>NW_006408587.1:1665457-1721319 GCF_000296735.1 Chrysochloris asiatica
AGGAGTAGAATAAATGAGATGGAAGGCAGAACCAGTGAGCTGGAAGACAAATCTCTCAATACCACTAAGATAGAAGAACAAACACAAAAAAGGATAAAAGAAAAATCTGAAGAAGGTATAAGAGTCATGTTGCACAACGTGAAGAGGAATAACTTAAGAAATATCGGCATTCCAGAACAAGAAGAATCACACAAGTCCACGGAGGAAATAGTTGAAGAACTGCTGGAAATAAACTTCTCTAACATCCTGAAAAGTGTAAAGATAAACATTCAAGAAGCTCAATGAACCCCAGGAAGGATAGACCCGAAAAGAAAATCACCAAGACATATCATAATCAAGCTCTCCAAAATCAAAGATAAGGAGACTCTTCAGAAAGCAGTCAGGGAAAACAGAAGTGTCACATACAAAGGCAAGCAAGTCAGATTAAGCTAGGATCGCTCAGCAGAAACCATGCAAGCAAGAAGGCTATAGGGACAGAAATGATGACGTGGAGTGATGAAGCGACTGGGGACTTTGGACCCAGAGAGGGAAAGGGATGTGGGCCGAAAACTGGGGGCAGGAGGGGGAAGTGTAGGGGGCAGGTTTCTGGGATATACCCTTTGGGTGGTTGATGATGCATGGAGGGAATTGGAACCATGGCAGGGAGATGATATACGATGGAGTGAATATAAAGCTAAAGTTCTCCCATGTAAACTATCATATGATTCACAATAAAACATTAAAAAAAAAAAAGGCAATATGGAGACATATATAAAACCCTGAAAGAAAAAAATTGCCAACCAAGAATCCTTTATCCAGCAACGCTATCAGTCAGATACCACGGTGTAATCGAAATATTCCAGGATAAACAAAAGCTAAGGGACTTTGCCAGAGCCAACCCTGCACTACAAAACATTCTAAAGGGAGTTCTGTGGACTAAGAACCAACAAGAACAGATAACAACCAGAGGTTGCAATACGTTGCAGCACCTTCAATGCACCTTGGACTTCCTCCTTCAGTATCATTGTTGAAGATTACAAACTAGTTATTTTGTGATAGACACCCCAATGCTTTCTCTTGATTAAATTCAGGTTATGCTTTTCTGGTAGGAACACTATAGAATTGATACTACATCTTTCTCAATGCAAAATGTCAGAAAACATAATATTTGCCAGTGTGGTTGGAGGTAATGTTGACTTTGACCATTCGCCAACCTTCTGTACAGTAAAGTTAATAATTTTTGAAAAAATACTTTTAGAATATGTAAATAACCTATTCCTCATCAAAATTTCACCTATTTATTTCAATTTTGATTGATGATTCCTGCCTTAATCCTTTATTAATTAAAGGATGATAAAAGACTAACATTCTAAATCCCCCATTCTGACATTTATTGGTTTTCATCCTACTGTAAGGAAGATCTTTCCCTTTTCTCTATTTATTTGTTCCTTTATTGCTAGCCTTATAAACTAATGAAAACTTATTTTATGGGTGAAAAATATGTTACTTCCATTACAGAGTGAGATCAGATGTTAATTTCATTTTTTGTTTTGATGGTCAAATGGTCTTAGATATAACCAGTGGAAGCTTCTTTAAGATGATTTCTGTGTCTTTTTGAAATGTTCCCATTTTTATTTTTCTGTCATATTTTGAACACTTTCTTACTTATTGGTTAAAAAAAAAAAGATGGTTCAGATTCATCTATGTTCCCTGCCCCAGTCCCAGCCATCATGAGTCAAAGAGAAGTCTTACCACAGAGAGTCATTTCAGACATTAGCAAAGTGGACAAGAACGTGGGAGGAGAGATTAAGAGGAAAGGCAGGATGAGAGAGCGACGTCCAAGCCATTAGCATATTTGTGTGTCAGAAGTAATGTTACTGATTATCATTTCTAGGCATCCCACAAGCATAATCTTTCCTGAGTTTGTTCTTATGTACAAGAGAAATCGACCTGACTAGACCTGTATGGGGTTGTAGAATGGAACACTGAAAAGTGCAGAGTGTTGGAGAAGGAAGATTCAGGTTGAAAGATCAATCCTGCTACTGAAGAGTTGTGTGATCTTATCTAAATCACTTCCAGAGCTCCAGCTTCCTAAGGATCTGAGGAAGCTAGCAATAATGTGCTTACCAGGGTTGTTATGAGAACTATAAATACTTGATATCAATGGCTACTCTGGAATCCTGGTGTGGGGCTCTAGGATCAGGACTGGACTGCTAACTGGAAGGTTGGATGTTCAAACCCATCAGCCACTCCTTGAAAACCCTATACAGGGTCACTATGAGTTAGAACCAACTCCACAGCACTAAACAACAACAGCAACAAGGGATATTCCTGTGCTGTGCTAACTATTTCTCCTAGTGTCCCAGGAAAATGCAAGATCATTCTCTCTCAAACAGGGAGGTTATGATGTGTTTAGGAATGCTTGCAATTATGAAAATAATTCAGCACTGTACCAAAAAGAAATGGTGAATGTTCAGCCATTTCAAGAGGTAGCATATGATCAAGTGCCAGTGATTATGAAGGAAGAAGTCCAAGTTGCCTTGAAGTTATTAGCAAAGAACAAGGTACCAGGAATTGATGGAATATAAATGAAATCTTTCAACAAAGTGAGGCAGCACTGGAGGTACTCACTCATCTATGCCAAGAAATTTGGAAGACAATTACCTGACCAACTGATGGAAGAGATCTGTATTTTTGCCCATTCCAAAGAGAGGTGACCCAACGGAATGCAGAAATTATTGGACAATATCATTGATATTCCATGCAAGTGAAGTTTTACAAAAGGCAATGTAGAAATGGCTGTAGCCATATATTGACAGGGAACTTCCAGAAGTTCAAGCTGGATTCAAAAGAGGATGTGGAATGAAGGCTATCATTGCTGACGTCAGATGGATCTTGGCTGGAAGCAGAGAATACCAGAAAGATGTTTGGGTTACCTGTGCTTTATTGACTACGCAAAGGCTTTCGATTGTGTGGATCATGACAAGCTATGGACAACATTGCGAAGTATGAGTATTCCAGAACATTTAATTGTGCTCATGAGGAACCTGTACATAGACCAAGAGGCAATTGTTTGAACAGAACAAAGCAACACCAAATGATTTAAAATCAGCAAAGGTGTGTGCTGTATTCTTTCACCATACCTATTCAATCTGCATGTTGGGCAAATAATCCAAGAAGCTGTATTAAATGAAGAAAAATATAACATCAGGATTGGAGGAAGACTCATTAACCTGCAATATGCAGTTGATACAACCTTGCTTGCTGATAGCTAAGAGAACTTGAAGTACTTACTGATGAAGATCAAAGACCAGAGCCATCTGTGTGGGTTGTATATCAGTGTAAAGAAAACAAAAATCCTCACTGCTGGACCAATAAACAACATCCATAAAAATGGAGAAAAGATTGATGTCAAACACTTCATTTTGTTCAGATCAACTATCAACATTCATGGAAGCAGCAGTCAAGAAATCAAATGACATATTACATTAGGCAAATCTGCTGCACAAGACCTCTTTAAGGTACACCTGACCCAAACCATGGTATTTTCAATAACCTCATATGCATGTGAAAATTGGGCAGTGAATAAGGAAGACCATAGAAGAATTGATGCATTTGAGTTATGGTGTTGGAGGAGAATATTGGAAGTACCATGGACTGCCAAAAGAATAAACAGATCTGTGTTGGAAGGACCACCAGAGTGCTTCTTGGAAGCCAGGGTGGCCAAACTTCATCTCTCATACTTCTGACATATTATCAGAAGGGACCAGTCACTGGAGAAGGATATCATGTTTGGGAAAGTGGAGGGTTGGAGAAAAAGAGGAAGACCCCCACTGAGATGGATGGCACAGTGACAGCAGCAATGGGCTCAGGCTTATCAATAATGGTGAGATTGGCCCAGGACCAGGCAGTGTTTCATTCTGTTGTGCACAGCATCACTCTATATATATTTAAACCACATCCAGAAGAAATTCTTACCCAACAGGTAACAGTGATTTTTGGTTTTCATACTATTTTGTTGTTGTTGTTGTTGTTGTTATTAATGTCATTGAGTTGGTTCTAACTTATAGCGACTCTGTTATAGGATTTCCAAGGAGCAACTGGTGGGTTTGAACCTCCGACTTTGTTGTTAAAACCATCCTGTGGACCAGTGCATAATCCTGACACACCTGTATTATATGAATTATTTCACAAACTGCATTATTTTATTACTTGTGTGAAACCTGAAGTCAGAGGATCAAAACGAATGGAGTTTTGTCTCAGAACAAGGTAAGGGAAAACCTTTGTTGCTTTATCCTTTAGTCTACATTCCAACTCTGTGTGTGATTATAAAATAATCACAATTTGACCTAATCAGCATGACTAGGCAAACGGCCGTTCTTAAGGCTAAGTCATGATGACTGGCAAGAGATCCTGTTTAACCTGGCCTGGTCAAATTTTATTCATGCCTTTCACTGAATGGCAGGTGAATAAAGGTTTGTCGTGGTATACTTTGTTACTGGGACTTTTGCAAAGGAAATAAGCATTATAGAACAAAAGTCCCAGGAACATAGTATGCCATGACAAACCATTATTCACCTGCCATTCAGTGAAAGGCATGAATAAAGGCCTTTCCTGTATATGATTTTATTAGCTCTTCCAATATTCAGAGACAGAAAATGTCTTTCTCATCTTTGATTCCCTGCTGTGTATGAAATGCATAAATTAAATTTTTTTTCTTTTGTAATGAAGATAGGGAGCTAACTCCATTGCCATCCAGTCAATTCGAACTCATAACAACCCTATAGGATGGAATAGAACTGCTCCATAGGGTTTCCAAAGCTGTAACCTTTCTCCTGTGGATTAAGCTGCTGAGTTCCAACCACTGACATTTTCTGAGTAACAGCCGAACACATAACCACTGTATAATCAGGTCTCCTTGGAGATAAGGAAATGAAAATGCTTTGAGGGCTTACTTTATATCCCATGTCCCACTGAATCATTATAACAATCTTGTTTAATAGTGTGGTGACTATTGCAGTTGTTTTCCTAAAACCCACTCCATGTATACTCCGTAAGAATCTCACCCCACAGGTAATTCTTGACCAATTCCTGTGACAACCCCCACTTCATCTGAAAGAAAAGTGAACTTAATAAATTCTCACCAGCGGAGCATGATAGCACAGGGCCAGCTTAGTCCATTCCCAGGAGGTCATTTATATAAACTAAATAAGCGTCAATACTATATGTAGTGGTTCTGAAAACCAGAAAATTAAAAAGACTTAAAACCAGCACATGTTATTTCATGAATCCAATAGTAGGAAGTCCAGGGTAAATGCAACTGCTCAAGAAACCAGACTTCGTTCTTCTTCCGTTAGGAGGCCTGGTAATGCAGTGGTTAAACACTTAGCTGCTAAACAAAAGATTGGTTGTTTGAACCCACCAATAGATGTGTGGATCTGCTCCCATAGAGATAACAGCCAGAAACCCCTGGGGCAGTTCTACTGTGTCCTGTAGGGTCACCGTGAGTCAGAAGTGACTTACTGGCAATGGGTTACAGTGTTGAGTGATTTTCTTCTTGATAGCCACAAGATGTTTGCTGCATCACTGGTAGCACATTCCCTTCTAGGCAAGAGAAAGGGCAAAAGACAGAAGGTGCATGTCAGCTAAGTTTTGTCACTTCTTATTTTAATCAGGAAAACAATTTTCCGAAAAGCCATACCCTTTGGATTTCTCTTTATATCTTATTGATCAGACTGTGTCATAATCCTACCCCCTAGTTCCAAAGGAGACTGGGAAGTAGAATTCTTTGAGCACATGGTTGCCCTGAATAAAACTGAAGTATGCAGTATGGTACCATAAATTTACTTGATATGGCTTTTCTATCCAAAGTCTTCTTAACTCCCACCAAATGGTTGGGTGGGGTCATACAAATAGGGTGTACAGGACTCTAACTCTGGGATTGGTTAGTTTTGGCATCTCACTAAGTTTAAGAGGAGGCATCTCAGAAGCAAGGGTAGACAATCCCAGGACTATCTAGAAAGAAGAACCATGAGCAGGGCATTAGATCCTTGCCTGGAAAAGCAGTGACCACTGAGGAGGCACTATAGAGAAACAGCAGCCACTGGTTTCTTAGCCCGTGGACCGAATAAAGCTACAGGCAGGAGGCTGGCTTACAGAATGTGCCCTTTCGGTGTTTGCACACTGGCTGAAGAAGCTTTGCAACACTTTCCTGAGCAGGGCAGAAGGCAAGGGGCCACATGGCTGAGTATGGCAGAGAAGCAACATTCCTGACTGGAGAACCACTGCATCCCAGGTTTTTTGTGATCCTGAATTGTACCTTGTTCACTTCCTTAATAAATCCCATAGTTGTAAGTATTGTCTGAGTTCTGTGTGGCTACTGCACCAGATTACTGAACCCAAAAGAGTTCTGTGGGAGGAATTGTTTGTGTCAGATAGGACAAAGAAGACTGAAGATTGGAGGCATGTCTGATCTTTGTCCCATAGGAATCAGCCTTGGACTGATGTTGAATTTGAGTCTCCTTCTCCCTTGTAAAGCCAGGGGAAGTCAGACATGGCCCCCTCCTTGCCATTTTTGCATATAGCAAAAATACAGGGCAGAATGGGTAATGGCATGGTCTATCACTGGATATACCAAGCATATTTTTAGACATCTTAATCCTTGCTCTCTGCCTTTAATTGTGCTTATTACTTTGGTAACTTTGAAATATTTCTGTTAGAGAATAGAGGAAGCTATAACTCTCTGTGCCCTAAGAGAGAAAGAACATGTTGTAATTGTTATTGTTGTTAAGTGCCGTCAAGTCGGTGCCAACTCACAGTGACCTTGTATAGGGCTTCCAAGGAGTGGCTGGTGAGTTTGAACCATCGGCCTTGCTATTCAAACCAACCTTGCAATCTAGTGCTTATCCTACAGTGACACACCAGGACTCTGAATAATGCCACTGAGGCCAATAAACAACAAAAAAAAAGAGGGAGACTGGATGTCTTGTATCCATGGAGTTGGACTGGTAAAATCTCTTTGTCCATCTTTTCAGATTGTGGGTGAAGGGTGATGAGTTTCCTTCAATTGCTCATATTTAATTTGGACCTCAGTGGGAAAGGGCTGTCGTCTCACAGGTGTCGTCTCACAGGCACTTGTGGATATCTGAATATACGGTGCCAAGAGGTCCCACTTCCAGAGCTTTCTCTGGACTCATTGGTGACAAGGTAGTTTGGTTATACCAATCCAGTTTCAGTTAATGTTATAGGGGTAGGTGGTTTGATGCAGTCTAGCAAGAAATTGTGAAAATCTGTCTCTAGAGATTGGACCCTTTTTTCTCTTTCAATTAGATTTGCCAGTAAATTAATAGAAATTCAAAGTCTCAAATATTCTCTTTGAGGATTTTTCCTTTCTCTTTTCATTTAATAACATTTCGTGAGCAGGGATCAAAAGTGCAAGGGGTACAAGTGTGAAAAAAGTCATTTCAGAGAGTTTATAAAAGTTAGTGTAGGGTTGTGGGGAGGTGCATAAGATCATTTGCACTTATCACATTTATAAAAGGTAAAAACAACAATAACACAGTGCTGATGCCAGCTTTGTTGTGGTGGTGGCTAAGTGCTGTGGAGTCAGTTCCTACTTATAGTGGCCCTGTAGAGGGCTTCTGAGTGACTGGTGGGTTTGAACTGTCGACCTTGCAGTTAGCAGTCCAATAGCACCACAGGGAACAGGAACTCTCATTCATCCCTGGTGGTAAATGTAAATTGCTGCCATATTTTTGGAAAGTAACCTAACATTTATTAGGTTTAACTGATCTAAATTTATGAAGTTGCCATGTCTTTAGGTCAAAATGTCTGAATATTAATTATTTCATATGATTCAGTCTAGTACTTTAAAATCACCCATACTTTTTAGCCCAACATTCTTACTTTCTGAAATCTTGCCTGTAGAATGGAAAGCTGTTCATATGCGAGATACTGCTCTGCTAACATTGGTTGCCTCAAGGAAGGGGTCACAGAAGAGGTTAAGGGGAAGTTTTTAAGTTCGTTATACATCCTGGTGTGATGCTGTGGGCTAATGCACCAGACTACAAAGTCATTTGACCTGCAAGATCAGTGGTTCAAGCTCACCAGCTTCTTTCTCCTTGGAAACCCTATGGGTCAGAATCGACTTGATGGCGGCACTTAACAACAATATACCGTTGAATTGTTTCAAGTTACAT
The DNA here is from genome assembly GCF_000296735.1 of Chrysochloris asiatica. Classification (NCBI taxonomy): domain Eukaryota; kingdom Metazoa; phylum Chordata; class Mammalia; order Afrosoricida; family Chrysochloridae; genus Chrysochloris; species Chrysochloris asiatica. Next base: position 1,673,635 of record NW_006408587.1, read on the forward strand.
GACATTTATATTACAGGATTGGACTAAGGGAGTATGAGAAGGATAACAAGAGAAGTAACCCTTGAATTGGCTCTGGAAAGATGTTCAGGCAGACCGGGCTCTGTGGGCAGAGGCCAGCGCCCGGGCACTAATGTTATTGTTGTTAGGTGCCATCGAGTCGGTACCGACCCATAGAGACCTTATGCACAGCATAAGGAAACACTGCCCGATCCTGGGCCAATCTCACTACTGTTGCCACGCTTGAGTCCATCGATGCTGACACTTGGACAATCTATCTCGTTGGGGGTCTTCCTCTTTTTCTCTGACCCTCCACCTTAACAAACATGATATCCGATGGTGCAGGTAAACTGCGGAGCTACGGAGATCCCAGGACTAGACCGGGGCTGTGGCGTTCCTGGACCCTGCCTTTCGCCTCTCCCAGCTTGAGCCTCTGAAGGTTGAGCTTCTTCTCAATGAGGACAATTGGAGTGCCGGTACAGCACCTGGGCAAGGCTCTACTGCGGGTACTATCGGAAGCACACACCCTCCTCCATACACTCACCTCACAATCAGACATACCTGGTTTCCTGACTTTGATCCTCGTGGGGCCGGACTCGCAAGCTTTCCAGAGGGGCTCCGCCCGGGAGGAAGCCACACCCTCTTCAGGGACAAGCCATAAATTGGGGCCCACAAGCTCTACTGTGCAGTGCTGACGCCTTTTCTAGCTTTCGGAACCTGCGGACTCGTAAGTAGATATTTCTCCCCAACAAGCCCCTGTTTTTCCTTCCCTCTGGGTTTCTAGAATGCTGAATTACCTGGGCTCGGGTCTTGCGCTCGGAGGAAGTTGGAAGGGAATCAGAGAGAGCGCGGGAAAGGGTGAATGCTGGAGGTAAGGACCTGCCCCGATGGTGGCATTTCGGGTACACACCATAGCTATCTGTACCTGGAGAAGGGACTTGCCATGAAATTTGAGGGGGTGCAAGACCGGGGCAAGTGTGCAAGGTTGAGGAAGGTAGGGTCATCGTTGGGGAAAGGAGAGGAGTGGAGAGGGACAAGGAGGGCGGGAGCCAGCAGGCACCCGGCCCCTTCTAGTGGCCGCTAGGACTGTCCCTGAAGTGAGCCAGCCTAAGGGCCTGCCCTTCGCCATGGGACCTTCTGAACCTGGGGCGAGTTCAGACCAAGCAGAGGTTGCCATTTTGGGGAAACGGCCAGGTGCCTGCCGTTTGTACCTCCCGTTAGCTCTCCACTTGCAACGAGGAAGTGTCCCTTCCAGGCTAAAAGTGCCCCTTTTCTCCAACACTTGTTTGCAGCGGATTCGCTCACAAGTTGGAAAGTAAATCCAAGTGTGCAGACTAGAATTGCTTCTTAGGGTTTGCAAGGATTTAGGAAGCAGATTGTCACGTCTGCCTTCCAGACTGGTCTTCCCAACAGTGTCGAATTACTCTAAAAACAAGACAAGCACAGATTTTCTTGTGCTTACTTGCTAATATGTTGTGAACAATTTCACATTTTTCACCACATCTGAAGAAGATTCTGCTTTCAGGTATGTCTGGTATCTGTCTCTTCCAACCTCACAGCATCTTCCCACAGAATCAAAACCCCTTTTCAAAGAATCAATCCCTGACAGGGATGGAGTACCCAGTCCGAAGTGTAAGCGCAGGGAACACCCTTTGTGAAACCCATATGAAAATGTTTGCTACAGACTAGTAAGTAAACACAAATAAATGATTGGGCAATCCGCCCATGCTTCTGAGGCCCCTGTGGGTGAGTTCCAACCGCCAGTTTTTAGGCTAGCCCAGAGCTTAACCCTTTGAGCCACCCAGAGACTCTGTCCTTAAATTTGGTGGTGTGCTGTGGCGACTCAGACTCAGCGACTCTGTACAGGGTTTCGGAGGCTGTAAATCTTTATGGGAGCAGAAAGCCTCATCTTTCTCCCGAGGAGCAGCTGGTGGATTTGAACTGCTGACCTTGAGGTTAGTAGCCGACTTGTAACCATTGTGCTACCAGAGCTCCTTAGTCCGGTAAAGTTGGTTATTGTTGTTGTTAAGTACCATCGAGTAGGTTTCGACCCATATGACCCTGTAGAGGGTTTCCGACCTTGCAGTTCAGCGCATTAACCCACAGCACTACACCTGGACTCCAGTCCCTAAATTTAAACCCCACCAAACAAATGCTTCCTTTCCCCTTGGAGTGAAGGGTCTGACAATGGGGCGGAGTTACAGAGGTACTCCCTTTCCCTCCCACCTGCCCCACCCCAGTAGTTTTCAGATGTTGGTGAAAATGTTTGCTTTAGACTTAACTGATCCATCTTGTAAAAAATGGGTGTGAACTTCTTTTCTGTTCTTTGTTTTTGAAACTTTTTTTCTTAGAATTTGCTTCATGTGAGATAAGAAACTGGAAATACTTGCCTGTAACAAACTGGAAATACTTGCATGCCTCGTAGCATTCCCTCAGCATCCTGGAGAAACCCTAGGGATGGCTGGGAAGAATTTATGTTGCTTTACATTTTTCCTTGCCTTAGAGATTTCATTTAAGTCTTAATTGCTTCATCCTGTACACTGGCTAAGACAATAATGCCTAATTTATGAGGGAAGTTCTGAGGGTAAAATTAGATGATATGCTTAGTGCAGCACCAGATATATTTGTTTTGTTGTTGTTAAGTGCCGTCGAGTCAGTCCCAACCCATAGCGACCCTGTATAGGGCTTCCAAGGAGCAGCTGGTGAGCTTGAACCCACGACCTTGTGGTTCAAACCAACTTTGCAGTCCAGTGCATTAGCCCACAGCATCACATCAGGGCTCCACCAGATAGATACATAGTAAATACTAAATGCTAGATAAAGGAGCTCTGGTAGCGTAGTGATTACGAATTGGGCTGCGAACCGCAAGGTCAGCAGTTCGAAACTACCAGCTGCTCCGCGAGAGAAAGATGAGGCTTTCTGCTCCCGTAAAGATTTACAGCCTCAGAAACCCTGTTCAGGGTCGCTATGGGTCGGAACTGACTCGACGGCACTTAACAACAACAACAACAACAACAAATGTGACTGATGCTGAGTGATAAAGATGAGGAATGTTATAGAGACCTTTCAATGGCTAAGAAACCATACAATTCAGAAACTTCATGACAGTTAGTACCTTTCTGTATTCTAGGAGCTTCAAGATGGTTTGTGCTAAGAGTTGGGTCCTGAAGAAACATTTTGAAGGTTATCCTACTACAAGTAACTTTGAGTTGAAGACAACTGAACTTCAACCCTTGAAAAATGGAGGTAAGCCATACTGCTAAGATCTTAGAACTGGAAGTGTTCTGACGGATTGTCCTTCAAAATATGTGTTGTAAATTCTAACCTCTGTGCCTATGGTTGGTCTCCTGGTGTGGCACTATAGAACCAGCATTGGACTTTGAACCACAAGGTCGGCAGTTCAAACCCACCAGCTACTCCTCAGATATCCCATACAGAGAGCCTTTATGAATTGGAACTACTAGGTGGAGTTTAACAACAACATGCCTATGGTTATAATCCCATTTGAGAGCAGTTTGCCTTCATTATGTTAGTGAGTTAGGATTACTGTAGAGTGTATCTTGAGTCAGTCTCTTTTGATATATAAAGAGATTAAGCAAGAGAACAGAGTAGAGATGGGGTAAAATAGTTGCCAAGATACATGGAGATCTCCAAGGAACTAGGGAGTAGAAGCGAAAGAGACAAAGACCTTCCTCCAGAATGAGTCAGCTTTTGGAACACAGGCGTTTAGTCTTCTAAACTGAGGAAAGAAATTTCTTGTTTGTTCTAGCAAGTGTGTATCAGTCTTTGTAGCAAACTATTCCAAAACGTAGTGACTTCAATCAACGATCATTTCACAATTTCACAATTCTGTTGGTTGGGCAGCTTTGTCAATCTCATCTGGGCTAGATGGTTGGTTAGAATGGGCTTTCTACGTATGCCTGGTGGTTAGCCTCTTTCCACTGAGACACAATACCCAGTTCTCTATGTAGCCTTTCTGGCAGATAGTTTGAGCTTGTTTTCATGGTAGTCTCATGGATTGGCAAGCTCCAGTATACAAGCACTTTTTAAGCCTCTGTGCCCTGTTTGCTAATACCCCACTAGAGGATTCCTCTGCTTTCCTTGATAATTGAGAAACTTCTTGGATGCATTACTCCTCATGGCTTTGACCAGAGTGTAGGAAGGGTGTCCGTTCTCTCCTGGTGAGCTTGGTGGTAACAGTTGGCTGCACACTGACCAACAGCTATGTGCAAAGAGCTCAGATGACTCCTGTGAGCACACAAAGAAGGAAAAACTCGGACAACATAAACCTAAAGATACTGACAAGAGAGAAATAGTACACACCCCATGACGTGTAGCTTTATAGATTAGAATATAAGAAGTTTCAATAGACCAGTAACCTGTTAAGAGAAGAGGATGCCATCAAGTAACATGGAAAAGTTATTAGTCCTATCTAAATCATGAGGGCCGAAACTCAGATTAGAAATTTCAGAGAATGTGTACGTGAGGTCACTCCAACAAAACATGTACATATTCTTTACTATTCACTGAGGTTGATAATAAAACCCCATGTGAATATTGTAACATACCAATTATTGTAACATACCAAAATTTCACTCTGGGCAATTTATTTAACCTAAGCTTAAATTCTTCATTGATAAAAATGGAAATAATAATTGAACCTATTTCATAGAGTTGCTGGGAGCATCAAATGAAATAATCCATGTAAAGTATGAAATAAATGCTGAATAAATAGCATTACTATTATTGTTATTAACATTAACTGTTGTTGTTAAGTACCATCGAGTCATTACTGAGTTTGAACTGCTGACCTTGCTGTTCAAACCAACCTCATGGTTCAAACCGACCTTGCGATCCAGTGCATTATCCTACAGCGCCACACCAGGTCTATGCTGGACCACATGAAAGAACCTCTTAAATTGGAAGCCACCCTTAGATAAGAGCACAATCCTGAACCAGAAAGACTGTTTATTTAGAGTGCCAAACACAATGAAACATCAGACCTTGAGCTTGTAATTAACTGTGAAATGCTTTATTTTGTAGAGGTACTGCTTGAAGCTTTGTTTCTCAGTGTGGATCCCTATATGAGGTATTATTTTCTCCCTGAAAATTCTTGTGTGGTGTGTTGGACCCTCTTTTTAAACTGTTCATGTTTTAAAACATCTAACTGATTTGAAACACTATCAGGTCTGTCGCCATCCCCTCCACCCCACCCCTGCCCTCATTATCAGGCAAAAGGCTTGAGAAGCTTCCTGAGGGAGCACCCTAGACCTATCATTTAAAAACTTTCTCCCATCTGCTGGGTAGAATTTGTCTTGTATCGCTCACCTGAATTGTTCCCAGAAATTTTAAAAGGAAAATGACATCAAAGTCCAATCTGCCCATTTCACTACTAGTAAATAATTTGGTTAGAGGGAGATCCTAAGAATACCATCAGATTCCTTGGGGTGACAGAGAAAAACTACCTCTTACAGCTATCCATCTATATCTGATCCAGCTGTACTGCTCTTTGAATTTATGTTTCTTCTCTGTTCACACTCTCCCAGGATTTCCCTTTTAGCTTTAAACTCAAGACAGTTTTCCCCAGGTACTAGTATGTATTAAAGTTGGGTTTTGTTTTGGTTTTTTTTTTTCAGAGTGTCAGCCAGAAAATTGAAGGAAGGTGATACGATGATGGGGCAACAAGTGGCCAGGTAGTTATTTGCGTCTTCCCTAAGGTTTGGAAAACCTGTCTCTTCCTGGCTCTCCTGCTGGGCCCTGTATGCCCATAGCTTAACAATTTCTTCAGCCTGCTTAGTTGACTCACTGTTTGATCTTGGAAGCAAACTGAAAAACCTGCCACCTTCCTGACTTTTTGGCAAGGAGAGGAAAATGTGATACGGTCTTTATTTCAGTCTCTCTTTGCTATCCTTACTTTTAATTACTTAAAAGGTGGTACTTCATCCAGTTCACGATTACTATTAAAGTTCAAATGAAAATGTTACCTTGAATCTAAAATTTTCCCCATCCTTTGAAGCTTTAGAGGTGACCATTATTAACATACTACTATTTCAAATGCTGTTCAGTGTACATACTAGGATCAATAATTTTTGAAAAATGGCATTATATACCATGAGGTTATCTTTTAGTGAAATAACTGATTGGCTCATAAAATAAACAATATCATCTGTGTGTACTGTGCTCCTAGAAAAAAGTCTTCCATATGAGACCAAATGGTCAGCATTTACTCAAAAGCAAAGACAAGCGCAGGGAAACTACATTATTGGAAACAGAATGTTCAGAATGGAAATAATGAAAGTTCACATTGTAAAAAATGTAGCCAATGCCACTGAACAAACTGTAAATATTGTTAAGTGGGAACCTAATTTTCTTTGTAAAGTTTCACCAAAAACACAATGAAAAGATAGTTTAAGTTTTGAGGAGCTGTTAACTGCTGACCAGTGCTTATCCTAATGTTTAGAGAGAAAAATTAGGCTATAAAACTATACAAATGGATTTAAATTATGTAACTAAGTATAATTAATATTTTTTAAATATATCATTATGATTGCCATAAAATGCACCAAAATGTTAACAGCAGTTATTTTTGTATTGTGGTATTAAGACTGGTGTTTTCATTTGATATGTTTTACATTGTAAGCAATAAATAAAAGTGTTATATGATCTCATGATATGTTAGTAAGGAATGGTAAAAATGGACAATAGCAACTTAAAAGATTAGATAGTAAACTTTAGTGGCACTGACTTTATGCTTACTGAGACAGGAACAATTCAGAAAAGGAGGGAAAAATAGTTATACAACTTGAAAAATATAGTCAATGTCACTGAATTATATGTAGAAATTAGTGAGTTAGTATATATTCTCAACAAGAATTAAACTACAATAGATTATATATGTATGTATATACACACTCATATGCGAGGAGGCTTCAAAATGTTTGTGGAAACATAGAATTTTTCCATGAACTTTTTATACCCCCTCATGCATATACTTATGTATGTTTGTGTACCTGGTGTGAACCATAAGGTTGGCAGTTCAAACTCCCAGCTGCTTCTCAGAAACCCTATTCAGGTGTCACTATGAATTGGAACTGACTATACGGTACTTAACAACAACAGCAATATGAAGCCTACAGACTGGAAAAGGCCCCAAACTTCTGTAGGCCGACAGAAGTTACTGAAGGATTAAAATTCCCAGCCTGATAAGGATGAGCCAATGTGGGAAGTGAATTTGGTGATGGTGGCCCAGTTAGAAGCAGAAACTCTGAGACTAGAAATGAATGAGACAACAACTGTTTCCACGTTGGTTACTGACTTACCTGGGAATGTAGAGCAAAAGGGAGAGAAGTGGGGATGGGGGAGCCTCCACCTCCTTCCCTAGAAGGGGAGGCGGGCTGGGCTCGAGAAGCAGCCAGGATGGAAACTCCCACTGTTCTTCCCTGACAGCCTGAACAAGGTTCCCCTCAATGGAGGGCCACTCAGGAGAACAGCAGGCCCTGTGCTGAGGTGACCATACATTGACACCCATAGAACAAAACCAAAGATCTTGGCTTTGAATGACTCTGGAGCAGAATGTTCTTTGATTGATGGTAATCCCTGTAATTCTACAGCTCCTATGGACTATAGAAAGAAGCCCTGGTGGCACAGTGGGTAAAGCATTGGGCTGTTAAACAGCAGTTCAAAGCCACCAGCTGCTCTGCAAGAAGATAATGAGGCTGTCTGCTCCCATAAAGATACACAGCCTTTGAAACTCAAAGGAGTAGTTCTGCTCTGTCCTTCAAAGTTACTGAGTTCAAATCAACTCCATCGATGGCAGTGGGTTTTTGTCCTATAGATAAAAATATAGAAAAACATTAATGCCAGTAAAATGAGCAAAAATTAGAAATTCAACTTGAAGATATATTAATACACTATTAAAAATATTATTTGACTCCTGGTGTGACACTGTAAGATGAGCACAGAACTATGAACCACAAGATCAACAGTTCAAACCCACCGGCTGCTCCTCAAATATCCTATGAGTAGGAACTGGCTCAAAGGCATTTAACAACAACAAATACATATATATAATGATAAGGATGGAAGAAGGGAATAATTAAAAGAGACACAAGAGGAGAAACTCAGAGATGCAAAAAGCCAAGAGAGATCAGTATCCTGAAAACTAATGGGGGAAGAGTTGTGAATGATAAACAACACTGACTAGAGGAGAAAGGTAAGATCAGATGATTGAAGAATGGTCACCAGAATTTGCAATTGGGAGGTTGTAATTGTAGCAGAAGGAGCTCTGGTAGCGTAGTGATTACGAATCAGGCTGCTAACCTCAGGGTCAGCAGTTCAAAACTACCAGCTGTTCCGCGGGAGAAAGATGAAGCTTTCTGCTCCTGTAAAGATTTCCAGCCTTGGGAACCCTGTACAGGGGCGCTATGAGTTGGAACCGACTCCACAGCACAATAGCAACAACCACAACAACAATCTTAGTGGAGTATTGGTAGCTGGAGGCAGACTGCAGTGGGTTATCAGGTGAATGGGAAGTGAGGAAGTTTCCATATAAAAGGAAGATGGGGGGAAGGTAGGAAGAGGATGGGGTTGTAAAATGGTAAAATGAGCATATTTAGATGTTGAAGGAAAAGGGACAGTGGAGAGGAAAATGTTAAAGATGAAGGAGTGAGAAGGGCTAAGAGAGAAAGGATGACCGCTGAAGAACAGAAAAAGAAAAGCTAGTTTCCAGAAAACTCTGAATGAGAGAACAGATGTCTCTTGTTCAGAAAGAAGAGGGTAAAAACAGAGACAGACAGGGATCAGCTGAGAGAGTCCCTCTCTGATGTCCCTTATTTCTTCTCAAACAGGAGATGCTGCTAGTGACTAAGAATTTAGATAGAGAAATGTGTATTTTATTCTGGAATATCAACCTCAGTTCTTTTGTGAACACTAACTGCCAAGTATTCTGACTCCCTTGAAAGCAAAAAAGTTTCCTGTATTTTAATGTTCTTTATGCTTGTTAAAAGGAGCTCTGGTAGCATAGTGGTTACGAATCAAGCTGCGAACCACAAGGTCAACAGTTCGAAACTACCAGCTGTTCCGCGGGAGAAAGATGAGGCTTTCTGCTCCCGTAAAGATTTACAGCCTCGGAAACCCTGTACAGGGTTGCTATGAGTCGGAACCAACTCCACAGCACACAGCAACACCAACACAATGCTTGTTAAAGAAGTTGTTGTTATTAAGTGCCATTAAGTCATTTCCGACTCATAGCAACACTGTATAGTGTTGCTGAGGAAGGGCTGGTGAGTTTGAACCACCAAGCTTGTGGTTCAAACCAACCTTGCGATCCAGTGCTTATCCTACAGCACCACACCAGGTGTGGAAGGCAGCAAAAAAGAGGTAGACCCCCCAACAAGAGAGATTGGCACAGTGGCAGCAACAATGGACTCCAGTGTAGGAGACACTGTGGGGATGGCAAAATACTGGTCAGTGTTTCATTTTCTCTTGCATAGGGTTGCTGGGAGTTGGAACCGACAATGACTCCTAACAACAACAATGTTCTTTATCCTTCAGAATTGTGGAAAGTCAAAACTCAGCTTTGCCAATAGGAACTATTGTTGTGGCTCCTTCAGGCTGGACAACACACTCCATTTCTGATGGGAAAGACCTGGAAAAGCTGCCTACAGAATGGCCAGACACATTACCATTGTCTTTGGCTCTGGGGACCATTGGCCTGACAGGGTGAGTTTCATGAGTACATTTTGTTTGCTTGAAAACCTAACACTGTGAGTTTTCAAAATGGTGTGTTCAGTACTTGGTCAACAAGAGAAGACTTGAGATATTATAGGCCTACAGGCTGATTGGAGTAGACGGTGGGACTAAGAAGGGTGGGCTATAGTTAACTTTCGGACTCCACTTCAGAGTTTATACTGAGAATGAGAATTCTAGCTGTCTTGGCTTTTCTGAACACTCTCCTTCACATTGTTTTACGCACAGCCGAGTTTTTACAATCTAAGGGGTAATGAAGTTTATGGTCAAGAATTAAGATGGATCAAAAATAATGGTTGTAAAGTAAACTCAGCTTGACACAGAGTTAAAATACTCAAGTTTTTCTTGGCCTTGTCCCTCAGGAAACTCCTGACCCATTCATTTTGTGCCCTGGAGAAGCAAGGTCATTCATTGCCTTTTGGAATCCCTAAAACTTTTCTATACGAGAATTCATTTTGTTCCTTTATTTTTTTAAGTTGTGTCATTTTTTTTTCTTCCTTCTATTCTTCTTACCCTTTATCTTCAGCTTCCTTTTTTTCCTTTTTAAAAGACTTCCAAAGATTAAATAGACATATATACCTTTAAACAGTCAGCCTCGAAAATCACTCCCATACCCTCCAAATTTACATTCCCTTTACTCTTCTCAGAATGACTGCTTCCAAGAAATATTGTGAAATTAGAGGATTCTTGATATCTTCTAGCATTCAACTGTTATTAATTGCCATCAAGTCGATTCTGACTCATAGCAACCCTGTTAGGTTTTCCAAGGAGTTGCTTGTGGGTTTGAACTGCCAAACCTTTGGTTAGTAATCCAGTGCTCACCCTACAGTGCCACACCAAAACTCCAACATTCAATTAGGGAGACACTCAACAGAATCACAAAATCCTAATCTTTCTTGCCTGCCCTATACCTTCCCTCCACTGATGAGAGATTTTCCTCCCAACTTATCTTACTCAGAATTGTGAGTCAAGTGTAGAAAATTGGGGTAAAGGCAGACATGATGAAAACTAGAGTAAGTCTCCTGACTTATTTAAGAAGAAAATAATTTGTAAAATATTAAGATGTCTTGATTCCCCCAAACATAAGCTAGTTTGTTCATTCATGTATACTTTTTTATTCTCCTGTTCTAAACTCTTAGGGAGTATAATTTTACTCTAAAGATCAACTTCATTCTCAGTAATTGAGCGGAAGGAGTTATGCCAAGCCTGTTTCTAGCATTCCTCAGTTCTTTAAAAAAAATTCCTGTCATTGTGAGCCAAATACCAAAGAATGTTGGGTCTTCTATTACAGACTATAAAGAAGTAGAACTTTGAAACCTAGGTTGACTTTCAGTCGTCCAAGATCCACAGATGTAACATTCTATCAAAAGCACTATATCATTTCCTTCACCAAGACCTCTCTCTAATTAAATTGGAACAGTCCTTGTGTTTTGAGTTCTACCCTTTGCTTCTATCACGTTCCCCTTAATCTAAAGTGTACCTCTAATTTTTCCTCTAGATTTCTTTACTGCTGTTCTCTCCATCTTCTTTTCTTCATTATATTTTTTAAAAAGGTTGATATGATCAATATATCCTATTAAAAGGTGATTCTGGAGATACCTAGAAGGGGGTTGAGGTGTGCTGTTTGTGATAGTACAATCAGAAGGTGTACACTCTGCCTCTCTTTTAGGGTTAGGCTAACTTGCCCAGGAAACTCTGGCATCAGCAATCATTAAGAAAGTGGTTTTCGGTTGCAAAATTAATAAGAATCACCTAGAGTCCTATTAAAATTCAGATTTCCAGGTCCTACTATTTCTGAGTAAGTGGGTATCTTATTTATGTTGCTGTGTATAATAGGAACCCTACAAGTGGGTGGCTTTAAAATGAATTGCTCTTCTCACTGGTTAGGAAACTAGAAGTTTAAATTTAGGGTGTCAGCTCTAGAGGAAGGCATTCTTTTCTCTGTCTGCTTTGGGTGAAGGTTGTCTCAACATCTGGAGGCCTAGTGCTCCTTGGTCTCCTTGGTGATCCTCATGTGACATATCATTTGTCTCCCTGAAACAGTGCTGCTTCATGTCCTTGATTAATCTGCTCCTTTTATAATTCAAAAAGAGAGTCAGGACACACATTATACCAATACTGCTTTATTCAGAAAATAAAGAAAACCTTACTCCCAAGTGGGATTATAACTACAGGTATAGTAGGATTTACAACACATGTTTTGGAATTTTTAGGGAATACAATTCAATCTATAACAGTTGGTCTGAGGTGGGCTCGGGGAATCTAAATTGTTAATAAATACTTTAGGTGATTCTGTGGTAAGATGGCCTTTTGCCTATCTTTTGAAAATCATTGTGTAAGGTAACTTTAGATATTTAGGTCCTTGGGAAACTTGCTGCACGTGCCTTTCCCTGCCTTCCTTTTAATGCCCAACTCTCACGGGTCCCCAAAGACAACCACAGGCCAAGGAAATGAAAATTAGGCCAATGTGCTGTGTCCATTTTATACAGAATTAGCTTGACATGAATTTGTCTGAAAATTTTAAGTGGCTTAACAATCACTAAAATGAGTGTATGAATTTCTTTGTTTAGATTCAAAGGGGCAAAAATATAACATATTTTTTCTGCTGCTGAATTTCATTTCTATCTCAACCCTTCATTTTGACTGGTGTAGTAACAGAAAACTTGTTAAAACCAGTCATTTCTCATGCCATTTCAGGCTTAAAATCAGGATTCCTCTTTCTTCTCTCTAGAGTTGATATAAAGCTCCAAGGGCTAGTCTAAGGGTAGTGTCAGTAGAGAGGGGATAGCAACTTCTTGACCTTGATCTATAGGGTTATATTATGTGCTCGTCTCCTGCTCATAGTTTTACGTTTCCCTTCAAGTTAACTACATCCCTTTTCAAGCTGGTAATCCACTGAGGTGTAGTGGTCTTTTCACCTGGTCCCCTTCAGTACGGCCCATGCTGCATCCTTGCAGGCCCAGTAGTTCTTTCCTTGCAAATTAACTTAGATGCTGCATTTGGAGTAATAGGGGGAATTTCAAGTCTTTCATACTACCACAGAAAATGAAGTTCTTCCTCTGGCCCTTTGCATGCCTAATACATCATACCATTATATCTGCTGTATAGCTTTGACACCGTTATGGCACAAAGCTGTATCCATGAAGTACACATCTCCCTATGACTACCTTGGAACGAAGCACAAACCCTCTATTCTTGGATCCCCGAAGTCTAAGGGAAATCTATGTTCTTTCTTTTCTGATACTTGGCCTGTGGATGGATAGGTTTTAACTCCTTTCCAGCTAACTCTTCATTTCCTCCCTAATTTATATCTTCTGTATTGCTTTCTCAGATACAGAAGGAAGAAGTAGAACAATAGTGGTGGTGGTGGTGGTGTACTGTGGAGTCAGTTCCGACTCATAGAGACCCTGTACAGGGTTTCTGAGGTTGTAAATCTTTACAGGAGCAGAAGGCCTCCTCTTTGTCCTGTAGAACAGCTGGTAGTTTCAAACTGCTGACCTTGAGATTAGCAGCCCAATTCATAACTACTACTCTACCTGAGCTCCTTAGACTAATAGTAGCTGGCCATATTCATCTCCTGTATTTTCTGTCTTTTACCTGGACCCATGATACTGGACTGCTAAGAAGTCCTTCAAACCAAAAATCAGTTGCTGTTAAACTGATTTCAACTCATGGTAACCCCATGCATGTCAGAGTAGAGTTGTGTTTCATTGGGTGTTTTATGGCTGACTTTTTGGAAGTAGATCACCAGTCTTTCGACATGGACTTTAACCATCAACCTTTGGGTTAGCAGAAAGGAATGTCAATTGTTTGTACCACCGAGGGTGTTCCAAGAAGGCCTTCGGGGTATATATAAATGAGGTAGAAGAGAAAGAAACAAATCTATGCATATGTCCTTTTTCCTTTCAGCCTAACAGCTTACTTTGGCTTACTTGAAATCTGTGGTGTGAAAGGTGGAGAAACAGTGATGGTTAATGCAGCAGCAGGAGCAGTGGGCTCTATTGTTGGACAGCTAGCCAAGCTCAAGGTAAGTGGCTTCCTCTAGTAACAAACATAGACTCAAGACTCACAATGGCAAGGGGAAGGCAATAGTGAACACAGCAGACCTTCCCTGGCATGACAATTTAGTCTACTGGATCTCATTTAGAAGTTGGAGATTGGGAATAATTGAGAAATGGGGGCAAATGGTGTTGCAAAGATGACCTGTACATTATTATTTGATAACAATGCAGGTATCAAGTCAGGAATGGTCTCTATCTTCTCTTATTAGGTGCCATCGAGTCGGTACCAACCCATAGTGACCCTATGCACAGCAGAACGAAGCACTGCCCAATCCTGGGCAAACCTCACTACTGTTGCCACGTTTGAGTCCATCAATGTTGCCACTTGGCCAATCCATCTCATTGGGGGTCTTCCTATTTTTCTTTGACCCTCCACCTTACATCCAGCGACTGGTCCCTCCTAACAATATGTCCGAAGTATGAGAGACAAAGTTTGGCCATCTTGGCCTCCAAGGAGCACTCTGGCTGCACTTCTTCCAAAACAGATATATTGGTTCTTTTGGCAGCCCGTGGCACTTTCAATATTCTTCTCCAACACCATAACTCAAAATATCTAGAGCAGTGGATTTGTAAGCATTTGTAAGCAGTAACTATTTGCATCATTTTTATTGAACATTCTCTAGCTACAAGTTAGTCCCCTTTCTTCATGATTCTTTCTTCAATAAAGAATCAAGGGAGCCAAATGAATAGGTTGTCCACCCAGTTGGTTGAAATAGACTACTAACCAACACATGTAGAAGGAATCTGCTGAATAGATAGTCAAGCTGAAGTTGTGACTGGGTTGTAGGTTGGCTCAGGGACTATTTTCTCTTATGGCTCACTATGGTATTCCTCATATATGTGGCTCAGTACCTAAGAGTGTGTTCTTGGAGAACCTGACCATACTAGACTAGGAGTTGATGTTGATTCATGCCTTTGACTTATAATTGGTTTCTATTTTCCTCCCATTTAGGGCTGCAAAGTAGTTGGAGCAGCAGGTTCTGACGACAAAGTTGCCTACGTGAAAAAACTTGGATTTGATGTTGCCTTTAACTATAAGACGATAAAATCTTTAGAAGAAACTTTGAAAAAAGCCTCTCCTGATGGCTATGATTGCTATTTTGATAATGTAAGTACGCATTTTTCTTTATGCCTGGCTTATTAACAAAGTATGGTGTTTCCATCTAAAATTTGGGAAAGTCCATATGCCTTTTTTTCTACTGATCTACTTTATATACTCTATACTTCATCTGCTTAAAGTATATAACTCAGAGGTTTCCAGTGTATCCACAGAGTTGTACAACCATTCCCATAATCAATTTGGAAACATTTTCATCATTAGAAAGAGCAACGTTGTACCCACTATCAGTAACGTCCCATTTCCCCCTTAAGTTCTTTTGTAACTGACTTCTTAAACTTAGCCTATGTTTAAGTTTCATTTGTATTATACCATATATCAATACCTTGCTCCATTTTATGGCCAAATAGCATTCTATTATATGGGTGTTTTTGTTGTTAGGTGCCATCAAGTCGGTACTGACTCCTAGAGACCCTATATACAACAGAACAAAACACTGCCCGTTCCTGGGCCAACCTCACAATTGTTGCCATGCTTGAACTCATTGATGCTGCCATTTTGCTAATCCATCTCGCTGCGGATCTTCCTCTTTTCCTCTGACCTTCCACCTTACCAAACATGATAGCCTTCTCCAGAGATTGGTCCCTTCTGACAATATGTCCAAAGTATGAGACATGAAGTTTGGCCATCCTGGCCTCCAAGGAGCACTCTGGCTGCACTTCTTCCAACACAGATCTGTTGGTTCTTTTGGCAACCCATGGCACTTTCCATATTCTCCTCCAGCACCATAACTCCAAAGCATCAATTCTGTGGTCTTCCTTATTCACTATCCAGCTTTCGCATGCATGTGAGGTTATTGAAAATACCATGGCTTGGCTCAGGCGCACCTTAGTCCTCAAGCTGATGTCTTTGCTCTTCAATACTTTAAAGATGTCTTGTGCAGCAGATTTGCCTAATGCAATATGTCATCTAATTTCTTGACTGCTTCTTCCATAGGGTTGATGATTGATCCAAGAAGAATGACATCATTGACAACTTCAAGATAAGAATGTTGTTTATTGGTCCAGTGGTGAGGATTTTTGTTTTCTTTACATTGAGATGCAAGCCATACCAAAGGCTGTGCTCTTTGATCTACATCAGTAAATACTTTAAATCCTCCTCACTTTCAGCAGGCAAGGTTGTATCATCTGCATATTGCAGGTTATTAATGAGTCTTCCACAGCACCACACATTTGAACTGCAAGGTTGGTGGTTCAAGCTCACCAGCTGCTCCTTGGAAACCCTATACAGGGTCACTATGGGTCGGAATCGACTCGACAGCATAAACAACAACAACAACAACAATGAGTCTTCCAATCCTGATGCCACGTTTTTCTTCATAGAACCCAGCTTCTTGGATTATTTGCTCAGCATACAGGTTGAATAAGTATGGTGAAAAAATACAACCCTGTCACACACATTTCTTAATTTTAAACCATTCTGTGTTCCATGTTCTGTATACTCCATTTTATTTATCCATTCACTCATTGATGGGCATTTGAGTTGTTTATACTTTTTGGTTAGTATGTATGAAAGGGCTTCAAAAAGTTCATGGAAAATTCTATTATCTTTTAATTCTACTTTTCCACAAACTTTTTGAAACTCCCTCATATAATGCTGCTATGAATATTTGTTTGCAAGTTTTTATGAGCACTTATATGTTTATTTCTCTTGGGAATTGGGTCACATGGTAAATCATGTTTGCTATTTGGAAGAACTGCCAAACTGTTTTTGCACAGTGGGTGCGGTATTTTACATTTCCACTAGCAATGGATCAGGGCTCTAGTTTTTTCAAACCTTCACTAACACTTATTACTGGTCTTTTTGTTTATAGCCATAATCCTAGAGTTGAAGTGATATTTTATTGTGGTTTTGATTTGCATGTGGCACTTTAGGATAAGCACTGTACTGCCAACCAAAAGGTCAATGCTTCAAACACATGAGCCACTCCACAAATAACCCTCTACAGGGTTGCTGTGAGTTGAAGCTGACTGGATACTGATGTTAAATATCTTTTCATGTTATCATTAGTCATTTACATATCGCCTTTGGAGAAGTGTCTGTTCAAATTCTTCACAAAGTCTTATGTATCTATTTTTCTTTTGTTGCTTGAGTTTTAGTGTTATGTGTTATCCCAGATCATGAAGATTTATGCTTATGTTTTCTTCTAAGAGTTTAAGATTTTTCTTTCAAGAGTTTTATTGTTTTATAGTACTTACATTTAAACCTACAAGATCCATTTGAGTTCATTTTTGGGTACTGTGTAAGGAAGGAATCTAATTTCATTCTTTTCTGTGTGGATACCCAGTTGTTCTGTACCATTTGTTGAAAAGACTACTAGTATTCCTTTACTAAATTGAGTTACTTTGGTACCCCTGTCGAAAACCAGTTGACCATTAATGTCAGGGTTTATCTCTAGACTCTCAACTCAGTTTCATTTATACATTTTGACATCAGAAAATATGAGTTCTCCACCTTTGCTCTTCATATGCCTCATGAGTATTTTTCCATATTTTTTAATTATAAGGCAATGAGATTATTGGGTTAATCAAAGAACCCCAGTATATAATAAAACAAAATTTATGCTATAGAAGGTACATTCTCAGAGTTAAATAGAAATGCCCAGTTCCTAATGCTTGCTTCCTAACTGCAATTTTCTGGACTATTATGCTAGTTCAATCTGTTTCTTGCTGCTAAAACAGGTATTATGAAATTAAAATTGTGACTTAATGATTCCCCTGAATCCTGTAGTGTTTACCTTATTTTAAGTTCATGTTTGTTGTTGTTGTTGTTGTTTTGTTTTTTGGTTCCTGTTTAGGTAGGTGGAGAGTTTTCAAACACGGTTATCCCCCAGATGAAGAAATTTGGAAAAATTGCTATGTGTGGAGCCATTTCTACATATAACATTACTCGTCCACGTCCCCCAGGTAATGAGCTCATGTACATGATCAGAGATGTAGAAAATCGGGGCAAAGAAAAAATTCACAGATATGGTATGGGCCAGTGACTACGAAAATATTAGAAAGGTTAAAGTTATACAGTTGTCTGACTTAACTTCTAAGGCAACAATGAACTCTGCCACTGACTATGTGGATCAAGTAAGACAACTGCTAATGACGATATTGAAAAACCAAAAAAAATAGAAACATCCTCCAATATTCTTGATGAAATATGCTGAAACTGCATTTATTAAAACATAATAATTTTATTTTGTGTTAAATCAGTTTATATTAAGGTTTAATGTAGAGTTACCACGCTCTCCAAAAATATGGAAGAAAACTTACAGTTATTAACATTTTAGTTTTTTGCCTATTGTTTTCTAGAAAATTACAAAAAGATAGATTTAGAAACCGAATATCTTAGGTTGGCTGGTCAAATATTAGGATTCTTCAGTATATTCAGGAAATTACTAGAGGTATAGGGGGTAGAGGATGACTTGTTGTGGGTGAAAGGAAGGGTGAGCTGTCATGTCCTTTAGTCTCGGTTGTTAGTCTTTGCTTCTTAGAGCTGCAGGATACTCCAACCTCACCAAACCTGGTTTCCACCAAGAGCAAAAGGAGCATGCATTTCCCTTCCACTCTGGTATAGCCCTTTGCTTGTGTGTTTCAGTGAACATTTGGCTCTCCTATGTCCCAGTGCTGCTAGATGCTTCACTTCTCCACGCTCTTATGATGAGACTGCCCTTTCCTTTCTCCTCACACACAAAAGCCAAAGGCAGTAACAACTAGAGAACTACACTCATTAAATCCCAATGTTTTGAGACGTATGTTGTTGTTAAGCGTTGTTGAGTTGGGTAGACCTCTCATTTTTCAGGAAGGGAGATTAAAAATGGCTAGAAGACCAGAGACTCTTTAAATCCTGCTAGGGGTTGACTCAAAATAAATACAGGTCTTCTGACCTCCCAATACTGAGATGTGCTAAAGGTGAGATTACAGGTTTATCTGTGGCCCCCAAAGAAGAAGTAATAACAACAAAAAAAGAATTTTTCAGACTATACTCAGTATCTTGTTGTTGTTAAGTGCGGTAGAGTTGGTTCTGACTCAAACCCAGTATAGGGTTTCCAAGGAGCCGCTGGTGGGTTTGAACAGCGGATCTTGAGTTCAAACCAAACTTGAGGTCCAGTGAATTATCCTGAAGTGCCACACCAGGACTCCAATCAGGATCTAGGCAACCATAAATAAATTGGTATTCATTTTATGAGGGACTTTAATTCCAGGAAATGAAACTTTACAGCCCAGTTAGTTAACACCATGGCCAGCATGGGGAGACAAGTGAAAGGGGCTGAGGAAGGGCAACTGATAGGCCCTTCATGGGTGGTGAGAAATCAAAGACACTACCTTTTTGCAAGAGGAAAACTCCAGTTTTACTTGACAATCCTACTATTAGGGCCTTTTTCCCTCTATTTTTTTCTCAGTGATACTAAGCTAGAATCATGGCTGCCTGACACCTAAGCAAAGCTCCAGGAAGTGTTTGCTTCACCACAGTCCAATTAGCTACAGCCAAACATTTTAGCTACAGCACCTTGATCTCATCTTTTTAGCAGTTATGTCTGGAAAACTCGCTGCTCAGATAGGTCTTCAGATCACCTGGCCTTGTCTGTTCTATTTTAATCATAGGAGTTAGTCTCTCATCTTCAGAAATTCCAATGAGTTTCAATGTTAGGATAACTCAAAGACAGGTTTTGTTTACTGGAACTTTAATCCACATTTGCTTTTTGCCATCAATAAAGAAACCAATATTACCATCAAGATGGACGTCCAGAAATAGTATTTTATCCTCTTACACAATGAGGAAAAGAGGATTCCAATCTTTAAGTCATTAAAAAAAAAAAAGGTGGTTGGAAGTGTCTTCTATAGAAGCACTCTGTGTGCAAGACCAGTCTAGCATTTGGGGTGTCACTATTGTATGTCAGTCTTTGTCTCACGTGTCTGTCCTGAGCATCATCAGTTTCGGTTCCAGAAAAAAACGTAGGATAAGCACTATACTGCAGTTGAAACCCACCAGTCACTCCTTGAAAACCTTGTACAGGGTCACTATGAGTAGGAATGTAACAACAACAACAGTGTTATTTTGGAGTCCTGGTGTGGCACTATAGTATAAGCACTGGACTGCTAACTACTGCTCCTCAGAAACCCTATATAGGGTTGCTATGAGTCAGAACCAATTCAACAGCACTTAACAACAACAACAAAACATCATTTTGTTGCAAATAGAGAGTGGGAACTTGAGGCTTAAATGATATCAGCTATGAAGAACACTGTAGGAGCTCTGGTAGCATAGTGGTTATGAGTCAGGCTGCTAACCTTAAGGTCAGCAGTTTGAAACTACCAACCATTCTGCAGGAGAAAAGATGAGACTTTCTGCTCCCAGGAAGATTTACAGCCTTGGAAACCCTATGCAGGGTCACTGTGAGGTGGAACTGACTCCACAGCACACCACCACCATTAAGAACACTGAGATGCTGCTCCTCTTTTTGTCACTTTCGGCTCTGACAATACCTAGGCATCTTCCCCTGACTTCCTGGAACGTATCGGGCTGTGCTGAAGTATCGTTTCCTCAGTTCCTGATTACGTCTGATTCTTGGGACAATAGACCAGCCAACCAATACAGCCACTTACACAAGAATACCTTCTTTGTCGGCGCAGTGATTTGATAATCATCTTGCTGTGTTCTGTAGGCCAGTGATTTTCAAAGTGTAGCCCCAGAATAACACCACCATTTTCTGGGAATTTGTTAGAAATTGAAATGCTTAGGCCCCACCCCAGATCTATTACATCTGAAATTAGGAGACAGGTGCAGCAACTACATTCACAAGTCCTCCAGATGATTCTGATATGCTAGCATTGAATCCATATTCAGGCTAGCTCTCGATCTACTGAAATGGTTAAGAGCAAGCAGGTGTGGGAGTTACTGAGTCTCTTGATCTAGTTCCTCTTACTGACTCTTGCATCTCCTTTAAGTATAGAACAGAAGAAAATGAGTTTATGTCACAGAATGATTTCATTAAGCCATAGGCAGAACATGGTAACTATCAAGAATTCCTCCTATAGTAGCAACAAAAACTTACCCTGTTTACCTTCAAGGTCTTGCTCTGTTCCACAAAACTGTTTGGCAAGTTGCTGGTAGGTCTTGATCCTGACAGGTGAGGAATGAACACTTGTGGCCTGCCTGGTCTGTGCAAAGATTCAGAGTGTATATTAGTTTCCTATCACTGTTGTTGTTGTTAAGTGCCAGTTAGTCAATTCCGACTCATTAGCGACCCTGTATAGGGTTTCCAAGGAGCACCTGGTGAGCTTGAACCTTACAGTTCAAACGACTTTGCAGTCTGATGCATTAGCCCATAGAGCCACACCAGGACTCCTTCCTATCACTACCACAAATGGTAGTGGTTTAAGACAACAAAATTTATTATCTTACAATTCTGGAGGTCAAAAGTCTAAAATGGAAAAAGAAAATCTAAATTGGGTAAGCAGGGCTGCGTTCCTTTTGATGGCTCTAGAAGAAAACTTTATTTTCTTGCTTCTTCCAACTTCTAGAAGCCACGTGCCATTCCTGGGCATGAGGTCCCTTCCAGCATCTTCAAAGCCAGCAGTATAGGATCTTCAAATATTTCTCACTCTCTTTCTGACCTCTGCTGAAATCATCACATCTGCTCTGACTGACTTTCCTCCCTGTCTCTTTTCCTTATAAGGACCCTTGTGATTACGTTGAGCCCACACAGATAATCCAGGATAATCTCCCCATATCAAAATCCTTCCCTTAATCACACCAGGAAAGTATTTTTTTTGCCATATAAGGTAATATATTTCTATATTTTGGAGATGGGACATGGCCATCTTGGGGGAAGTGGGGCATTATTCTGCTTCCCACAAAATGCATGCTGATTAGTCAGCATCCCCATGGATGAGAAAGAAGTGACGAAATGAAGGAGGACACACTAAGTGAACAGTGATGGTAAATTGTGCTGCCTGTGTTTTCACCGCATCTACTTCCCTGACCCTGTGGCCTAAATCTGTGCTCCTCCTCACAGGTCCACCCCCAGAAATTATCATCTATCAGGAACTCCGCATGGAAGGCTTCATAGTTACCCGCTGGCAAGGCAATGTACGCCAGAAGGCTTTGGAAGATTTGCTGAAATGGGTCTCCGAGGTAATGGAGTATGGGACTAACCCCTCCACTTAAGCACGTGATCCCCGTTCTCTTTTGCACTAAGACTGTCTGTCATCCCACCAGTTCTTCCCTCTTTCTGCTGCATCGTCAGTTTTCTGCAATCTGTCAGATCACTGCCTTTAGTAGACACTCTACTTCTCTCATCTTAAAAGAGGAAAAGCAAAGCAAAACAAAAAACAAATCTCCAGATCTCATTTCCACTGCAAAGACAGGTCCACTTCACTGCTTCCCCTTTTATAACAAAATTCCTGGCAGAGTTTTGCTTGTCCAGTGTCTGCTATTCCTCTTCCATCCATTCTTTCTTGAGCCCACTTATCAGATTTTTATCCCCTTGGTGGCATAGTGGCTGCTAACTGCTGCTCCCCAGAAGAAAGTTGAGGTTACTTGCTCCTATAAGGATTTATGATCTCAGAAACCCTAAAGAGCAGTTCTACTCTAGCCTATAAATCACTGTGAGTTGGAATCAACTCAATGGCTGTGGGTTTGGTTTTGGGGCCACTGCACCAAAATTGCTTTGTCATGCTCATCAATGTTCTTCATGAAAAATCAAATGGTAAATCCTCAGGATTACTTGATAATGGACGGTATTTGACAAACATAATCACCCTATTGTCACATGTTCATTAGCATTACCATCATTGAAGCTCTTTTCTTCTCTATGCACACTCTTTCCTTTAATTAATTCATCTAGGCTCAGGCCTTTAAATACCATCAATATACTGAAAACTCCCAAATTTCTATCTCTAGTCTATACCAGTTTCCTGAACTCTACATTTGTCTATTCAACTGCTTACTCAATAGCTGCTCTTAGATGCCTAATACACATCTCAGACTTAACATGTCAAAGAAAAAATATGGTTTATTTCTGGCTAAACCTTCTCAAATACGGATATCCTACCCATCTTGGAATTGTCTTTGTTTTTTGTTTCTTTCATACCCCACATCTAATCAGTCAAGAAATTCTGATGTCTACTTCAAATTCTTTAGAATCTGAAATAGTAGAGTTTCCGTATACCTGCATAAATTCTCCTATTAACCTCTTGATATTACTATTCATCCTATTTTTAGCCTTTGAACTAGATTATAGATTCCCACCCTTTCCACGTTCTTTACCTCTTCCAGAGGAGGAGCAAGGAAACTTATTAGTCAAATGCTCAAATCCCAGCTTCCCTACTTACTAGATAAGTGACCTCAAGTAAATAATCTCCTCTTGCAATCTCATAAAGAATGCAAAAATTTCACTAGAATAAATTAGGAGAAAATGGTATCAGATCATTTAGGTTTCTACATATTGTTTCTGTTGTTAAGAGCTGTTGAGTCAGTTTCTATCCATAACAACCCTGTATAGGGTTCCCAAGGAGCAGCTGGTGAGTTTGAACCACTGACTTTATAGTTCAAACTGACCTTGTGGTCTATTGCTTATCCTACAGTGCCATACCAGGACTCTACATCAGAACACTTATTAAAAAAAAACTTGAAAATGTAAATTGGCTCCATGTAGTAGACTGTGCTTTGAAGGAGAAAGACAAAGAAAAACCTTTCCTCACTAAAATGAGGCCTTCCCTCCCACACAACTAAATGAATGCTAAACACATATTAAAAGAATTCACTAGCCATGGTACCTGTGCTTCCTGGACAGATCCTGCCTCGTCAGGTGTCAAATAGAGATAACAGTGCTACATCACTGGGCTATAAGAACTTATTAATAAAACAAATAATCTATAGGAAGGGTGCTCTTGTCTCCATCTATTTCCGCCTCCTCTGAGATTCTTATATTATTATACTTTACCATGCAACTTACTTGGTGTGGCGATGCAGGATAATGCACTGTACTACAAAGTCGGTTTGAACCAAAAGGTTGGCAGTTCAAACTCACCAGCTACTCCTTAGAAATCCTACACAGAGTCACTGTGAGTCAGAACTGGCTCAATGGCACTTAACAACAATAACAACATGCAACTTACTTAGCAATGATTTAGTCACTACTTCCTGGCATTTCTCTTATTGCTAGACTATGATCTGATTAAGGTCAGCGGTTCGAAACTACCAGCTGCTCCGCGGGAGAAAGATGAGGCTTTCTACTCCCATAAAGATTTACACCCTTGGAAACCCTGTACAGGGTCGTTATGGGTCGAAACCGACTCAACGGCACTTAACAACAACAACATGATCTGATACCTATTACTCAATTTCTCTGGGGTGTATTTTGTAATCTATGACATACAAGTGTATGTTTATTCCCAAATTGAACATAAATTTATTTGAGATAGGACCTCAAGTTTATATTTTCAAATCTTGCATAATTGTACCTCATAAATATTAGTTGCTAGAATGAGAAGGCTGTATTATTTGGAATATATAATTAACCTGTCTTATTTGTTGTTGCTTTGACACAGGGTAAAATCCAATACCATGAATACATCACAGAAGGATTTGAAAACATGCCAGCTGCATTTATAGGAATGCTGAAAGGAGACAATTTGGGAAAAGCCATAGTGAAAGTGTGAAAAAGTACACATGGAATCTAGAGGTTATTTGGGTGGTTGTGTTTTCTGTATTTCAGCAAAGATGTGTACTGCCTTAATTATTTAAGAAATAGTCATTATAATGAATTTGA
The DNA here is from genome assembly GCF_000296735.1 of Chrysochloris asiatica. Lineage (NCBI taxonomy): Eukaryota > Metazoa > Chordata > Mammalia > Afrosoricida > Chrysochloridae > Chrysochloris > Chrysochloris asiatica. Next base: position 1,698,323 of record NW_006408587.1, read on the forward strand.
TCTGCCAAAAAATAAATAACAAATTTAAGTAAATAAGGTGTATTGTTAGCAATCCAATCCATTGCCATAAAGTCAATTCTGACTCACAGTGACTCTAAATAGCATTTCTAAGACTAAATCCTTATGGGGCAGAGCAGCTGGTGGGTTTGAACTGCCAACCTTACAGTTAGCAACCCAGTGCTTATCCCACAGTGCCACCAGGGCTCCCTTATTGTCAACTGAGAATGAAAATTATAGTGAACAAAAACCAGTCCACTGCTTACTGTGGCTCCTTCTGGGTTATGGTAGAAAACAGTGGTTTTAAAGTCTGAAAGATATATTGCCTCTGTGACCTTGGACTTCTGTATTTTGATCCGTAAAATAAGAATAATGACATCTGCTTCATACGCATATTATATATAATATATAAAACATCATCAGATTGCCTGGTATGTATTATGTTCTCAATACATGCTAGTTAGTTCCCCATAGAAATAAGTGAATTTCAAATCATAAGTTTACTATCCCTATTATTTATGATTATACCAGAAAAAAAGTCATTGTTAGTGTATAAGAGTTCCCAGAGTCAGCCCACACTGATTTTCTGCAAATGAGTCTAAGAAGGTAATAGACTAATGAAAGAATCTACTGTTCATAATGACTACAAAGAGGATAATATATAGGAATGTTGATATGCTTACAAAAAATATATAAGATGTATATGATGAAACTTTAAACATTACTGAGGAATAAAAATGTTTTAAAAACTTGAACATATAGAAAGGAACTGTGTTCTCAGACAAGAAGATTCATTATCATAAAGATGTGAATTCTGTTGATAAGTTGTACTGATAGGCTGTTGTAGTAAGGTGCCCTTTGTTGTTAAATGCTGTAGCATTGGTTCCGACTCACAGCGAGTCTGTATAGGGTTTCCAAGGAGCAACTGGTGGGTTGAACTGCCAACTTTGTGATTCACAGTCCAGTGCTGATCCACAGTGCCATACCAGAAGTCCTTTAGTTGATTCCAATTCGTAGTGACCCTATGCACAATAACAGAGTGAAACACTGCCTGATCCTCACAACTATTATGTTTGAGACCATTGTTGCTGCCACGGTGTCAATCCATCTTGTTGGGAGTCTTCTTTTTTGTTAATCCCCCACTTAATCAAGCATGATGTCCTTCTCCAGGGACTAGTCCCCCCTAACATGGCCAAAGAAAGAGAGATGAAGTCTCACCATCTCTACTTCTAAGGACTATTCTGGCTATACTTCTTCCAAGATAGATTTATTTGATCATCTGGCAGTCGATGGTATTTTCAATATTCTTCACCAACACCATTATTCAAATGCATTGATTCTAAAGTCTTCCTTATTCATTGTCCAGCGTTCACATATGAGGTGATTAAAAATGCTGCTGCTTGGGTTAGGTGCCCCTTAGTCCTCAAAGTGATATCTTTTCTTTTTAACACTTTAAAGAGGCCTTTTGCAGAACATTTGTCCAATGAAATATGCCTTTTGATTTCTTGATTGCTGCTTCCATGAGTGTTGATTATGAAACTAAGCAAAATTAAGTTTCTGACAACTTCAATCTTTTCTCTGTTTATCATGTTATTGATCCAGTTGTGAAGATTTTTGTTTTCTTTATATTGAGGTGCAATCCATACTGAAGGCTGTAGTCTTTGATTTTCATCAGTAAGTACTTTTAGTCCTCTTTGCTTCCAGCAAACAAGGTTATATCATCTGTGTATGGCAGGTTGTTAATGAGTTTTCCTCCAATCTTTTTTTTTATTATTTAAAAAAACTCTTTATTGTGAATTGAGTGAAGTTTTACAGAGCAGATCATTAGTTTTACATTCAACAAATCACACACGTCATTTGTCATTTCATCACAATGATTGCAATCCCCTCCATGTACCATCAGTTAACAGTATTTACCTCTAATTCCTTTTTTTTTTTTTAAGCTTTTATTGTGAATTGCGTTATACTCTACATGGCAGAACATCAGTTTTGCACTCAACTAATTGCATCATGTTTCATTGCAATGATTACAATCCCCTCCATATGCCATTGGTTCACTATATTTTCCTCTATTCCTTCTTCTTCTATTTTTTTTTTTCAAGGTACACAAAAACATGCAGGAATATCTAATCATTTAAACAATGAAAGGACACATTTTTCAGACCAGCCCCTCACCCTTCAGCACACAGCCTTTCTCTTTCCATGAGTCTAGAGTCCTCAGCTGCTCTTTCTCTCCATGCCATCACCTCTGCCTTCATCTCCGGAGTCTCTGCTTCTCTGGTTAGGATCTTATTCCACTCCTGCTCTTCTCGCTTGATGGTCCTAGGGTCCTCTGTTCCTGGGATGTAAGATTAACTACTCCCTAGTTTATGTTACAAAACTTCTACCTTTACAGTTGTGACAATCGCAATTAGTCATAATAAGTTACTCACTATTGAATCAAAAAATCCTATCCCCATTTCTTTTCTCTAGACCGATTTAGACAAGATGAAAACTATTCCGTGGGGATTCTACCTTCCCCCACACACTGTGAAACTAAATTCCCTTTTGAAAACTTGTAAGCCAGACACTTCATGCTTTTACAGTGCCCCCATTTTAGGTAGCCAAATTCTAAGTTGCCCGTTCCTATCAACCCTGTATACCGAAGGGATAGTATTGATCCTTGATTTGAAGACTCCTTCCCTCTCAGTTGTTATTTTGTCAAATTTATCAAATTGTACCAATTTATACTTGCTTCCTGTTTCAAATTCCTTTATCTTCCTCTAGTTGAATTCTGATCATCAAGTCGTCCAAACTAGGTCAAATGGGTACCATCTGCAAGTTTTGGCATTCTTGCATACTTCCTCCTACTTTATATCAGCTGGATAGTTCACTTTCAGCTCTAGCTCCCTCAATGGCTTAGGGTTCCCAAGTCTCTCCAAATCAACCAGCCTTTCCTCTTCTCACTCTCATCTCAAGGTCACAGGAGTCTATGGAACATGGTCAAGCTGAGACCATGTCTTCATTACTGCCTTTCCCCACTTTCCACTAAGTCACCAGCAATCGTAGGAGTCTGCTTTGGTGCTCCCTTTGGTTTTCAGTCTTGAAAAGGAGTTTGTCCTGAAGGCACTTGATGGCTCCCTTTCCTCCAATCTTGATGCCACATTTTTCTTCATATTATCTAGCTTTCTGGATTATTTGCCCAACATACAGACTGAATAAGTATGGTGATTGTATACAGCCCTGGCATACACCTTTCCTGATTTTTAATCATTCAGTATCCACTTGTTCTGTTTAAATGACTGCCTCTTGGTCTGTGTACTAATTCTTCATGAGCACATTTAAGTGTTCTGAAATACTTATTTTTCACAGTGCTATCCATGGTTTGTTATGATCCACACAGTTGAATGTCTTTGCATAGTCAATAAAACACTAGTAACATCTTTCTGGTACTTTCTCCACAATAAGTACCAGATTGAGTGGATTGAGTACTTTCTCTACTTTCAGCCAAGATCCATCTGATGTCAGCAATGATATCCCTCATTCCACATACTATTCTGAATCCAGCTTGAAATTCTGGAAGCTCCCTGTCAATGTACAGGTGCAACTATTTCCAAATTATCTTCAGCAAAATTTTACTTATATGTAATGTTACTGATATTTTTCAATGATTTTCACAATCAGGTAGGTCACCTTTCTTTGGAATGGTCATAACTATGGATCTTTTGCAATCAGTTGGTCAGGTAAGCTATCTTCCAAATTTCTTGGCATAGATGAGTGAGGGCCTCAGCACTGTACCAGTTTGTTGCAACATTTCCATTTGTATTCCATCAATTCTTGGGACCTTGTTTTTCATTAATGCCTTCAGTGCAACTTGGACTTCTTCCTTCAATACCATCAGTTCTTGATCATATGCTACCTCCAGAAATGTTAAAGCATTGACCAATTCTTTTTGGTACAGTGACTCTGTGTATTCCTTCCATTTTTTTTTTTTAAGGTTTTTATTGTTGATTGAGTGAAAGTTTGCAGGGCACATCATCAGTTTTACATTCAACAAATCATATACCTTGTTTCATTACATTGATTATAATCCCCTCCATGCACTATCAGTTAACAGTATTTCTCTCTATCCACTTTAGCTTTTTAGAAAACACACAAACATAAAAAACCACTCAGGCACATATAATAATTTACATCTCCAAAGGGCACATTCTGCAAGTCTGCTCCTGACCACCAGCTCTTAGTCCTTCTCTTCTTAGTCCATGAATCTAGAGTCCTCAGCTGCTCCCCCTCTCCATGCCCCCATCTCTGCCTCCATCGCTGGTGCTGCTGCTTCTCTGGATAAGGTCCCGCATTCTGGAGAGCTTGATTGTTATATGTCTTGGTGATTGTCTTTTAGGGTCTATCAATCCTGGGGTTCGTTGAGCTTCTTGAATGCTTATCTTTTCACTTTTCAGGATGTTAGGAAAATTTTCTTCCAGAAGCTCTTCATCTATTTCCTCTGTGGATTTGTGTGATTGTTCCTGTTCTGGAATGCCAATAATTCTTATGTTATTCCTCTTCATGTTATCCAACATGAATCTTAAGCCTTCTTCAGATTTTTTATCCTTTTTTGTGTTTGTTCTTCTATATTAGTAGTGTCGAGAGATTTATCTTCTAGCTCACTAGTTCTGGCTTCTATCTCTTCAATTCTACTCCTTTGCCCTTTCAGTGTATTGTCCATTTCTGATATTCTATTATTAATCATTTGGACCTCTTTCTGTAGGTTTTGAATTGTTTCCAATGCTGTATCTATCTTATTTGATTGTTTCTGTAGCACTTTCCTGACTTCTTCCTTATTTTTCTCAACTCCATTCTATAGTGTTTTATACATTTTATAATCATTTTCCTGAATTCCTTGTCAGGCATTTCCAAAGCCTGCCCATCTTCTAGTATGGACTGTAGGTCTACTTCCAGCTCATTTGCCTCAGTCACTTTATCTCGTTTCTGGACATGTGCAGATATGGTCATCTGTTTCTGTTTTTTGGGCATATTCAGGGGTTATCTGTGGCCTTAATACTTAGATGGGTATGTATTTTGGTGTTTTTTATGCTTTCTGGTTGCCTCCAGGTAGATGTGATCAGGAAATGGGCTTCCCTTTTCACTCTTCTTCCTGAGAAATTTCAAGATGCCACTGTTGGTCATTTAGACGTAATTTAGGAATTAATTTTCGGCTTATTTCCTTTTTTGTCTGCTTGTCCCACTCCACAATCCCCGTTCAGGCCTTTTTTTTCTAGTTGGAAACAGTTCAGGGCCCGCTGTGGCTGTTTGGTTTTAATTGGAAACTGTCTCTTTAAATTTCGAGGAGATCTGTGCTCATGCGTAGTAGAAGCCTCTGAGGGTGGGGATGGAGTGCCAACTAGCTCAGTCACCAGAATGGAGGTGCGCAGACAGCAAGGTACCAATGAACAGCTACCAAAAGAAAAGAATGTCCACACCTTTATCTCAGCGGTTCTGCCAGGCGTCGGTGGCTGCTCCGATCTTTCCCCTGCATTTCACCCAAGTTGGCGCCTCCTGGAGCAGCTGAGCATCCCGGACTACAAAGCAATGGATTTCTTGCTTCTGCCACAAATTCCCCAGCTGTAAGCCTTCCAACCTTCTAAATATTCCTTTATATGTGGTTCAGAGTTCTGGGACCATCCCCTGAGCCCGCTTGGTCGATTATTCTGTGTTGTTGCAGGCAGCACTCTTTCCTACACGTCCACCTGATCCTCCATCTTGTTTGTTCTTCCTCGTCTTCTTTTCATGCTTCCTGCCTCACTCAATATTTTGTCCATTGTTTTTGTTGTTAAGTGCTGTTGAGTAGATTCTGACTCACAGCAACCCCCTACAGGGTTTCCTAGAGCAGCTGGTGTATTTGAACCACAAACCTTGTGGTTTAAAGTCCCAGTCTTATCTTACAGAATCATACCAGGAGTCCATTTTGTTTATAAAATTCTTAAATATTGAAACAAAAGACTTAAATGTTTTCTTCATTTCTTTCAGCTTGAGAAATGCTGAGCATGTTCACTTTTGGTTTTTTAACTCCGGGTCTTTGCACATTTCATTATAATAATTTATCTTTTCAAGCTGCTTTTTGATATTTTGTGTTGTGCTCTTTTACTTCTTGATTTATTCCACTCACTTTAGCTTCTCTACACTCAAGAGCATCCATTTTTGTCTTTTCTTTCTTATCTTTTTAATGACCTTTGCTTTCTTCATGTATGATGTATGATGTTCTTATTGTCATCCCACAAGTCTTCTGGTCTTCTGTCATGGTTGTCTAATGCATCAAATGTGTTCTTGAGATGGTCTCTAAATTCATGTGGGATGTATTCAAGGTCATATTTTGGCTCTTGTGGACTTGTTATAATTTTCTTCAGCTTTAGCCTGAACTGATGATCTAGTCTATAGTCAGTCCCTGGCCTTGCTTTGGCCGATGATATTGAACCCTCCATTGTCTCTTCCCACAGATGTAGTCAGTTTGATTTCTGTGTATTCCATCTGGTCACATCCATGTGTATAGTTGCCAGCATCACAGCAATACCCAAGCCACCACAGTGAGACAAACAAGAAATGAATGGTGGGTGCCAAGAGGAGAGGGGCAAAGAGGGTATCCCTGGGGAGGTAGGTGGCCTGGTGCTTACTGGGTCTCAAGCACTCTTAATGCATCGAATGGTCTGAAATTAAGGTCAGAGGCTAGTGAAGCTTTGAATGTCTGTGTGGTCCAGCAGGAGCTTTTAAACCACTAGTAAGGAAAGCATACCATCCACATAGTAGAAACAGTGGTTTCCCTCAATTTTCCTGCCTCTGCATGTGCCAAATAATATAACTACAAGATGGAAGGCTGCATGGGGAATAAACTTTTATTGCATTAAGCCTCTGCTTTGTTAGACTGTCTGGCTAGATCTTATTCTAGCACTGCATTATCTACTATGGTAGCCACAAGCCTCTTGAGGTTATGAGTGAACAGTGCCACGTTAAAAAAAATTAGTTAAACTGAAGCAGAAAACAGTTTCTTTCCCATTAAAAACAACTTTATTGTTTTGGTAAAATTACAATTCACTTTAACTGTTGCATCGCATAGGATATTGTTGTATTATAATGTTGGTACATGCGTGTGGGTTGTTTCTAGTATTATAGGTAAACACATCACAGATCTACTCCGTATGACAGATTCAGTTCATAAAGTTTTCTGAATACAGTGAACTAACATTGTAATGTGTTGACTTGGATAATTTATGCACTAGCAAAATATGCAGCGTACCTACGCAGACAGCACAAGTTTCAGTGATACCTATATAAATCGTAAGATAAAATCATTTTAATTAGAATTGCCTTTCTAAGTTACAAAAATACAGATAAATATTTAAATTTTAAATAGCAGCATATTAGTGATGCAGAATTGTGCACAGATGCAGAAGCTACTACTATGCTCAGTACAGTACAGATACTGGAGGAAGGTATAAAACAAATTTCATAATTGCAATATACTAGGGCAGAGTAAAATTGTAATATACTAGAGCAGAGTAAAATGAAGAAGTGATCTGACATGTACATTAGTGTTAAGAACAATACAGCAGATAACGTTTAACATGTCATTTTCTTACAACACAGTGAATTTTCTAAGTTTTCTCCTAACAATTATAAAAGAATCAATAATTTGTCATTTGAAATGAAAATGAAATTTCCACCCCCTCCAAAACATAAATCATTTTTAGCAGGATTTGTAAATTTGGCCAGTTATAAAACAATTTGAATTCTTGCACAAAAAAGGCAAACTTTAGATGGCAAGCTGGAAAAAAAAGGATCATTTTAGTTATGGTAATTTAGAAAACTATGAGAAAAAGACTGAAAAAGATGTTTTATAAGAACTAAAATTTTCATTTAAGGTATGAAACAATTTTGACCATAGAATAAAAGATCTTATTAAAAATATAAAAGATCAATGATTCTACAATTTGAAAGTTTTCAAGTTTTTTTTAAAATTGGTGTTAAATGAGGCAGTCATGTAACATGAAACTGTTCAATGAATACTATAGGTATATTTGGTCTCAAGGGACATGCAAGTTTACAAAGAAATGTTATCAATTCACAGCCTGAAAAATCAGTCTTGGTATAGACATTTTAAACACTTTTACAGCTGTTAAAGAATTTCATCTAGAGATAGAAAACTGAGTTCCTATTCCTATCATGAAGATAATGCACTGAACCGCAAGGTCAGTTTGAACCATGAGGTCGGTGGTTCAAACCCACCAGCCACTCCTCAGAAACTCTATCTAGGGTCATTATGAGTCGGAACCGACTCAACGGCACTTAACAAAAAATCATGAAGGCTGTTTGGTCCAAAATGTATTGGAAGCAGAAGCAAATAAATGGTTTCTCTCACTGCTTTGTTCTGTGCTATGACACATATTGAAAATATTGAATTCAGGTTTCTGAAGCAGGCCGTAAGAGAAAGTCATGGGTAGTGATGCTAAAACTGTTCAATGTGCAAATACTATGAAATAATCGTTGCCTATTCAAGGAACTGCTGAAACAGAAAATGATCTTGTATTCTTTACCAGTGCTCCTTAGTTCGAGTCACAGATAATTTTTGCAGATTTTTTGTAATTTCAATTAGAGATTTTTTTAAACAAACAAATGTTTACCAAATATTCCATAATGACAGATAAACAAGTGTAATGTAATTTAGGTTTGTTCCCTCACTGCATAAGAATGAGCTAGATTTGAAGATCCAAGAAAAGGAAAACCTAACAAGAACTTACACCAAATCTGAAACCTTTCATAATAAAATGAAAAATAAATTGGCATGGCTCTCTAACATGTCATTAATACGCAAATTGTAACCCCAGTCAATGCTACTGTATTTGTAATTGGCTGAAAAAACTATAAAAAAAATTCAAGAATGCTTTGTTGATACTGGTAAGTTTAGGTGTTATTCTTTTCTTCATTTCTATAATACTTCTTTAAATTTGATGGTAATAATACTGAGTTCACATTTGTTATTGTTGGTAAGTTGACACAGAATTAGTAAATTTATTTAACCTAGACATAGTTTTTAAACTAATTAGCTTTGGTATCAAAGTCAAATAAATTATTCTAATAAAAAGATGAACAATGTGGATGGACACAACAAAGTTTTTAGGATAATTAAGTGACTGAAAAACTTAAGTATGTTTGAAACACCTTGAGTATGCCAACCTACTTTTCCAGTGTAAATTTTAGAAATCTAAATATGGGGTAGGAATAGCACTGGACTGCAAACCACAAGGCTAGCAGTTCAAACCCACCAGCTGTTCCATGGAAACTCTGTACAGGGTCGCTATGAGTCAGACCAACTTGATGGCACTGAACAACAAAATATGGGGTTACATAAAATACACTACGATTTTAACCTGTTTTCCTTTTTTTACCTGGGTACTGTTGTTGTTGTTAGTGCTATCGAGTCGATTCCGACTCATAGTGACCACGTATAGGGTTTTCAAGGAGCAGCTGGTGAGTTTGAACTGCCAACCCTGCAGTTCAAATGGCTTTGCAGTCTGGTGCATTAACCCACAGCACCACACTAGAAAAGTTTAAATCACATGGACATTATATTTCTATTGGATAAAGACTGTACTAAAACATCTTCCAATTAGCTTTTTAGAGCCCTTCCTTTAAAATATGAAGAGACAGATAAGGTTTAACAAAGTCTCCAATGTGAGACAAACAAGTAAAAGTAGCACAGAGGAAACAATCATACAGGAAGCAGGATAAAGCTCAGATGCAAAGAAAATATTTCATCCATGAAATAAAACCAGGATTCTATTTTAAAAAGGAACAGTGAATCAGAAAACACACTTAGAGATTAAAAAATGAGAACAGAAATAAAGCACCCAAAACATGTACAAGCAGGATTGAAAGACAACGTTTTACACAGATTTTTCTAGAAAGAAGGATATTTATAATGTCAACCCAAGGTCTAAAATCTGACTAATAAGAATGATGAAAAGAATAAGAGCAGAGAAAATGAACATGAATCAAACAAACACTACCAAAGAATTTCTCAGAACTAAAGGAATAAATTCTCCCATTGGAAAAGTCCAATGAATTCCCAATATAATGAAAAAGAAAAGACCTATATCAACAACCAACTCAATGGCACTTAACAATATCAAAAACAGCAGAATGAAATCTCTGAACAGCACACACAGAAACAATCACAAAGGTATTCTGGGAGTGCGGGTAATAACAAGTGCTATTCTAATTGAGAAATCAGAATGGACTTCGCAAAAGTAACTCTAGAAGGCAGAAAACAATGCATTACAAAATCTGAAGGATAATTATTTTCAACCTAGAATTCTTTAGTCTCATCCATTAACATAATACATTTCTCATATTGCTTACAATTTTTTATCAATTTAAAGATATAACTTTCCTTCAATCTTTAGCTTACTAAAGTAATTTTTAAAACCAGAAATGCTGTTTTATTGTCTTCTTCAATGTATTATTCAGACATTCAACAAATATTTATTGAATGCCTACCGTGAGCTGGTAGCTGGGGTTACAGAGGTAAAAAATATAAAGAAAACCCCTGTTTCCATGAAGAGTGGAGAAACAAGTAGAGAAAAAAATTCTGTATTCTCAAAGTCTTTCACATGTGTCAGGCTAAACTGATGCTGGACTTTTTAAGAGGAGCTACAAAATCTAATGGGTTTTCAAAGAAATGCAGCTATTTATTGACACCATCTGTGTTTATATGAGATATCAAAATTATTTAGAAATCTAAAGAAAACAAAACTGCCAGAGCTTATCTTCCACTAGGTTAGTTTCACTATAAAAAATCTGTCTGCTTTATTATGAAAAGTATATTATCATCTCTACTCAACAACTGTTTTAATACACTCTCAACAACTATATCAGTATTGACCAGATAAAATAGATTTTAGCAGATCTAGGTCATACACAAAACAAAACTACGTATCTTTGAACGATCCAGTGAAGAAAATAAGACTGAAATATAACGCTGACCCATGGTTTATTTTAGTTATGGAGCGAGTATATTATTTTCTGATACTGAACTACACATTAATCAAAGCCTTAGGGTCCAGAATCCCTCTGGAGAGTTAACAATGAGAAATCCAGGATGAAGGCTCACTACTGCAGTTAGCTTATCAAAGAAAAGCACAGAACCTGACCCCTGGTCACTGGAATCTAAAGGACTCCAGCTTTCCTAGACTGCCAAGCCCTATGTCAACAGATTAATAAAACTAACAACTACTGGCAAATCTAACAAAAGAAAAGAAGATGCAAACAACATGAATGAGTGACATAACAAGAGAAACAACGAAATAAAAAGAATAACAGAATATTACGAAGAATTGTACTCCATAAAAATTTTAAATCTAGAGGAAATGGATAACTTTTTAAAAAGACACATCCTACATAAACAAACAGACTGGAGTAAAACACTTGAACAGGCCTATAACAAAAGAAGAAATTAATCAAGTCAACAAAAAATTTCCAACAAAAGAAAAGCCCAATTGTGGGGGCTGGAGATGCAAAGGTAGACATTTTGTAGCAAGGAAGGGAGTGATTATTTCTCCAGTCTAGGAGCCGAGGTCTCTGGGACCATCAACGGAGAAGAGCCGAGAGCGGGACCCTACCCAGAGAAGCAGGGTTGCCTGATGTGGAGACAGAGACGATGAGGATGACGTGGAGTGATGAAGCGGCTGGGGACTTTGGATCCAGAGAGGGAGAGGGACTGTGGGCCGAAGACTGGGGGGGGAGGGGGAAGTGTAGAGGATGGGTTTCTAGGATATACCCTTTGGTCGGAAGATGATGCATGGAGGGGATTGGAACCATGGCAATGAAATGATATACGATGGAATGAATGTAAAACTACAGTTCTCTCATGTAAACTATCATATAATTCACAATAAAACATTAAAAAAAAGTATAAAATAAAGTGGCTTATAGTATATTTAAAAAAAAAAAAAAGAAAGAAAAGAAAAGCCCAAGCCTAGATGGCTTGACTAGTGAATTCTACCAAATATTAGAAGAGCTGACATCAATTCTATTCCAACTATTCCAGAATATAGAAAAGGATGCAAAACTCCCAAATATATTTTATAAAGCGAGCATAGCCCGCATGGCAAAAGCAGGCAAAGATTCTATAAGAAACTAATGTTCTGCCATGTAAATTATCACATAATTCACAATAAAATATATTTTAAAATACTACAAAAAATAAAATTATAGACCAATCTCCCTCATAAGCATAAATGCAAAAATTATCAACAAAATCCTAGCCAATAGAATTCAACAATGTATCAAAAAAACAATATATCATGACCAAGTGGGATTCTTAACAGTGATGAAAGGATAGTTCAATATTAGAAAAACAATGAATGTAATCCATCACATAAAGAAAAAAAGAAAAAGAATGACTTATCACACTGATTGATGCAGAAAAGGCATTTTAAAAAATCCAACACTCATTCCTGATAAAAGCCACTCAACAAAATAGTAAAAGAAGGGAAATTCCTCAACATAATTAAGAGCTTATATACAAATCCAACAGCCAACATTACTATCAATGCAGAGAAACTGAAAGCATTTCCTTGGCAAATAAGAACCAGATAAGGATGCCCTTTGTGGCACTGTGGGTTAAAGTGCTAGACTGCAAGATCAGTTTGAACAGCGAGGTCAGCAGTTCAATCTCACCAGCCGCTCCTCAGAAACCCTATGTAGGGTTACTATGAGTCAGAGTGAACTCGAAGGAACACAACAACACAATAACAACATTCAATAGTATGTTGGAAGGCTTAGCCAGAGCTAAAGGCAAGAAAGGGAAATTAAAGGCATCCAAGTCCTGGTGTGGTGCTGTGGGTTAATGCGCCAGACTGCAAAACCATTTGAACTGCAAGGTCGGCGGTTCAAACTCACCAGCTGCTACTTGGAAACCCTACGCAGGGTCACTATGGGTCGGAATCGACTCGACGGCACTCAACAACAAACTGGCAAAGAAGTAACACTCTATTTGTATATGATATGATTCTATATATAGAAAATCCTAAAGACTCAGCAAGAAAATTATTGGAACTCATTGAAAAACATTTAGCAAGTGACAGCTCTGAAAAGGAAATCAGGGAAACAATACTATTTACTGTAACCACCCAAAAGATGAAATACTTAGGAATAAATCTAACTAGAGAAACAAAAGACCTACACAAAGAAAACTATAAAACACGATTAAAGAAACCCCAAAATGGAAGAAAACACCATGCTCATGGATAGGAAGATTTAATATTAGGAAAATGTCAACACTATTCAAAGCAATCTATGGATATAATGCAATCCTAATTCACATTCCAGAAACATTCTTTAAGGAGACAAAAAAAAAAAAAAAAAAAAAAATTGCTCACTAACTTTATATGGAAAGGAAAGAAACCTTGGATAAGCAAAGCACTGCTTAAGAAGAACAAAGTTGGAGGCCTCTCACGTCCTGAATTTCCTATATAGCCACAGTGGTCAAAATAGTCTGGTACTTGTACAACAAAAGAAACATAGATCAATGGAACTGAATTGAGAACTCAAAAGTAACTCCATCAGCATAGAGTCAGCTGATGTTTGACAAGGGCCCACAACAAATTAAATGGGGAAGAGATAGTCTCTTCAACAAATGGTGCTGGCAAACTGGAGATCCATTTGCAGAAGAATGAATTAAGACCCATATCTCACACCACATACAAAAACAAACTCAACATGGATTAAAGAACTAAATGTAAAACCTAGACCTACAGAGATTATTAGTGGAAAAAAAAAAAAAAAAAAGGGACAAACATAGAGTTCTAATTGTTGTTGTTGTTGTTATATGCCGTGGAGTCGGTTCTGACTCATAGCAACCCTGTACAGGGTTTCCAAGGCTGCAAATCTTTACAGGACCAGAAAGCCTCATCTTTTTCCCACGGACCTGTAGTTTCGAACTGCTGATCCTGAGGTTAGCAGCCCGATTCATAACCACTATGCTACCAGAGCTCCTTTAGAGTTCTAATAGATGGCATAAATACACTGTTAAACATACCAAAAGTACATAAACAGTAGAAGACAAAACATATGACTGGGACCTCCTAAAAATTAAACAATTATGTGCATCAAAAGATTCCTCCAAAAGAGTAAAATGAGTGTCCACAGACTGGGAAAAACATTTTTGCAATAATTTATCAAAGGACTAATTTCTAAAATTTATAGGAAACTACAACACCTCTATACGAAAAAGAAAAACCACCTAATTAAAAAATGGACAGTAGACACAGACACTTCACTAAGGGAGACATTCAGGCAGCCAACAAACATATGAAGACACTCTCACATTCACTAGCCATTAGAGAGATGCAAATCAAAACAACGAATTTTCATCTCACACCAGCACTAATATCAAGTTCATAAAAACAGAAAACAACAAATGTTGACAAAGGTGGAAAGAGACTAGCGCCCTCCTACGTTTCTGGTGGGACTGTAAAATGGTTCAGCACCTGTAGAAAATAGTATGGTGCTTCCACAAAAAGTTGGAAATAGAAATACCATATGACCCAGCAATCCTTCTACTTAGTATATATCCACAAGAAACAAGAGCCAGGACATAAGTACATATATGTACACTGATGTTCATCACAACACTATGCAGTCTAGCAAAAAGATGGAGACATCCTACGTACCCATCAAAGGAAGAATGGAAACACAAACTTTGCTACATACACACAACAGAATACTATGCAACAGTGAAGAATAGCAATGAATCTGTGAAATACCTAACATGGATACACATAGAGGACATTATGCTGAGTGAATTCAATCACAAAAGGGCAAATACTGTATGAGATCACTGTTGTAAAAACTCAAGAAAATGTCATAATGCTAAAAGAAACATTCTTTGAAGATTACCAAGGGTGGGAATGGAGAGTAATTCACTGGCTAGAGGTAGAACTATATTAAGGTGACATTGAGGGCAACATACCAGAAGGGGTAGGCAATATACAAGAAGAGGGAGGTTAGCAGAATGAAGTAGACAGGTAAAGACAGGGAGGTACATAAGGGGTAAAGGAGACATGAATAAATAGAGATAGACATAACACTGGAACAGTAAACAGTGATCTGCATGTACAAACACAGGCTGATTGGGTATGGGAGGAAGAGTGGAAGTTACTATTGTTGTTAACGCTGTGGAGTTGGTTCCAACTCAAGAGTTACCCTGTACAGGGAGGGTTTCTGAGGCTTTTAAAAATCTTTGTGGGAACAGAAAGCCTCATCTTTCTTCTGCAGAGTGGCTGGCAGGTTTGAAACACAGACCCTGTAGTTCTTGGTCCAATGCTTATTGTATTGAGTCCAATGCTTATTGTAAGGGTTTGACAGAGGATGTTTGTATATGGGTATTTACCTTTACAAACACAATTATGAATATAGTGGGGCATACAACAGGCAAAATGAAAACTTCCTAGACAATATCAAACATCTTAAGGTAATGAGTTATTGGACCTGGGGTTATCAGGGTTATAGTTTCAGGGGACACCATGGCCAATTGGCATAACATAGTTCACAAAGACAATGTTCTACATCCTACTTTGGTGAGTAGTGTCTGGGATCTTTGGACGTTCATGAGTGGCCATCTAAGGTTCAAGTATTGTTCTTTCCACGTGCAGAAGAAAGAGGAGTGATGAGAACTGAGGATACTTGGAATCAATTAGTTCAACGAACTAATGGAACATCTGAACATCAATCTTAATGGCTCTGAGACCAAAAGAACTAGATGGTGACCAGCTACCACGATCAACTCCCCAGAAAGGGACGACATTAGAAGGTCCCAAATAGAGTGGGAGAAAATGTGGAACAAAACTCAAAATTATTTTTTAAAAGACTGGGATTATTGGACATAAAGAGAGTGGAGGAACCCAAGATTATGGCCCTCGAGCACACTTAGATATGAAAATGAACACACCCTCAAGGCTCAATTTTCAGCCATGCAGTAGATAGTTATATAAGGAAAAACAACAACACTAGTAAGGTATGCTCACCGTGGAATGGTCAATCATTCAAAATCAAATGGTTAATATTTACCTAAGAATAAAATTGGAAGGTGTGGGAAGGTGGATGGAATGGAAATAGAAAACACCATGAGGAAGTGGGAAACTATTCTTTCATGGAGGGGATTGCAATCATTGAGGTGAAACCAAGTACACAATTTGTAGAACATAAAATTGATGATCATATCTGTAAACCCTCAGTGAATTCACAAAAATTTAAAAAAAAAAAAAAAAGTGTACAAGCTTTTGATGAATTTACTAACCTAAAAATGAATTCAAGTACTTAGGTAATAAGCCAAATTATTGTAACAAAGCTTTTGATAAATATTGTACAGCAGGGTTTGAAGTTGCCCTCTGTAGCTAAAACATGGTGTTAGAAAATTCATTCTGGATAAAGGACTTTTATTTAGAATAAGTAAAGAATTATACAGTGAAATCTGTGAGAGCTGGAACTCAGCAGGGCTGCCTTACTTTTCTGGAAATTTCACATTTTCTGCCTTTGACAGGGTGCAGTCATTTTTCTACGGCTATTTAGTGGGAATGTTTGAGTTTTCCTTCTCTGACAGGTTTCTGCCTTTTACAGGTTCTGGATTTCACAGGTTTTATTCTTAACCCAATTTTTAAAGGGGACAAAAATTTTGTCCAATTTTTAAAGTGGACAAAAAATTTGAATAAACATGTCAACAAAGATAACACATGAATGTCTAAAGAGTACATGAATAGATGCTTAACATCACTAGTCAATAAGGAAGTTCAAATTAAAACCACAAAGAGATAACACTTCTGCTGCTAGGATGGCTATAATAAAAGATAGAAATAAGAAGTCTAAGTGAGGATGTAGAAAACATACAATTCTTTGTATATTCTGCCGGTAGGCATAAAATACAGTGCAGCCACATTGGAAAACAATTTGGCACTTTCTTAAAAAGTTAAAACAAAAACGTGCCATATGACTTAACAATGGTACTCAGAGGCATCTAACCAAGAAAAATAAAAACATATGTCCAAAGACTTACACATTAATGTTCAAAGCAGCATTATTTATCAGAGTAAAAAAGTAGAAACAACACAAACGGGGTACACTGGTTAATGGGTACCCATTATGTGGTATATCCACATATTCAATAAAAGGGAATAAGGTATTAATATATGGATGAATCTCAAAAACACTGTTAATGGAAAAGAAACACAAAAGACTACACACTGTATGACTCCATTTATATAAAGTGTCCAAAAAAGGCAACTATATAAGACAAAGCAGAATGATTAGTTGCCTGGGTTGGGAGGGGGGGATGGGATAAACTGTAAATTGCCAAGAGGACTCTCATTGGGTAGATGAAATGTTCTAAATTGGGTTATAGTGATGGTTAGAAAATTCAGTAAACTTATTAAAACTCATTGAATTGTACACTTGAAATAAATTTTATGGTATGTGACTCATCCTTCAATAAAGTTGTGTAAACAAAACCTTTATGTTCTAGGTTACCAACTGACACAGGGAATTGTTATGTGCCATGGAGTTGGTTCTGACTCATAGCGACCCTTTTACAGGGTTTCTGAGGCTGTAAGTCTTTACGGGAGCAGAAAGCCTCATCTTTCTCCCACAGAACAGCTGGTAGTTTCGAACCACTGACTTTGCAGTTCGCAGCCCGATTCGTAACCACTACGCTACCAGAGCGCCTTTGATACAGGGAATAAAACACCATTTTATAGAAGTTGAGGAGCCTAACTAAAGGTCCTGGAACAAGGCTTTACTCAAGAGAAGCAGCTTAAATTTCTTAAATTAATTTTATCAATTTTTTTTTTTTTTTTCAGAAAAGTAACTTAAGTCATCAGGAATGATTCTCATAAGCCATGGTAAGATTGTGTTTGATCAAGTGTAGATCAATTTATTACACAGCATCTATATGAACTCTAGAGCTTGGTCCTGGGGGGCAGGGGTAGGGTGAGAACAAGAAAAAAACCACAATCTTTCTCTAGAGGTAGCACGGCAAATCCATACCCATTGTATCACAGCAAATATTGCTGACTATGAGATCCGCATAAGGACCTCTTTATTTTCATGTTCCTGGAATATCCTAAATTAATTCTTTTATCGGAACTGCCTCATATTTCAACTTTTTTGCTGTTTTTGTCTGGTGCTTTTAGTTAATTTTGACTCACTTCAGTTTTAGGGACTTCTTTTTTCTGAACTATTGACAGTGGGGTTCTTCCAGAACTCTATAACTTGAAGCTCACTTGGGACTTTTAGCTTTTCAGTTAGAAATTGTTATTTATATCCCACCAATGAGATTTAAGGGGACTAATTCACTAATGTAGTCCTGGTGTGGGGCTGTAGAATAAACACTGGGCTTGAACTACAAGGTTGGCAGTTCAAACCCAGTAGCCACTCCTAGGAAATCCATAGAGCCACTTGTCACTCGTTGGAAATCCCACACAGGGTCGCCATGGGTCTGGACATACTTGGACAGTACTCAGCAACAATCCACCCCTCCATTCCTTTGGGGTCTATTTTCACAACGGAAAACTTACTCTTGATTATTTTCACATTCCCTTCCTGAATTTTACTTACTATCAGTGTTTTCTTTAGCTTATGGATACTTATTCTCCATGTGGTAGGAGATAAGAGTATCACATTCTTGTAGCAAGCCAGACAGGTTATATAAGAGAATTTGGCAGGCAGAATACATTCCCCATCTAAAACTGACAGCTGCTATCCAAAGACCAGCTGTCCTACAGTAGTTAAGTCCAGTGTTGTCAGTGCTTAGAATTTGTTTTCAAATTAAGCCCTGATTTTCTTAAGCATGAAACTTCCTGTTTTCCAAATGGTAGTAACTAACTCCATACACACACAATACACTCGTACACACACACACACACACACAGACTGACTTAAAACTAAGGCTCCAACCTGACCCTGAGGCAACAGCTCCTGACCTCTGCCATACAGAATATTTACACTCCAACTATAGGATTCTGTACTACTACAGGCACACGTGTGATTTTAAAAAATAAATTCCTATTTTGCAAAAGGGAATCCATCAAAACAGCTCTCTGCTATCAGTATCTCCCCTCACCTCCCCCACCCTATCCCCACCTATTTTTATCTCACTTATTCTCATGGCTGAGATGGTTCAAGTGAAAGACCTCTGGCTTCTCAACGTCAACCAATCAGAGCATAAGAAGTTGCAGTTAAAACTTTCCCTGAAGGCAAAGTTTGAGTTTGACAGACTTGGTCCA
Source organism: Chrysochloris asiatica (assembly GCF_000296735.1). Classification (NCBI taxonomy): domain Eukaryota; kingdom Metazoa; phylum Chordata; class Mammalia; order Afrosoricida; family Chrysochloridae; genus Chrysochloris; species Chrysochloris asiatica. The sequence goes on from NW_006408587.1 coordinate 1,717,621, forward strand.
TTTTATAGTATTCTAGAGATTCTTGTCTCAGATATTCAATGTATACTGTAATCTCACTAAACCAGAAGTCTAGCAACCAAAATAAAGAGCAAATCTCTGCTAGAGAAACTTGAAAGTTCCAATTAATCTAAAACAGTTAACTTATTTTCACAAATTTGGAGAATATCTCTTGGGAAGACACAGAAATCATTACTCCAATTTCTTCATTCCACTATTAAAGAACTGAAATTTAGAACGTTCAAATAATTTTCCAGGAGGATACAGCCACGTTGGCAACTAGGAAGAGAAATCATGTTACCAATCGAATTCTAGTCATGTCTTCTTTCCAATACACTACATGGTAACAGGAGAGCTAGACCCTTGAAGAGAGGTTAAAAGGTGGTCTTATATACAAACTCCCCCACCCCCATATTGGATTTTAAATATAAGTTGGCTTTTTAGAATCATTTAATATGTCAAACTACTTTCCTCATTTTCCACATGACTTTACCAACTCTAATTACTGTCCACCAGCAGTTAACATCTTTGCAAAGAAGCTGGATGAATGGGAAAAGTAGTATTTCTTTTTTTTCACTGCCAACCTATTAAAGTTACAAATAGTAACCAATGTTGTAGTATTTTATCTCCTAGGTTTCTATTACGGGCGGTTTTGACTAAAAGTCCTTCACCTCATTTTATTACATTGCCAGAATTACTCTCCAGAGTGAAATCCTCGATGTCTGATGAGACCTGAATTACTTTTAAATGTCTTCGCACATTCCTTACATTCATACTCTCTCCTTCCAGTATGAATTTTTAAGTGTTCTACAAGAATTGAGCTCCGGCTAAAGGTTGCACCACAGTAATTACATTCATATGGTTTCTCTCCAGTATGAATTCGGTGATGCTCATTAAGAGATGAGCTCTGACTGAAGGATTTCCCACATTCTTTACATTTATAAGGCTTTACACCAGTATGAATTCTCTGATGACGACTAAGGAGTGAATGGGTAGGGAAGGCTTTCTCACACTGGCTACACTTATAAGGTTTTTCTCCTGAATGAAGTCTTTGATGGTAAATAACAGATGTAAAATGACTAAAGGTCATCCCACAATCATTACACAAATATGGTTTTTCTCCAGTATGAATTCTCTGATGTCGAGTAAGGCAAGAATTCTGTCTAAAGGCTTTTCCACATTCACCACATTTATAGGGCTTCTCTCCAGTGTGAATTCTCTGATGTTTGGAAAGGGATGAGCTATGACTGAAGGATTTCCCACAATTGTTACATGTATAAGGCTTCTCTCCAGTATGGATTCTCTGGTGTTGAATAAGAGATGAACTGTCACTGAAAGGTCTCCCACATTCTTTACACTTATAAGGTTTTTCTCCAGTGTGAACTCTCTGATGCTTAATGAGATGGGCACTCAAGGTAAAAGTTTTTCCACAATCATCACATTTGAATGGTTTTTCTCCACTGTGAGTTCTGTGGTGTGGTGTAAGTGAAGAACTATCACTGAAAGCCTTCCCACATTCATTGCACATGTAAGGCTTTTCCCCAGTGTGAATTCGGTGATGTTTAGTGAGTGATGCACTGTAGCCAAAGGCTTTTCCACACTTACTGCATTTATGAGTTTTTTCTCCAGACTCAGTACCCTCATCTTTATTTAAGGTTGCATCCTGACATAAATCTTTCCTACATTTATCACATGTAGAGGAGTTTTTTCCACTAGGGGTTTTCTTACTAAGGGATACACTTCGAGTAAAGGCAACACCACAGTGAATGCATTTCTGGGATTTATCCCCCAAATTAACTTTCTTATGCTTCTGATATTCAATAAGAGATGTCGAGTGACTTAAGGCTTTTCCACTTTCGTTGCATTTCCGTTTTTTTTCTCCATTGTGTTCTTTGCGGTTCAGAACAAGGTCTGAATGGAAACTGAATGGTTTCTTGCATTCCTTATACCGCCTAGATTTCTTTCTTAAGTAGACTCTCAGGTATTTAATTATATCTGAGGTTTGTTTGAAATTCTTTCCAAAGAGTTTTTTTTCAGGGGCAAAGATTGACCTCACACTGAGACTTCCATCAAATCCTTCATTCTTATTGGTACTCCCATGAGTTTTCTTTTGTGTGACTGTTTCTTGTGAAGATTCCTGACTGTTGTGATCATCCTCGACTCTGTCATAACATTCCCAGGATTCTCTCATCCTTAAGTCACAATCACTTCCCCTTAGGAAACTTTCCATTATTGTATCGAGAGACGATTCTTCCTTAGAAACATCATGATTTGGAATGGATTCCTTCGATTCACATCTAGGATCAAACTCTAAGAGAAATAAAAAAATAAAATATTTCTTGTTTACAATAAAGAAACCTGTTGTATTTGGACTAATACAGGAATACAGACAATAATGACTATAAGAAATATGTCTTGGACAGTTCTCAAATAGAGCCTTGTAACATAAGGAAAGCGACATAGAGAAATAAGATAAACATAACAATTAGGAAGATGAAAAGTTGTGCATTTAGTTAAGAGATACAAGTTGTGACCCATTTTAAATTATTTACAGGCTCTAACCTATTCTCCCTATATATAAATTTTTCTCTTTCAAAATAAAAAATACCACACACATTTATTGAATGCTTATCAAATGCCCGGCAGGCCCATGCCAAGCAATTCATCTGCTTTATTTATATCATTTAATCTTTATAGCAACCCTATGCAGTGGACCCTACTATTTTGCCTGTTATAAGGATGTGACAACTAGGTACATGGATTTTAAATAACTTGCCCAAGATGACATGGATTAGAAGTGAGTGGTAGAGACAGATTTTTAACCTAGTCTGATGCCAAAGGTCATACTCTTGAATCCTATACCATACTGCCTCTTCTGAAAGTAGCCAAATAGCACTTTATAGAAACGCTAATCATATCACAAACATGAAACAATGGTGATGCTATACTTTCAAACCACTGTTGAAGAGTTTATTGTGATTCAAGATGATTCTACAGGATAGAGTAGAACTGCTCCAGAGGGTTTCCAAGTCAGGAAAGCTTTATAGGAACAGACAGTTTCATCTTTCTCCCTTGGAGATTTCCAAATGTTTCCATAATCTGATCCTCTCTTACCTATACAACCTTGTTGTTGTTAGGTGCCATCGAGTTGGTTCTGATTCATAGCAACCCTATGCACAATAGAACGAAATACTGTCTGGTCCTAAGCCATCTTCACAACTGTTATGCTAAAGCCCACAAAAAGGGTCTTCCTTTTTTTCACTGACCTTCCATTTTACCAAGCATGAGGTCCTTGTCCAAGAACTGATCCCTCCTAATAACACGTCCCAAGTATGAGACAAAGTTTCGCCATCCTGGCTTCTAAGGAGCATTTTGGCTGTACTTCCTCCAAGACAGACTTGTTTATTTTTCTGGCAGTCCATGGTACTTTTAATATTCTTTTCCAACACCAAACAGCCTGTACATACAACTAATCTAGCATCTATTTTCTTTCCCTGTAGCATTGTTCATCCTCTTCTTTTGATATTTCTACTTCCTACTAACTACTGTGCAATCCGATAGTGTCCTCATCTACCATAAGCAGATAAATTTGACAGGGCCTAAGCGTTGTTGTTGTTGTTGTCAGGTGCCATCGAGTCGGAACCGACTCATAGCGACCCCATGCACAGCAGAACGAAACAATGTCCGATCCTGGGCCAACCT
>NW_006408587.1:1722084-1738312 GCF_000296735.1 Chrysochloris asiatica
ATTCAGTGTTCCCATGTTCTGTTCGAACAACTGCCTCTTGGTCCAGGTACAGATTCCTTGTGAGCACAATTAAGTGTTCCAGAATACTCATACTTCATAATGTTGTCCATAGCTTGGCATGATCCACACAATCAAAAGCCTTTGTGTAGTCAATAAAGCACAGGTAAACATCCTTCTGGTATTCTCTGCTTTCAGCCAAGATCCATCGGACATCAGGCCTAAGCATAGTGGTTACGAATTGGGCTGCTAACCTCAGGGTCAGCAGTTCAAAACTACCAGCTGTTCCACAGGAGAAATCTTTCTGCTCCTGTAAAGATTTACAGCCTCAGAAACCCTATACAGAGTCGCTATGAGTTGGAACTGACTCCACGGCACACAACCACCACCACCAGAGGGAGGATACACCTGTTGATCTGCTTCCAAAAGTTACACCTTTGTAAACCCTACTCAAGGAATTGACTCAACAGCAACTAACAAACACAATGGAGTCAGGGACAACATTCTTTACAAAGCTTTCTCCCTCACTGACTGTTAATTTTGAAGGATTAATATTTCTAGATATTAAAATCTATATCTGTCTGTGCCTTTAGACAAAGATGTATATAAGGACATTTTCCTCCTTTAACAAAATGGAATCACACTATACATGCTGGCCATTCGGTGATGTACTACTTATCCAAGATTCAGCTCAAAAATGTTAACTAAGCTCCTGATCCTATATATTTCCAAGGCTCTTTTTTACATGCCATTATTTAGCACTCATCAAATTACTAACATTTTTTGTTTTGTATGTCTCTAAGGCATCCATGAAGACGTACCTCTCAGATCTCCTGCAGATAACTTGCCCAGCAGTCCTGCAGCTGGAGTATGAATCTATCATTATAGACATACCAAGGCCACTTTCCTATAAGCTGCTCTCAGATGATGGCTGCATATAGCAGATGATTTTCTGTATAACAAGGGACTCCCCTGATGGGATGCTTTGACCTTATCAATGCATTCTTAGGCCTGCACTGCCATCTAAGAAAGACCCTTCCTTCCTTCCCACTCTCATTCATAAAAGCCTGCATCACTCTCTGACAGCTCTCCCAGTCTCTTCTTGCCCCTTCCCCATTTTCTTACACTGAAATTTCCCCCAGCAAATCTCTTGCATGACTAATATTCTTGGCATCTAGTTCTCACAGGACTCAAATGAACAGTGTCTCTCCTTTTAAAACGAACATTCCAGGAAGAATGGCTATACTCTAATGATGTTTTTTAGTTCATTCAGCATTTCAAAGGTTCATGCCAACTAACATGGTGAGCAATCATTTTTAATTTCCTCAACTCACCTAGTCTGGAACTTTTTGAGACTTCTTTTTGCAGGAGCCATGGCATTACAACCCACTTCAGCGGGGAAATCAAATCCAGTTTGGAAACTGGAAAACCTGCTCATGGAGACACAAATTAAATTTTTTTTTTAATGTACAGACTAAAGTAATTCAGTATTTATACATGCATAGCCTCTGGTCCTTCAGGTAACATAAAAGATACTTTCATGTATGTTGTTGCTGTTGTTGAGGGCCATCAAGTCAGTTCTGACTCACAGCGACCCTGAAAAGGGTTTTCAAGGAGCGACTGGTGCGTTTGAACCACCAACCTAGTGGTAGGCAATCCAGTGCTTATCCTTCAGCAGCACACCAGGAGTTTACTTTCATGTATAGAGGCATTAATACTGGAATCTGAGAAGGAAATAAGGGAAGGAATGACCTCAATGACATCAAAATGATGTCTTACGTTCCCAATTCAATGAAGCAAAGACCTTTCTTTGGAAGAAATGTCACAGAAAAGTACACCTTTAGGACTCATTTTTAGCATTAGCAGTCTTAGTCCCTGCATGCCAAGTAAAACAAAGTCAAAGTACTTCATATAACACTTATCTTTCAATAATTGGAGACAAAAAGATATCCAATTGATTTGTTGTTGTTAAGTACCGTGGAGTTCTTAACAGGTTCTGACTCATAAGGATCCTGCACAGGGTTTCCGAAGCTGTAAATCTTTATGGGAGCAGAAAACCTCATCTTTTTCCTGTGGAATCGCTGGTAGTTTCGAACTGCCGAACTTGAGGTTAGCAGCCCGATTCGTAACCACTACGCTACCAGAGACCCAATTGATTAGGGGCTAGGTAATGAAGAAAAGACCTATTTACCCAGAAATTCTAGGTTCCTACAGTTCTCCAGCAGCACTTCCATAAATAGCTTCTTCTGAAAAGGCTGCAGTTTCTTCCACTCGCCTCTGGAAAAGTTCACAGCCACATCCTTGAATGACACGGATTCCTAGAACACCAAAAAGATCTCCTGAACTGGATTATTTCCAAATAAACCCTAAAGAACAAAGTAGCAGTCAGGATATACAGAACAGTTTTGGTAGCATTCATTTAAAAAATAAATAAAAAAAAGAATTTCAAAGCAAGCTAAGAAGCAGCTATTATATGACAAATAATATTTTTGTTATTTTGTATTGAGCATGAATATGACACAATTCCTGCTTCTCCTATTCAGTTCCTGGTATAAAATGCTGTACAATGATTCTCTAGAATGACTAACATTGATCAAGTCCACAATGACTTCTAGAATTAAGAGAAAAATATTAAATAAAAGCTACAATTTGCATTCTCATACCCCAAATTCATAGAATTAACTGACGTGGCACTGTGGGTTAATGCTCTGGACTGCAAGGTCAGCAATTCAAGTTCACCAGCTGCTCCTATACAGGGTGGCTATGAGTCAGAACAGAATCAACTGAAAGCAGAGAATGCCAGAAAGAAGTTTATTTGTGTTTATTGATTATGCAAAGGCCTTAGACAGCGTGGACCATAACAAATTATGGATAACATTGCAAAGAATGGGTATTCTAAAACAATTAATTCTGTTCATGAGAGACTTGTACACAGACTAAGAGCCAATTACTAGAAGAGAACAAGGGGACACTGGCTTAAAATCAGAAAAGGTATGCATCAAGTTTATATCTTTACACCATACTTATTCATTCTGCAAATTGAGCAAATAATCTGAGAAGGTGGATTTTATAAAGAGGTCTGTGTCATCAAGATTGGAGGAAGACTCATTAATAACCTAAGATGTGCAGATAACACAAGCTTGCTTGCCGAAAGTGAAGAGGACTTGAAATACTTGCTGATGAAGATCAAAGACCACAGCTGTTAGAATGGATTGCACCTCAAAGCTAAGAAAACTAAAATCCTCACCACTGGATCAACAGAAAATATCATGATAAACTCAGGAAAAATAGAAGTTCTCAAGATTTCATTTTGCTTGGATCTATAATCAATGTTCATGGAAACAGAAACCAAGAAATTAAACTACATTTCACATAAGGCAAGTCTGCTGCATAATACCCCATTAAAGTGTTAAATAGCAAAACAGTCAGTTCTAGGATTAAGGTGTATCTAGATGATCCAAGCCAAGGTATTTTCAATCACCTCATATACATGTGAAAGTTAGACAATGAATAAGGAAGACTTCAGACAGAAGAATCACTGCATTTGAATTACAGTGTTAGATAAGAATATGAACTGCCGGAAATACAAACAAGTTTTGGAAGAAGTATAGTTGGAAAGCTCCTTAGAAATGGTGAGACTGTCTCTTGCACTTTGGATATATTGTCAGTAGGGATCAAACCTTGGAGAAGGACACATGTTTGGAAAAGTGGAGGGTGAGCAAAAAAGGGGTAGACCTCCAAAGAAAAGACTGACCTAGTGGCAGCAACTATGGGCTCAAATATAACAATATTTGTAAGGATGGCACAGCAATGAGCAGTGTTTCGTTTGTTATGCATAGGGTCGCTATAGGTCAGCGCCTACTTGATGGCCCCTAACAACAACCACAAATAATAATATACTGTTGTTGTTGTTGTTAAGTGTCACTGAGTCGGTTCCGACCTATAGCAACCTTGTGCAGGGTTTCCAAGGAGTGGCTGGTGAGCTTGAAGTGCAAGGTCAGCTTTGCTATCTAGCTCATTAACCCACAGCGCCACACCAGGACCCCAATATACTAGTCTAACTATGGTTGACATGGTTAGGTGCTAATCAAAAGGTTGGTGGTTCACAACCACCAACCACTCCACAGGAGAAAGAAGTCTGCTTCTAGAATGATTTACAATCTTGTAAACTCTGTGGGAGTGGTTCTACTCTGTCCTATAGATTACTTAACAGTCGGTTTGATTTGTTTTTTCTTTTTTTTTTTTTAAGTAACATCAGCAACCACACTCTAAATTTTAATTTCCAGTTAATTAAACATAGCAATTATTATTTATCAGTATCAATCAAAACCTGTGTTCAATAACACACTCACACTAGAAATTTCTCTATAATCATAAATATGCATATTGCCTCACAACATCTTTTCTATGACACCTTCTCCATAGCCTTTTATATTATACCTAGAGTGCCTACTAGCATTTGTATTAGTTTCCTGTAGCTGTTGTAACAAATTATCAATACAATTGTGGCTTAAAACATAGTTCTAGAGAACAGAAATCCAAAATCATGATGTCAGCAGAGCTGTGCTCCCTTCACAGACTCTGAAGGAAAACCTGGTGGCTGCTGGCATTCCTTGACCTCTCTCTAGCTCCAGCTCCACATGGCTTCTCTTCTGTGTGAATGTTTCTAATCTCCCACTGCCTCTCTAAGAACACCTGCAGAGGCATTTATGGACCACCTCAATGATCCAGGGTAATCTTACCTCAAAATCCTCAACTGAACCATGTTTGCAAAAACTCTCTATCTACAATAGATAACACTTAGGACATGGGCATATTTCTGGGGATCATTATCAGTCTACCTCAGCAATATTATTCATTATTGTGAATATGAATTTTTCCCCTAACTCATGATTGCTGGCATATCAAAAATTGACTGATTTACAGCCAGCTGCTTTTCTCAATTATTATGAGTTTTAGTACTTATTCGGATAGTCTCCTGAGGTTTTTCGCACACACAATATTATCTGTAGGCAATATACATTTGCTTCTTTCAAACCAATATTTGTATCTTATTTTGTTTTTATCTTTCTAGGTAATTTAATTGGCTAAAATGGTCAGAAAATACTAATGAATAGCAATCAGATGGGATACCCTTCATTTTTAGTGATACTGTGAGGACCATTTTCAATCATCCAATGTTAACCAGTCACAGATATTCTGTGTCATGTTACAGAAGTACAATTCTATTTCCATCTTCCTAATTTTATCAAGAATATTTGTTGAATTCTAGTAAACCTTTTGAAATTGGAGTAAAATTTGTGGCACATTCTAGGAAATGAAAAAACAGCATGTGAAGAATAAGGAAGAAGTTCCTTTAAAGGGAGACTGTTAGTTATTTTTGTGTCTTTACACCACTTAGTCCAAGCTCAGTAGGTATCCACTAAAGAAGGAAAACTGGTGAAAGCAAACTTACTGAAGATTCAGCATTTGGAAGAATAGCCGCCATTTTATCTTCTTCTGGGTTCTCCTCTTGGGAAATGGCAAAGTCTTGAGAGAGTGAATCTATGAAGAGGGGTAAAAAAAGGTCCAGTCTTTCAAATATGTTCTCCAAACTAGAAATCCACATATATGCTTCTTTAGAGGAAAAGCTCAGGAGAAACAAAAAAAAAGTTTTTCTCACTTTTTAAAACAGATAGCAGCCATGGATACTGTTTTCTAGAACACCTCAAGCATTCTCCCTTCCCCCATCATTTCAAAAATTCCTAAACTCACAAAAAGTGATCTTTCCTTCATTTTAAATATCCTTAGCTTTAACGTATTTAATTTTTACAATCTTAAATTTATAAAGGATTTGAAAAATCTATACATTTCCAAGATACATTAAGATAAAACAGCATATTTCTTTTATATATTTATTTATCACCTTAGGACAGTGACCCTACATAGGGTTTTCTAAGCTATAAATCTTAATGGGAGCAAAAAGACTCAACTTTCTCCCATGCAACTACAGGTAGTTTCAAACAGCTGATCTTGAGTTAGCAGCCTGACTCCTAACCACTACACTAAACTCCAAAACAGAACAGAAGAACATTCCCATCATTGCAGAAAGATTCTATTGAACATCCTGACTGTAGAAACATCCTACTGAAAACTGAGGCTGGGAGATACACTTGTGACCCCAAACAGTTTCACAGATAAAGAACTTCTTTCTCTCTTGTTCTATGGCCTCCACTTAGTCAAGAGGGAAGGGGAAAATAATCAGCTTTTCTTAAGCATCCACCATGTATTATATTTTATCATGTCAAACCTCATAACTATGGAGAAGATAGTATTCCCTTTCTATAGGTAAAAAAATTAATGTTCTGAGCGGTTACATAACTTTCCCAAGATCACACAGTTAATGGCAGGACTGATTCTAACCCAGTTACCACTCCAAAATTTTGACTTCACTCTAACAGTAAAGTGCTTTGTGTGGAGGGAGTTCCTTTCATTTCTCCCACTTCCTCTCTTACCTTCCTTTTCTTCAAGCATTTGGGTCAAATCCTCTACTAATGTCACCACATCTTCACTATTCCCGGGATGCTGTGACTTTACCCAAATCCTGACTTCCCCAGGTAAAATGGTAAGGAATTGCTCAAACACCAAAAGCTCTAATATCTGTTCTTTCGTGTGAATGTCTGGTCTCAGCCACTGAATGCAAAGCTCCCAGAGCTGATTAAGGGTTTTTCTGGGTCCAATCACTTCTGAGTAACGAAACCACCTGAATCTCTGTCTTGAAGTCTCTGGGTCAGTAGAGTCTCCTCTTATGATAGCTTTTTGAGCCCCAGGGGCATCCATTCTTAGGACCTTGTTTTGTTCACTTGAAGCCAGAGTGTGAGGTTTTGGAAAGGTGGTTGCCATCTTGTTCAAGAGCAGTTTGTTCTGTATATTATCAGCAGGAATCTGGTCCTCTACAGTCTCTAGTTGAATCCGTACAGTTCCCCAAGAGGCGCTACAATAGCAACTTATCAAGGTTCATTCAAGGGTCCCAAGAATTCAGTTTATGGTCTTTCAGAAACTGTCAAAATATACAAGGTATTAAGTAAGTGAAACAAGTTGTTGTTAGTCCTGAAAACATTTGTTTTAGTTTGTTTCAGCTATATATGTACATATACATAACCATTAGATGCCTAAAATAACCCTGCTCAACTACTACAGTGAAAGGATAATTTTCTTTGCCAGCCAAAGTCAAAGAGCTATCTGTGTTGTTGTTAAGTACCATTGAGTCAGTTCTGACTCATAGCGACTCTGTATAGGGTTTCTGAGGAGCAGCTGGTGAGCCTGAACCACCGACCTTGCGGTTCAAACTGACCATGCAGTCTAGCACTACCCCACAGTGCCACACCAGGTTTCCAAGAGCTATTTAAAGCTCGGAAACCCTGTACAGGGTCGCTATGGGTCGGAACCGACTCGACGGCACTTAACAACAACAACAAAAGTGTCCTCCAAAGAACATAATTGATGTCAATGAACTGTACATGTGAAAACTGTAGAGATGGCAAATGTTTTGTTGTCTATATACTTTTACAATAACACCATCAACAAAAAAAGTAGTGTTCTCCAAAGGAATAGCTGCTTCAGATTACATATTATGCCTCATAAATAAAAGATGTCAGAAAAAGCTTAGTAACACAAAGGGACCCAGTCATGAATAAACCTATTTGACAACTCTGTCCTCTCTTAGAGCATGACAACACATTTCCAACCAGTCACTTAACTAGGGAGTCACCCACAGACTCTTAATCCTCTCTTCCTCATTACTTCTCACATCATCATTACCCAAATTCTAGAGATTTTATTTTCCAAGTATTCCTCCATTTAATCTCTACTGGAGTTCTGGTGTGATGCTGTGCGTTAATGCGTTGGGCTGCAAAGTCAGTTTGAACCACAAGTTCAGTGGTTCAAACTCACCAGCTGCTCCTAGGAAAACCTATACAGGGTCACTATGGGTTGGAACCAACTGGAAGGCACTTAGCAACAGCGACAACAAAACAGCCTAAGAACAGGCTACCACTCACCTAGTCTCCACACTGTAGCCTAAGGATTCCTTCTAATATGCAAAAGATAGTATCATTACTCCCCTGCTTGTAACTCTTCACTGTTTCCCCAAATGTATCTAGATAAGGTTCAAATACAGAGATCATGCACGATGATCTAAAGATCCTTCCTTGATGACCTCAGTCCTCTGAGCTGTGTTGAGAGTCAATTCTAACCTTAGAGGACAGAGTAAAGCTAGCTACCCCACAGTGTTTCCAAGCTTTTAAATCTTTGCAGAAGCAATTTGCCACATCTTTCTCCCTCAGAGTGACTGGTGGGTTCAAACTACCAGCCTTCTGGTTAGCAGCTGAGTGTTTTACCCACTGAACCCATAAGGCTTCTCTTCTGAGCTCTGCTGTTGTAGTTAAGTGCTGTTGAGTTGGCTCCGACTCCTAAACCGATTGATGCTGCTGTCATGAAGAGTATCTTCCTCATTCTCAGGCACTCGATCCTTTTCCACCATTTACACCAGGGCCCTTTCCTCTCCTATCAATTTTTACTCATTCTTTAAAATGTGACTACTTTCAATTGTCACCTGTTCTGTGAAACTCCCTTTGATCTCCCTTGTGCTCCTCTGCAAGGATCATGTCACTGTGTGACATGCATTTCTTCATTCTATAAAATAGCTGAGTATCTACAATGAACTGGAAACAGGACAAGGAAGGGACAGGCATGGGCAGATCAGGCAGACTGTGCTCTACATTCTCACTGTGCTCCCAGGAAACTGCAATACAGACAGAGATGTACTAGGAATGCGGAAAGTGAGAGTGACATTCTCTGCTTATTACAATTACCCTACCAATAATTACTCATCTCCAAGCACAGAGAATACATAGCATGCATGACGTCATGTATTCCTTTTCCAATATCAAGCACCTGTCATGCACCAGGTTCTATGCAGGGTGACTATGACACTTATATCAGTCTCCAGAGAATTTACAAGAAAATATGACGCAGACATGGGCTCTCTCAACAGGGACCAATTTTGCCCCATAAGGAGTATTTGGCAATGTCTGCAGACATATTTTGGTTGTCACAACTGAGGGAAAAGGAGAGGCAGGAGGGGAAGGAGTAACCGGCATCTACTAGGGAGAGGTCAAGGATGCTGCTAAACATTCTGCAATGCGAAGGACAGGCACACCACCGCCGCCACCATCAGCGTGCGCGCGCGCGCGCACACACACACACACTTATATACACATGAAGGAATTATCAATATCAGTAGTGCCGAACTTGAAAAATCCTGGGCAGAGAGAAGGGATGGATGAAAGCCGAAGACTCCTTCATTCAGGAGTGTGCCCAGTTCCCACAGAAGCAACAGCATGCAGAGCGAGATGGATTGGTTGCTTTGTCCCCCACTCCATCCAAGGTGCGCCCTTGGAGTTGGCGGCCGGCCACGGACCCAAATCTAAGTGTCTGGGACAATACCTGTTTCAAGATCCGCAGCCAGGATCAAATCCACCGCAACCAGTTTCTAGAAACAGGTCCAGCAGGAGCTGCGCACGCAAACCCGCTGAGGCTATTGCGCCTGCGTTACATCAAGGAACTACGATTCCCGGAATGCGCTGGTCCAGCGTTCTGAAACCCCTGTGCTTTCTATAGGCTCTGACCCTAGCCTGTTGCGCATGGTCGCTGAGAAGCGGCTGGGGGCCTCAGCCGCTGAATTATTACTGCGCCAGAGGCCTACAAGTTTGGAGGCCTAGAATCCTCGCAGGTTTTCAAATTCATGAAGTTCTGTCTCCTTGATAACCTTAAACCCCTTCTCCTTTTGCAAACCCCTCCCTGAAATCTGGAAGGAAAGATCTACTGCAGAAAGCTTAGTAACATGCTCAATGCAAGCCATAATTGATGCTTGAATTAAAACATACTCTTCCACACCTGCAAACGTGTCCAAACCACCATCATCCCTCGCCTAAATTAGTGCAATAGCTTCCCGCATGCAACCCCTACCTACACTTCTATCTTCTTAACAGCCAGACTTTTAAAAAAGGTAAATCAAATTATATCCCTCCTTTGCTTAAAACTCCGCAGAGTTATCTGAAAACCCAAGTCTCCATTCGCGTGGTCCCTGAATGGTGCAGAAAGGGTTACTGCTGAGAGATGAGGTTTCAGTACACCTAGAAGTGCGTTGGAAGAAAGGTCTGACGATCTACTTCTAATAAAATGTTAAGTGCCTTGGAGTTGTTTCTGACTCATAGCAACACTGTATAGGGTTTCTGGTGAGCGGCTGGTGAGTTTGAACCTCCGACCTTGCAGTTCAAACCGCCCTTGTGGTCCAGTGCTTATCTTACAGGTCACACCAGGACTCCTCTGAAAAAATATGGGGTCAGAATTGACTATTTGGTAACTGGTGTTTGGTTCATATTGTCTGTTGTTGTTATTGAGTGCCATCTAGTCCTTTCCGACTCATAGGGACCCTGTCTAGGGTTTTCGAGGAACAGCTGGTGAGTTGGAACTGCCGACCTTGCTTTTCAAACCGACCTTGTGGTAAATTGCCTTATCCTGAAGCGGTAAATGTAATCTGGCCACCCATAGTTGATGACCTTCTCCTCTGCTCCTTATCTTCGGTTACATTGACCTCCTTACCCAACCTTCCCTTCCAACCAGCCTGGCACTGCAGTAGAGGTGATCCATTCATAGGTGGCCAGAAGGTTCACTCCCACACTGGTTCTTATGTTAATGACTCTTCTCCACTGCATTTAAATTAGAACCCCACCCCGCTCAGGATTCATGGTTTAACAGGCCATTCAACCAGTGAATGGCTAAACCTTGTCTTACTTCAATAGGATGTAATACTACACGGCAATCCAAAGGAATGAACTGCTGATACACATAACAATAGAATTGAAACTCAAATTCTTTATGTTGAGTAAGACCTCAGACTCAAACCGGTACATACACATTCGTATGATTCCAAACGGTTTATATCAACTATGGACCTAAGGAAATAACTTGAAAGGGATATAGTAAAGGTGTGGCACTGTAGGTTAATGCACTGAACTACAAAGTCGGTTTAAACCTCAAGGTCGGTGGTTCAAGCTCACAAGCCACTCCTGGGAAACCCTGTACAGGGTCTCTATGGGTCGAAACTGACTCGACGACACTTAACAAGAACATAGAAAGAAGGCAAGGTAACCACTATACAGTGGTTACATATTGTTGTTAGTGTCATCGAGTCTGTTCCAACTCAGGGTTTCTGAGGAATGGCTGTTGAGTTTGAACCACAAACCTCGCAGTTCAAACCGACTTGTGGTCCGGTGCTTATTCTACAGGTGCCACACCAGGACTCTGGGTTATGTGTGAAGGGGGCTAACTCGAAGTTTATCAGTTCGAATCCACCAGCTGCTCCTCAGAGAAAGATGAGGCTTTCTGCTCCAGTAAAAATTTACAACCTCAGAAAACCTCTATATGGTCTCTGTGAGACAAATGGACTACTGGCTGGTACACAACAGCAGAGAAAGAAGGTAATTGATAAATGGAGAAAATCAGGGAAGGCAATGTAAAAGTTTCTAAATGGAACATGGAGTGAATAGTTTAAATAAATAAGTCTAACAATAAAAAGTGTCTACTTTTTAGGTGGTTTCTTCTCAAGTTTAAGGAAAAAGTAAAAGCAAAGCTTATATGAGTATGAAAGTGGAAGGATATATGGGAACTCTGACAGGTAAGAATTTGTTCGTGCCTTTTTTTTCCCCCCGAATGGACATTGTTCTTGTTGGCTGGTTGCTATTGGTTGATTTCCAATTCAAAATGACTCATGTCACAAAGTAGAACAGTCCCATAGAGTTTTCAAACCTTTCTCCTGCCGAGCTGTTGTGTGGGTTTTAAGAGTCAAATTCTTAACAGTTTTGCCACTGGATGATGTTGTTGCTGTTAAGTGCCATCGAGTTGATTCTGACTCACAGTGATCTTGTATAGAGTTTCTGAGGAGCAACTGGTGGGTTGGAACTGCCAGCCTTGTGGTTTACAGTCCAGTGCTGATCCCACAGATCCACCAGGAATAGCAAATCAATATATTACTTAGAAAAAAAATCTAATTTGGACTCCTATGTTGTGGTGGTGGTGGTGAAGTCACTTCTGACTCATAGAGACCCTGTATAGGATTTCCAAGACTGTAAATCTTTACTGGAGCAGAAAGCCTCATTTTCATCCCGAGGAGCAGCTGGTAAATTCAAACTGCTGACTGTGCCCATTAGCAGTCCTGTAGATAACCCACTCTCCTACCAGGTTTCCTTGCCTGCCTTCTATATATGGTTGAAAACAAATTCTATTATAAATATTAGCATTTTAGAATAACTTAAAATTATTCATTTAGATGTATCTATGGCGTCATTCATAAGGTTTTCAGTGACTAAATATTCAGAAGTTGTTCATCACTCCTTCTTCCTAGTCTGGAAGCTCATCTGAAACCTGTCCACCCTGAGTGACCCTGCTTTCCGGAATCACAGCAACTCACAAGCCACCACAGTACTACAAACTGACAGACAGCTGGACAGTGAATAAGGAAGATCATAGAAGAAGTGATGCTTTCAAGTTATGGTGTTGGAGGAGAATATTAAAGTGCCATGGGCTTCTAAAAGAACAAACAAATCTCAGCCAGAGTGCTCCTTGGAGGCCAGGATGGGCAAACTTTGTCTCTCATACTTTGGACATATTGTCAGGAGGGACCAGTCGCTGGAGAAGGAGATCATGTTTGGTAAGGTGGAGGGTCAGAGAAAAAGAGGAAGACCCCCAGCGAGATGGATTGGCAAAGTGGCAGCATCAATGGGCTCAAGCATGGCAACAATATTGAGGTTGGCCCAGGATCGGGCAGTGTTTCGTTATGCTGTGCATAAGGTCGCTGTAAGTCGGTACCAACTCGAAGATACCTAACAACAACAACAACAGCAACAACATGGAGCCCTGGTGTGGATAAGCACTGGAGTGCTAACCATAAGGTTGGTAAGTTCAAACCCACCAGCTGTTCCTTCAGGAGAAAGACAAGCTATCTGCTCCCATAAAGATTTACAGTCTTGAAAAACCAGGTCAGAATTGACTTGATGGCAGTGGGTGAAAGAATGCGTGCGCATTTAGTGTGACTAGGGCCTAAATGAGGGGGGAGGGAGCTTTCTAAGGAGTAAAGGACAAACATTTTTTGTTCATGTGATTGGTGTCTTTTGGTATCATCAAGTTGTTTTTTGACTCACTGGGACCCCATATGGCAGAGTAGAATTCCTCCATAGGGTTTTCTTGGCTGCGATGGAGTCCTGGTGTGGCGCTGTGGGCTATTGCGCTGGATGGTAAAGTCAGTTTGAACCATAAGGTCAGCGGTTCAAGTTTACCAGCCACTCCTTGGACACCCTATACAGGGCCACTGTGAGTAGGAACGGACTAGACAGCACATAACAACAACAATCATTACAGAAGTAGATTGCCAGACTTTTCTGCCATGGAGCAGCTGAGTGGGTTCTAACCATCAACCTTTCGGTTAGCAGGTACATGTTTAACTGTTTGTACTACCTGGGCTCCTTCATAGATTCTATGATATCTTATTTTGACTTCTCATTGACTTCTTCTCAGTTCCACCTCAGCCCTCCACTCCATTTCCGTCTTGTCTAGGTTTAGAAAGTTGAAGTGATATTCTAGATAGGAAGTATCTCAGAACCAACATATTTCATATGACTATGAAACTGTTTAGTGAGAAAAGGTAAACAGTAAGTAATTTGAAGGGAGAAAAGCTTAGAGTTAAGCATTGTTATTGTTGTTGCTAAGTGCCATCCTCCAGTTTCCGAGGAGAAGCTGGTGGGTTTGAACAACTAACCTTGTGGTCAGCAATGCAGTACAGTGCCATATCAGGACTCCAGAGGTAAATGTTGTTGTTAAGTGCCATCGAGTTGGTTCTGACACATAGCGACCCTGGATAGGGTTCCCGAGGAGCAGCTGGTGAGCTTGAACCATCGACCTTGCAGTTCAAATGGCTTTGCAGTCTGGCGCATTAACCCACAGTGCCATACCAGGACTCTTTAGTGATTACAAAAAGTGTTCTAGGCTGCTATAAATTATTATGTATGATGTGCTATCAAAAGCATTTTTTCTACCTAACAACCATGTCTACTATGGAACGATGTGAATATACATACAAAACTGTTTTACAGTAGCACTGTTTACAATAGTCACAGATTAAAAGCAGCCTAGATGCCCATCAATGGAGGAATGGTTAAATAAATTTTATGTACTTATCATGCAGTTTGTGAAAGAATGATATGCCATTGTTGTTACATGTGATGTTGAGTCAATTCCAACTCAAAGTGACCGTGTGCACAATAGAACACAACACTGCCCAGATCTGCACTATCCTCATAATTGTTGTTTGTGTGAAGCCATTGTTGCAGACACTGTGTCAATTCATATCATTAAGGATCTTCCTAGTTTTTACTGACCCTCCACTTCACCAAGCATGATGTCCTTTTCCAGGGACTGGTTCATCCTGATAACATGTCAAATGTATGTGAGATGAAGTCTTGCCATCCTCACTTCTAGGGAACATTCTGGCTGTACTTCTTCCAAGATAGATTTGTGTGTTCTTCTGACAGTCTAGGGTACTTTCAGTGTTCACCTTCAACACCATATTTCAAATGCATCAACTCTTCTATAGTCTTCTTTATTCATTGTCATGGTATTCATGAAAATGCCATGGCTTTGGTCAGGAGCACCTTAGTCCTCAAAGTGACATCTTTCCTCTTTAACACTTTAAAGAGGTCTTGTGCAGCAGATTTGCCCAATGTAATATGCCCTTTGATTTCTTGATTGCTGCTTCCAAGATTGTTGATTGTGGATCCAAGAGGACATCTTTGACAACTTCAATCTTTTCTCTGTTTTAATGATGTTGTGTTGGTCTAGTTGTGAGGATTTTTGTTTTGTTTACATTGAGGTGCAATGCATACTGAAGGCTGTAGTCTTTGGTCTTTATCAGCAGTAAGTGCTTCAAAGTCGTCTTTACTTTCAGCAGGCAAGTTTGAGTCATCTGCATACTATAGATTGTTAATGAGCTTTCCTCTGATCCTGATGCCACATTCTTTTTCATATAGTCCAGCTTCTCTGATTTTTTGCTCAGCATCCAGACTGAATAAGTATGGTGAAAGGATGCAACCCTGACACACACCTTTCCTAATTTGAAACCAGAGTATTCTCTTGTTCTATTCAAGTGCCTCTTGGTCTATGTACAGGTTCTGCATGACCACAACTAAGTGCTCTATAATTTCCATTTCTTGAAATGTTCTTCATAGTTTGTTATAATGCACATAATTGAATGCCTTTGCAGTCAATAAAGCAAAATAAACATCTTTATGACATACCTGTTTTCAGCCAAGGTGCATCTGACATCAGAAATGATATTCCTCTTTTCACATTCTTTTCTGAATCAGGCTTGCATTTCTGGTAGCTCCCTGTCCATGTACTGTTGCAACCGATTTTGGATTATCTTCAAAATTTCATTTGCATGTGATATTAATGATTTTATTATATATTTTCCACATTCTCTTGGGTCGCCTTTCTTTGGAATAGGCACAAATATGGATCTCTTCCAGTCAGTTGGCCAGATCTTTCAAATTTCTTGGCAAAGATTACTAAGAGCTTCCAATGAACATTTCAATTAGTATTTCATCAATTCCTGGAAACCTGCATTAATTTGTTGTGTTTCACCATAATTCAAAGGCATAAATTCTCCTTCCATCTTTAGTATTCACTGTCCAACTTTTACAAGCATATGAAGAAATTGAAATAACACAGCATGGATCAGGCTCACCTTAGTTGTCAAAGTAGCAAGTTTGTTTTTTTAACACATTAAAGTGATCTTTTGTTGATTTGTCATTTGATTTTTTGACTGTTGCTTCCATGGGCATTGATTGCGGATCGAAGTAAAATGAAATCCTTGACATCTTCAATCTCTTCCCTATTTATCATGTTGTTGCTTAGTTCAGAGTCTCTCTCTTTTTTTTTTTTTCCTCTGTTCTTATAATTTTATTCTGTGCATGACTCTTTCATTTGTCTACTGAGTTCAGGTTAATGCTCCCATGTACATCATTCTGTAGTTGTTATGCGTTCTTGCTGGTTCTCAGTCCACAGAACTTCCTTTAGGATGTTTTTCATAGCAGGGTTGACTTTGGCAAAATCCCTTAGCTTCTGCCTATCCTGGAAT
>NW_006408587.1:1739569-1815052 GCF_000296735.1 Chrysochloris asiatica
CAGACAGCAAGGGACCAATGAACAGCTACCAAAAGAGAAGAATGTCCACACCTTTATCTCAGCGGTTCTGCCAGGTGTCTGTGGCCACTCCGATCTTTCCCTCATGTGGTCTCACCCAAGATGGTGGCTCCTGGAGCAGCCGAGCGTCCCGGATTAGAAAGCAATAGATTTTTTGCTTCTGCCACAAATTCCCCCAGCTGTGAGCCTTCCAACCTTCTAAGTATTCCTTTATATATGGTTCAGAGTTCTGGGACCATCCCCTGAGCCTGCTTGTTCGGGTATTCTGTGTTGTTGTTGGCAGAGCTCTCTGCTATACGTCCACCCGATCCGCCATCTTGTTTGTTCTCTCTCAGAGTCTCTTTTGACATCTATTTTAGTATTTTCTTTCTTACTGTCTTTTTAATGACCTTTTGCTTCCTTCTTGCATTATGTCCTTGATATCATCCTATTACTTGTCTGATCTTTGCTCATTACTTACTGTTCAATGAGTCAAATCTATTCTTGAGGTGATGTGTAAATTGAGTGGAGTATACCCAAGTCCATTAGCTTTCATGGACTTGTTTTCATTTTCTTTAGATGTCATTTAACTTTTAAATGAGCAATTGGTGGTCTCTTCTGCAGTCAACCACTGGCTTTGTTCTGACTGAAAATACTGAGATTTTCTAGCCTTTCTTTCCACAGATTTAGTAGATTTGATTGCTGTGTATTCCATTCAGCAAGGTCTACATGTGCAGATGCTGTTATGTTGATGAAAAAAAGGCATTTGTAATGAATAAGTCTTTGGTCCTGTAAAAATCTATCATGCAATCTCCAGCATTGCTTCTATCACGAAGGTCATATTTCCAACACATGATTCTAGTTTTTCATTTTCAATTTTCGTATTCCAAACACCAGTAATTATCAATGCATTATCATCGCATGTTTGTTCAATTTCAGACTGAAGAAGTTGGTAAATATCTTTAATTTCTTTGTTTTTGTAAATAGTAGCAGTGGATACATTTGAATAATAATCATAATAACTAATCTTCCTTATTGTTGTTGTTAAATGTTATTGAGTAGGCTCTGACTCATAGTGACCCTCTGCACAACAGAATGAAACACTGCCCAATCCTGAGCCATCCTCACCATTGTTACACTTGAGCCCATTGCTTCTGCCACGGTGCCAATCCATATCATTGGGGGGTCTTCCTCTTTTTTGCTAACCCTTAACTTTATCAAGCATGATGTCCTTCTCCAAGGACTGGTCCCTCTTGATAGCATGTCCAAAGTATGAGAGAAGGAGTACTTGGCTTCTAAGGAGTACTCTGGCTGTACTTCTTCTCACAGACATGTTTGTTCTCTGGCAGTTCATCACACCTCCAATATTCATCACCACAACAACTCAAATGCATTCATTTTTCTATGGCCTTCCATTGTTCAGCTTTCATACGTATATGAAGCAATTAAAAATATGATGGCTTGGGTCAGGCGGACAGACCTTAGTCATCAAACTGATACCTTTGTCTTGAATACTATAAAGTGGTTCTGTGTAGCAGATTTGCCTGATGCAATACATTCTTGATTTTTTGATTCTGTTTTTTTCTTTTTTGATTGTGAATTGAGAGAAGGTTCATAGAAAAGTTATCAGTTTTAAATCATATACTTTGTTTCATCTCAATGATTGGGATCTCCTCCAAGCAACAAAAGTTGTCCTGCTGTCTCCCATGTACAAATATCCTCTTTCATGATGGTTGATTTTTTGGTTGCTGCTTGCATGAGAGTTGATTGTGGATTTAAGCAAAATGAAGTTACTGACAACTTTTAACTTTTCTGCACTTAACATGATACTATTTATTGGTCCAGTTGTGAGGATGTTGGGTTTTTTTTACATTGCGGTACAACCCATACTCAGTTTCTTCATCAGTAAGTATTTTAAGTCTTCTTTGCTTTCAGCAAACAAGGTTGTATCATCTGCATATCAGAGTTTGTTAATGACTCTTCTTCCAATCCTGATGCAACGTTCTTCATATAATCTAGCTTCTTGGATTATTTGCTCAGCATACAGATTGAATAAGTATGGTGAAAGAATACTGCCCTGGTACATACCTTTCCTGATTTAAACCATCAGTATCCCCTTGTTCTATTCTAAAGACTGCCTCTTGGTCTCCGTATGGGTTCCTTGTGAGCACAATGAAAAGTTCTGGAATAGCCATTCTTTGCAATGTTGTCCATAGTTTGCCATGATCCACACAGTCAAAAGCCTTTGCATAGTCAATTAAGCACAGGTTAACATTTTTTTGGTGTTCTCTGCTTTCAGCTAAGATCCATCTGACATCAGCAATGATATGCCTAGTTCTACATCCTTTTTTAAATCCTGCTTGAAATTTCTAGAAGTTATCTGTCAATGTATGTTTCAAACAAAATTTTACTTATATGAGATATTAATGATATTGTTTGACAATTTCCACATTCTGTTGGGTCACTTCTCTTTGGAATGGGCACAAAAATGGATTTCTTCCTCGGTGGCCAGGTAGCTGTCTTCCAAATTTCTTTATATAGATAATTGAGTACTGCATCAGTTTGTTGAAAGATTTCAATTTGAATTCCGTGAATTCTTGGAGCCTTGTTTTTCAGCAAGGTCCTCATTGCACCTTGGACTTCTTGCTGTTGTTTCATGTTTTGACTGCTGCTTCCATGAGTGCTGATGGTTGATCAGAGCAAAATTAAGCCTTTGACAACTTCAATTTTCCTCTGTTTATCATGATGTTATTTATTGGTCCAGTGGTGAGGATTTTTATTTCCTTCACATTGATGTGCAACCCATACTGATTTTCATCAGCATTTTGTCTTTTTCGCTTTCAGCAAGGAAGGTTATATCATCTGCATATTGCAGGTAGTTAATGAGTTTTCTTCCAATCCTGATGACACTTTCTTCTTCATATAATCCAGTGTTTGGACTATTTGCTCAGCATATAGACTGAATAAGTACGTTGACAGAATACAACCCTGCCACACACATCTCCTGATTTTGTACCATTCACTGTCCCCTTGTTCTCTTCAAACAACTGCCTCTTGATCTATGTACAGGCTCTTCATGAGTACAATTAAGTGTTCTGGAATACCCACTCTCTGCAGTTGTTGTCCATAGAATGTTATGATCCACATAGTTGAAAGCCTTTGCACAGTCAATAAATCACAGGTAAACATTTTTCTGGTATTCTGTGCCTTCAGCCAAGGTCCATCTAATGCCAGTTATGATAGCCCTCATTGCACGGTTGTCTTCTGAAATCTGTTGTGAACTTCTTGCAGTTCACTGTCAATGTACTATCGCAGTCAGTTTTGAGTATTCTTAGATTCATACTTTGTACATTCAATGTTCTAATTATTTATGATGTTTGCAGCAGTTTCTTCTCATTTTGAGTTTTGTCACATTATCAAAGTGAAGGCCCTGAAAGCTTTGCTGTTCATATCCTTCAAGTGGATTCTACTTTGAGGAGAAAGCTCTCCCTCAGTTGTATTTGAGAGCCTTGGGACCTCATCTTCCAGCACTGTATCAGACAAGTTCTGTTGCTATTATTAAGGCTTTCAAATGGCCAGTCTTTTCAAAAGTTGGTAACGCATCTTTCTTCCTAGTCTGTTTTAATCCAGAACTCTGCTGAAACTTGTCCACCATGGGTGACCTTTGTGGTATTTTGAAATACCCTGGCATAACTTCCAGAATCCAGTAACACACAAGCTACTACAGTGTGACTAACTGACAAAAGTAGTATTAGTGAGTGGTAGAATACATACTTATAATTGACTTTTATTATCATTATCATTTTAGAATCCTTAGATAGAGCAAAATGTTATACACTCAAGTATTAGCTAAACCCATACAGAGGCAACTCTGAAGACATGTGTGATGATCTGCTTCTGAAAGATCATAGCCTGAAGCCCTCTGGAGCAATTCCACTTTGCACACATGGGTTACCATGATTTGGAACTGACTGGATGATAGCTAATAACATTATTATAATTACTGATATGTGTGTGTGTGTGTGTGTTAGATCACCTGTGGTAGACCTTTTGTGAGAAAAGTTACATAATCCATTTTTGTTTCAAGAAATTGAAATCTGTATACTCATATATATGTGATTTGAATACATGTTGTTTTTAAGTCCTGTTGAGTTGGGTCAGACTCATAGTTACTGTGCACAGTGTTTCCGAGGTGGGCTTGAACTGCTGACCTTGTGGCTCACAATGGTTTTGATAGGATCCATTGAAGGTATAGGAAGTCAGATTCTCCCCACACTAATCCTTGGTGAGTCCACTTCATATACTCACATAGGAAAGAATTGCTTTGTAGCGAGTAGGATGAGGGAATGGTGGGCACTCAGAGGGGAAGGACTGTTATACACTTCTGTTGTTGTTGTTGTTGTTAAGTGCCTTCGAGTCGGTTCCGACCCATAGCGACCCTGTACAGGGTTTCCGAGGGTGTAAATCCTTACGGGAGTAGAAAGCCTCTCTTTCTCCTGCGGAGCGGCTGGTAGTTTCGAACTGCTGACCTTAAGGTTCGCAGCCCGATTCCTAACCACTACGCTACCAGAACTCCTTATACACTTCTGTATTGCTTGTAAATTAGTCACTGTACATTTATTTTGTAGTTAAAATCACAGAAGAGAATTGAAATCTCCAATAGAACAGAGATTGCTCAAAGTAATCCATTATGAAGCAACTACAAGAAAAGGTGGCATAGAGCTTTTTTAACATGGAAGAATGTTTGTGAGGAAGAGGGGAACATTGCTCTAGATCTTTCTTTGAACGTTCGTTCCCCATCAAAACTGCATATGGAGCTATACATACATGCAGACAAAGACAAGGTCTGTTTTAAGACTAGTTTTGAGGACTGAAGTGGGGGATGGAGTGAGAGGAAGATTTTTCACTCTTAATTTTATAATACTGTGAAACATTGAATTTTTGAATAATGATGTGTACAATTTGTGATAAAGTAACTAGTCTTTAATATTATCTAAGTACCTTGGGTTTGCATATATTACATCTTGAATGACATATACCATTTTTCAAGAAATCAAGTAGGACCCTCTGCTCAAAGGAGTAAATGCAATTTCAGTGTATTTAGGAGCTGTATTTTTAACTCTTCTACCAAAAAGAAAAGTCTTTTCATCGAATTTGTTATGATCCTATCATCACTTAAAAGCACTGCAATGAACATAAATCTGTAATCTGAATTCTAGTTTGCATGACTTCACAAACTTAAAGCATAAAGTAAAAATCGGTATACTACATTACTGAAAAGAAGGTTAAGTGTCTGAACCGAAGAATATTTTCATAGCTCATATAAGCATATGTACTTTGGTTTGAGTTTAAAAAATCTTGGTGCATGCAATTTTTAATGATTTTTCTTTGCGCTGGAGTCCTCTTAGTTCCCAAAGCATCAGAAACCTAAGCCTTGGCATTGGCCTCTTCAGGGGTCCACGCTGGGACCCGCGAGTCCGCTCCTAGCCGCTCCGGGCGTCGGGCTCGCCCCGGACTGAGTCAGCGCCGGGGCCGAGAAGTTCGGCGGGAGGCGCAGGGCGGGGCTTCCTCCCGTCGACACCGAGCCCGGCTCTACTTTTCCGAGTCTACGTCTCTTCCTTTGGACAGGCGCACTTATCGTGGTCGGGACCAGCCAACGGGACAGCCACAAACCTTTAAAAAGAGAGCTTCGGCCCCGCCTGGAGGATCTTTCCGGGTCGGACCGGGCGGCCAGTCCCTTCACGGACTGCAGCGCGCGTCTCTTCCGAGCCGGGCCCGCCGAACGCCTCGGTTCTCACCCTCCCCCCCTCCCCGCCTCGCGGCGCCGAACGCTGCATCGCCTGAATGGAGACCGGCTCGGACTCAGGTTAGAGGCCCACGCGTCCGCTTCGTGTCGGGGCCGCCACAGGCTGCACGGGTGAGGTGGGGTGGGTAGGCCCGGCCGCCCGCACAGGCCGCCGCGTGCCGGGTCCGCGTTGGGAGCACTCGCGGGCCAGCTCCCGCGCGTACGGGGCGGGCGGCGGCAGGTGGGCAGGACAAGCTGCGAACGAGCGAGCGAGCGAGGGCGGGCGGGCGCGCGAGGGGCCCGGCGGGGGGGCCGCTGGGAGGATGGCTCAGCTTTTTCTAAATATAAGACCAGCGTGAGGTGGCTCGGCGCGGCGCTGAGCCGCTGGGCGCCGGGCGCACCAGGACCCGGCCGCACAACGGCGGCTGTGGCACCGTAGAGACGTGAGGCTGCGGGAGCGCCCGAGACGCGAGCTCGCGGGGGGCGGTGGGAGCGTCGTGTGCAACGAAGAGTACGCTGAGGGCAGTGCCGGGCGGGCCTCGTGGGCGCAGCGCGGTGGGAACCAAGTGACCGGAGGCAGCTCTCGGCCTCTGCCACACGGCGAGCAGCAAGCCCCCCGCGCCGCCAGTCCGCGCCCTCCCCATCCCGGCTCCTCCCTCCCTTCTCAGTGCAATATGGCTGCGGCCGCCGCCTCCGCCTCCCAGGACGAGCTCAGTAAGTGCTACCGCTGTCCTTGCGGTCGCGCGCAGGGCCGGGGGGCGGTGGCCCGGGC
This sequence comes from Chrysochloris asiatica, assembly GCF_000296735.1. Taxonomy (NCBI): domain Eukaryota; kingdom Metazoa; phylum Chordata; class Mammalia; order Afrosoricida; family Chrysochloridae; genus Chrysochloris; species Chrysochloris asiatica. The sequence continues at coordinate 1,746,124 of NW_006408587.1, forward strand.
TGGGGCCGAGGGCTGGGGCGCGCTGCAGTCCTCGGGGCGTCGGGCGTGTGGGGGCCTGGGACGTGGGGCCTGGAGGGCGGCGGGACGCTACGGCCGCCGCCGGCATTTGTAGGCCTCAGGTTTGCACCGTCACGTTGTGAAATTGAAACCGGAGCCACAGGCGGAGCCACCTCTGCCTACGTTCTGCCACAGTTTAAGGTGGATGGGGGCGCTGGGGCCAGCCCCCTGCCCGAGATGCCTGGACTGGCGGATGGGCCGGAACCCGGTGGTGGCGAGCAGTGTCAGCCCGTCCGATCTGACCCCACCATGGCTTCTGGCCTCGTCTTTTGGGCCAGCTCTAGAAATGGAGCTTTCGGAAAGCTGGTCAAGACGTCTTCATGTGACATCCTAGGAATCAGCTGAAAGGTCAAGAATAGGCAATGACCCTTTCAGGTGGAGGGAGGACGAAGAGAGTCATGGCGTTAACTAGAGTAGAAACCATTGGGTGACAGCGCTGTTAGAAAGAGAGCCAATGTACACCCGGCCATAAGCTTTGCAGTTTTCCAGTGGAAGGCAGTCCACGTTCCGGGAGAGTGGTGGTCACCCTGAGCCCTAGGCCGCCCCGCCTGCCGCCGGGGTTTTGCCTCGGTGCTTTGTGGGAAGTGTAGTCCCAAGGCGTCGCAGGCCCATGCTGGGGTCATAAAATTTTTCATAGCACATGTAAGGCATTTTTGACTGAGCTTGGAATGATTAGTTGAAATGCTTTAGGTTACTCAGACACACATCACTGCTCACCTGCCCCCTCTCACTCCACCTCTCAGCTACCCTTCAGTTTATGACAGAAGCAAGAAAGGTGTTATTTAGGGGATGATGTGAGTGTTAAATGGAATGAAGCATGGATCACATGTCACAAGCTTTGTTAAGTTTGTGTTATTACAACCTCTTCTAAATTTCCATATAAAGGTACTTATAAACATCATAATTTGTTTCTTTAATGCTTGGTGGTTTAAAAATACTTTCTGTATATGATCTCACTTTTACCCTCATAACCCTGTGAGACAGGTAGGTAGGAATTATCTTTGTTTTAAAGATGACACAGGCTTAGAGAGATTAAGTTCCTTGCTGCTTTGACAGGGAATTGATAGGGCAGGAGTAGTGTTTGCTCTTTTTGAAGCTGAAACCTTTGGTGTGATCATGGGCAGGATGGAGCTATGAAGAGTCTGAATAGACAAGGTCTCATGGCACTGTTACAAAAAACTACAGAGTTAACCCCAAGCGGCCTGACAGTGACCAACCACCAGTTCACAGAGTTTTTAAAATTGATACACTGTATGATATGTTAAGTTCATGTTGTAACAGTAAACATGTGAACAACAGTGAATGACCAGAAGCATGGGAAATAAAACTGGAGGAAGAATTGAATATCATCCTAAGATGGCTGAAATATTTGTGTATGTGTTATGTGCTGGACTTCTGGTGTGACACTATAGGATCAGCACTGGACTGAGAACCACAAGGTGAGCAGTTCAGCCCTCCAGCTGCTCTTCAGAAACCCTGTACAGGATCATTGGAGTTGGAACTGACTTAATGGCCCTTAACAACAACAGAAAAGAATTAACATAAACTTTAGAATTAGAGAGAGACTATGAGTTCAGGCCTTAACTGTATAATGAGGGTAGCTCTACCACTGGGACAATAATAGTATGAAACTGATAGGGTTGTTGTGAGGATTCAGTTAATGTGTTCAAAAACATTTAGAACATGTTAGCCATCAAACATTGGCATTACTATTCTATTATAATCACCTGTCTCAGTGAAGCGTGCATAAGGTTAACAAATTCTAAAACTCAATCCAAAATTATCCTGTATACTTTTTGGCAACTTTCTTGCTCAATGATACCATTTTTTAAAGGGTGGAGTGATAAAAGAGGAATGGTCAGTTCTGTTTCTTAGGAGCTCTTGCCAAGTGTGGTGGCAGACAGATTTGAAAACAGATACAGATTTAATTTAAATCGAATGACATGTGCATTACTTTAATTGAGAAGGTAGAAGTATTGGTTTGAAATCTATGAAAATACAGTGCTACCAGCTACATATCTCTAAAAACCAGACATGGAAATCACAGAAGATGTTACTTTAGCATTATCCATATTATCTAATCACACCGTTTGGTCCTTACACATTCTCCTGTTTCCCAACAGTATTGTAATTCCTCATGGACTTTGGTGTTTTCTTTTGTACCCTATAAGCCCACTGCCATCAAGTTGATTCCAACTCATAGCAACCATGTATGGCGTTTTCCAAGGCTATAAACCGTTATGAGGAGTCCTGGTGTGGCGCTGTGGGTTAATGCGCCGGACTGCAAAGCCGTTTGAACTGCAAGGCCGGTGCTTCAAACTCACCAGCTGCTCTGAAACCCTATACAGGGTCACTATGGGTCAGAATTGACATGATAACACTTAACAACAAACCATTATGAGAGCAGAGAACCTCATCTTTCTCCAGCGGAGCCCCTTGCGGTTAGCAGTTTAGTGCTTATCCTATGGCACTATGTTGTTGTTGAGTGCCGTCAAGTTGGTTCTGACTCATAGTGACCCTATACAAGGTTTACAAGAAGGGGCCTGGTGGGTTTGAACCACCAACCTTGTAGTTCGCAGTCCTACGCTGATTTCAATGAAATAGTTGGATCAAAGTAATATCTAGTTGAGATGTTACTAGCAATGCATCCGTTTTGAACTGTTCATCAGCATGAACACTGAAAATACAGCATGATGGTTTGTTATAAGAACATGCTAGAGTTGAAAACACCTGGGATTAATTTCCAGCTCCACCACTTACTGTAGGACTTTAGGAGTCTAACAAGCCTATTTCCCACCCCATAAAACAAGGTTAATAATTTTACCTATCTCTTAAGATTATTCTTAGGAGAGAAAGAATGAATACAAAGCATGTAAACAATATTGGTCGTGAAATATTTAGGGTGAAGTACACCGATGTTTACAATAGTCTTGAGAGCTGCCTGTGACAGAACAAGTATAAAATACCAGTGGTGGAATTTAGGTTATATTAGTTATATGTGTCCAGTTTGAACTTTTCTGTATACTTGAAAATTTTCATAATTTAAAACGTTGGGGGGAAAAATAATACGGGCAGCTAATAGCTTGCTTGCTTTTACCATCATCTAGCTAGAAATAATTGCCAGTAAATATTCAGAGAACCTGTTTTTTAGTTTGTTGTGGTGGAATTTTATAAAGTACCTTTTACCAGCCATATCTCTTTATTATAGCCATTCTGCAACTAAAAGCAGTTTAGTCGAAACTTCTTAGTTTGTGGGTGATTTCAAGGCAAGTTATTCTAAGACACTAACTCCCAAGTATTTTATCTCTTCTGCCACTGTATTACAAAGCCATTTGAACTGCAAGGTTGGTGGTTTGAGTTCACCAGCTGCTCCTTGGAAACTCTATACAGGGTCGCTATGGGTCGGAACCGACTCGATGGCACTTGACAACAACAACCATTGTATTATTCTTTCTGAAAAGGAAAATAGAAATTTATAACAAAGTCAAGGCTTTTTTTGTCCTTTTTCTTTTAATGCCCTGATAATGTCTGGAAGGCATTTCTTCTCCTGTAGTGTAATAAATATGGCAGTATTCTTATGTGTGTTGAACTGAACATATTAGATTTTGGGGTAAGATGCCAAAATAGAGAACAATTAGCTTTGACTGCTAAGGCAGTCTGAAATCTAGTGTATAATTAATTACTGAAGGTCAGAGTCGGTGTTTTTCTTTCATTGTATTTAAGTTGATAAAACTCTTTGGAATGAATTGGAATTCAGTATAAATCATGTGGGCTAGTTTTTCTTTTAAATATTATCTTCTTCCAGTTCATGGGAAAATTGACATTGTATTTATATTTCAGCAGTGGATAGAGAAATTTCAGACAGGTATGGAAGCATTTATAACTTTCCACCTGGTCAGCTGTGTGGTGGTGGTGGCTGTGTGCCATGGAGTCGGCTCTGACCCATAGCGACCCTGTACAGGGTTTCCGAGGCTATAAATCTTTATAGGAGCAGAAAGCCTCCTCTTTCTCCTGTAGAACAGCTGGTAGTTTCGAACTGCTGACCTTGAGGTTCACAGCCCAATTCGTAACCACTATGCTACCAGAGCTCCTTATGGTCAGCTGTGTAGTGGTGTCATATTCTGGACTTTATAAGGCATTTTTAGAATCTGACCTTCATTGGAATAAAGACAAGTATGAAGGATCAATGCTTGTAATCTTAAAGCAAACTATTAAATTTGACCATTTGACATAGCCATGGGAACGAACATTCAGGTGCAAAAGTTGGTCAGATAACATGGCAAATGTCTTTCAAGAGAGCCTATGTCAGTATCAGAATCCTAGTTTCCCATCTGATGTAGGAAACTGCATAGCTGTGTAACCAGATATGATTCTGTGGGTATAATGAAGTAGCCTTAAAAGAGAAGGTGGTAGTGTTGTGCCATAAAGTTGGTTCCAACTCAGAACAACACTGTATAGGATTTCTGAAGAAGGAGCTCTGGTAACATAGTGGTTACGAGTCTGTCTGCTAACCTCAAGGTCAACAATTTGAAACTACCAGTTGTCCTGTGTGAGAAAGATGAGGCTTTCTGCTCTTGTAAAGATTTGCAACCTCGGAAACCCTATGCAGGGTTGCTATGAGTCGGAACCGACTCCACGGCGCACCACCACTACCACCTATCTTTACGGGAACAGAAAACCTCATCTTTTTCCCTCAAAGGGCCTGGTAATACTGACCTTGCAGGTTAGCAGCCCAGTTTGTAATCCATTGTACCATGGCTTTAATGATTGGGTGACTCTGTAAACAAAGGCTACATAATGTGTCAATTCCATATCATTTAAATTTTCACCTAGATTAAGAAAGCATCATAACCTTTTCACTCAAGTTGATTTTTGTAGTCAAGCTGATTCTGATTTATGGTGATTGCTACAACAACAACATGTGTGTCAGAGTATATTTGCTCCATACTCCATAGGGTTTTCTTGGCTGTAAATCTTTACGGAAAAAGATGCAGGTCTTTCTGTCATCGTGCTGCTAATTGGGTTAGAATTGCCAACCTTTAGGTTGACATCTGATCGCAAACAACTGGCACCACAAATAGAAAATTAAAGGTAGTTTTTTTTTTTTTTTTTGGATAGACTTCCATTCTAATTTTCTACTCTCCCTCATTACTGTTTTAAATTATGCTTTCTATAAATTGTAATATTTAATAAAAAAACAATGCTGATGAGAATGGTTGGCTGTGAGACATTTGATCATATTCAGAAGTCATTGTTCTGACTCACAGCGACCCTGTGTAGGGTTTCTGAGGAGTGGCTTAGTGGGTTTGAACTGCCGATCTTGCATTTTGCAGTCCGGTGCTTATCCTACAGAGCCACACCAGAAGGTGGATGTTAATTTAAGATGGATATTAAAATGCCAGTGCATTCAGATGGTTTGAGTCTAGTTGCTAATCTCTGGTTATAGGCCTGAGTGGTTTCCATTTTATATAGCATGTTTTACCCACAAACTTTCCAGTTCAGTAAGCAGACTCTTAAAATTGATTGTCTATATATGGCCTGTTCTCAGGAGAGCACAGTGGGTCCACACAATAAACACTGGATTGTGAACTACAAGGTCTGCAATTCGAGCCTGCCAGCCACTTTGCAGAGGAAAGATGAGGCTTTCTGCTCCTGCAAAGATTTAAAGCTTCAGAAACCCTATATAGGGTCGCTATGAGTTGAAACTGACTCGATGGCACTTAACAACAATAATGGCCCATCCTCAAAGGATCATTTATTATTCAATAGAGTGAAAGATTTGTATATGTTGTTGTTGTTAAGTGCCTTCGAGATATATGATAAGTAAAAATAATAAGGAGCAGGAGTCCCTGGGTAATGCAGTTAATTAACTTGGCTGCTAACCCAAAGGTTGGTGGTTTAAGTCTACCTAGATGTGCTTCAGAGAAAGACCTGGTAATATATTTCTGAAAAAAATCAACCATTGAAAACCCTGGGGAGCACACTTATATTCTGACATCATGGGGTCATCATGAGTTGGAATGAACTCATTGACAACTGGTGGTTACTGGTTTAGTATAAACATGATATGAAAATGTGTAATAGAAACAAGTTCATTGGGAATCTCAAAGAATGAGACTAGCATTTCAGGCTAAGGGGATAATAGCTTGAGTTAAGACATGGTGAATTTTCAGAAAAAGTTGAGTAAATGTGACATGATGGGTCTGAGGGTTGTATGGTGCATGGAATCTTGGAAAAGGAGATGAGCAATAAAGTTTGAGACTTAGCCCTTTCTGTCATTTATAATCTGAGATCTTGGGTAGCTTATTTTATCTTTCTTAGTCTCAGTTCCTTTTTCATAAAATTGGCAAAATAAGCACTCATAATGTTAGGATTAATGCATGTGAAAACACATTGCAAAAACAATTAGGTTCTATATAAATTTTATTTAGTTTTTGTGTGGAAAGGGCAGTAAGAGGTGAAATTGGGAAGGTAGGTTGGAACCATTTATGTAGGAATGCAAGCACAACTAATTTGGACTTTGTTCTGTAGACAGAGAACTATCAAAGGCTTTTAAGCAAAGAAGTAACTTGAACAGATCTGTTCATAAGGATTAACAGGTGGCTGTTATATAATGTTGGTTGAAAGGCTCAGACACCAGAGCAGCAAGACGAATTAGGAGGGTATGACAGTAAAAAGTAAAAAGCGTTTGGGATCTGAATTTGGGCAATGGCAGTGGATTTCTGAAGATTGTAATATGATTTTGAATCTCTTAAGAAAGGCAGACATTATTGCTCAAGTAGATGAGGGTTTTTAGGGAAGTGTTATAGGTGATCCCAAGAATTTAACCAGAGAGACTATGGGAGTGGTGGTGATGGTGACAGCCAGCCTCTAGATAGATTTAATAAGATGGAAATGGAGAAAAGAGAATAAATTATTTGTTAAATGAATGATTTAAATTATTGAGATACCATTTTGAGTTATTTATGGAGACTGTGTAGTGGCTAAAACGTCTGGCATTGGAGTTAGAACTGGTTTTGAATTCTGACTTTGCCACTTTTTAGTTAATGTGTCCCTTGAACAAGGATCCTAATTTCTGGACCATGGTTTTCTCATCTGTAAAATGGGATATGTTAGTAGTTAATCTTACAGTCTAGGACCAGAGGACCCTAGGACCATCAAAGGAGAAGAGTACAAGCAGAATGTGGGATCCTATCCAGAGAAGCAGCAACACTAGAGATGTAGGCAGAGATGAAGGCATGGAGAGAAAGAGCAGCTGAGGACTGTAGGCTCATTGAAAGAGAAAGGCTGAGTGCTGGCGGCCAGGAGGCAGGCTTTCAGAATGTGCTCTTTGGTGGTGGTTTACATGATTATATATTCCTGAGTGTTTTTGTGTACAACCCCCCTTTGAAAAAACAGCAAAGGGAATAGTAACAAATACTGTTGAATGATGATGCGTGGAGGAGATATTGTAATCATTGCAATGGAACGATGAGTGTAAAACTGATGTTCTCCCTTGTAAACTATCACTCAATTCACAATAACAACTAAAAATTAAAAAGAGCTATGTTGTTTGTTGTTAAGTGCTATAGAGTTAGTTCTTATGCATAGCAACCTATATATAGTTTCTGAGAAGCAATAAGTGGGTTTGAACTGCTGACCTATGGTTAGCAGTTAAGTGCTTATCCTACAGTGCCAAACTAGGACATATAGAAGGAGATATAAAGCATGTGGCTTAGTGATTGACATATGGAGTGCAAATGTGTGGGAACTTTGTTTCTGAAGTTTGTGTGTGTGAAGAGTGATGGAATCATGAGAATGGAAAGGTAGTTCAGAGGGTAGTTATTTGGGGGCAAGAAGACAAATAAACCAAGAAAGGGGATGAGGAATGCTCAGAAAGTTAACAGGATTAAGACTTTTAAACCATTTACTTTTTCAGTTGTAGTGTGATAACATACACACTCTAACATTCTTCTTGTAAATGTACTAGTAAATGTACTATATAATTCAGACACTTTCTTCCAATTTTATTATTAGGCTTTGTATGTTAATTATATACACACACATGCACCATCAAATATAGTACTTTTTGAATTTTTTTTTTTGTGTGTGTAGTATTGTGTGGCATTTACCAGTGTTATTTTTTTTTAGAAGCTTTAGCATGTTACTTGTATCAGTAAATTCCATTTATGAAAATATTCCTTGCTTTTTCTCCAGTTTGGTAATCAGTATATTTTGAAGCTTTTATTCTGATTTTGCAAAACAGGACATCAAATTAGACAATTTCGCACAAATGAAAAGTACTTATTTTCTCTTGAAAATGGTAGATATGTAAGTGTAAGTCCTTTTAATTGTGCCTTTTTTTTTTTTTTTTTTTGGTGTTCTAAATAATAGATTCTTTATACAATTGCATATGTACGAGTGGATGAACATACCATGGTGATCCAGAGGATTTTTGTCAAGACTGGATAAACCATGTATCACATTGATTGTAGAGGTTAGTAGATTTGGTTTCTTAGGGTATGTGCATTTTTTGGATGTAACATTTGAAAATGCATAGGTTATTAGGTAGCAATTTCCAACAAGACCTTCCTGAGGTTTTTTTCCCTCTTATTATCCTGCGAGAGTCAGGGAAGTTCATGTACTTGAGGCCTCTGTTCTTTGTGATGCTAAATACAAATTTAAAAATTAGCAAGAGAGAAAAGAAAAAGATAAAACTTAAAGATGTTACTTAACAGTGTGCACAAGAAAAAGTAGGGTTGTCTGCCATACCACAAAAAATAATTTTACATGTTACAGAAATGTCTTTGTAAAACTAGTTCTTCATTTGTGAAAAGAAGTATACATCATGTTAACAGGATACTCCTAATTCTGCCATTTTGACATGTACTGTGATGGAAAAGCTGTTTAATTTTTTATTTCATTTCTGAGGCAGAATGGGGGAATGGTCTCAGTTTCACTCTTGGATGGTATTGGATAGTCCTTTGATTGAAACTCTCTAAATTCAGATTATAATTCTCTGATATCGTGGGCTTAGTATTCATTGAGTACCAAGGATTTTGTATCATCACTTTACAGGTATGTTTTATATTGCTACTGTTATATTACTGATTATAGTGTTGTTGTTAAATGCCATCAACTTGGTTCCATCTCATAGTGATCCTGTATAGGATTTCCAGGGAGCTGCTGGTGAGTGAACTGCCAACCTTGAGGCTCAAACGGACCGTACAATTCAGTGCTTATCCAATAGCACCACACCAGGATGATCTGATATCTTAATTCATTTAGGTGGAATTTTGAGGAATGACATGAATGAAATTTTTTATAAACACAGTTAAATTTAGCATAAATTTTGGGTTATTTGTGCTAGTTCACTTGTCTTTATTCCTTTTGTTGTTGTTGTTAAGTGCCATTGAGTTGGTTCCGACCCCTAGCGACCCTGTATAGGGTTTCCAAGGAGTAGCTGGTGAGCTTGAACCGCCAACCTTGCAGTTCAAACAGCTTTGCAGTCTGGTGCATTAACCCACAGTGCCACACCAGAACTCCTTTATTCCTTAGGTATATAGAAAAATAGAAAGTTGGGAAGTGAAATTATCTAGGAGAAAAATGAGGACATTGTTTATTTTCTCCTAGATTCATTTGTCTTTGAGTTTTGGGGCCTGTGAAGATGTACTAGTGTCCTTGTTGATATGTTACCATTTTAAGGCAAGCAGGTCAAGGCATGCATGCTGGGATTTAAATAGTGACTTAAAAAAGAACACTCTAGAGTTTACACATCCAAATGAGCATTGTCTTTCTAATTAATAATCAGCTTTGGGCAAACCCTGACTATATTTTGTAACTTTTATGCAGTATGAATTCTTACATAGTATTCATATCCCCTAAACTGTCTTTCATAAATAGAACTAATTCTTCTGTACATTGGCTTACTAACACGGATTGCTAACTGGATGTCTGCCAGCTGCTTTCTCTGGGGGTAAAGGGCCTCCTTGGGAGGTAGGAATGTTTGTGGGCTTCTTGTGCATGAGGAGTTTGGTGCTTGCTTATACTCATTAAAACTAAGATATAAACCAGGGCTGCTGCACCATCCCTATGACATGTCTGTGGTGTGTGTGTGTGTATGTGTGTGTGGTGGTGGTAGGGCACTTAAGTAGCTTACATGCATATGTTGTTAAATGCTGTTGAGTCAGTTCTGTTTCATAGCGACCCTGTATTGCCTTTCCAAGGAGTGATGGTGAGTTTGAACCTCCGACCTTGCGATCTAGCGCATTATGCTGTTAACTGCCATTGAGCATAATGGATAGTTGCATTATTCTACCAGGAAATGTTTTTGAGTATTTCCCAGCTTGTTGTTGCTAAGTGCCATCAAGTCAGTTCTGACTCAAAGTGATCCTATAAGGTTTCCAAGGAGCAGCTGGTGGTTTTGAGCTGCCAACCTTGTGGTTTACAGTCCAGTGCTGATCCACAGCACCATGCTAGAAGCCTGCTTTATCCTTCATAGTTTTAGCCTCAAATTCTTAATTGCAAAGATTGACAGACTGTCAAAGTACAGAGGTGCTAATCCTCCCCCACTTCTCATTTTTTGGAATCTCTTATAGTTAAGTTCCTGATGTTTTTCTTAGGCTGGGCTACTTGGCTCCCATTTCTGAAAGTCTTCTTTGGTTAAACTCATCTCAGCCTAAATATGAAACCCATTTGTTTCATTCGTTTCTCCAAAACCAAACTAAACCAAACATTTTCTTCTCAATTATTTGAGGAGTTAACTTTTGACAATGTGCTTGAGGCGTAGAGAAAGGTTTTGCCATAGAGTACTTAGTTTTCTGCTATTTCTCACTATGGATTTTATTTTTCTCTTTCCTGTCTTATTGCAAGGAGCTCTGGTAGCGTAGTGGTTACAAATTGGACTGTGAATCTCAAGATCAACAGTTCGAAACTACCAGCTGTTCTGCGGGAGAAAGATGAGGTTTCTGCTCCCATAAAGATTTACAGCCTCGGAAACCCTGTACCCTGTACAGGGTAGCTATGAGTCGGAACCGACTCCACGGCACATAACCAACCAACCAACCAACCAACCAACCAACCTGTCTTATTGCTACCTTAGCTGTCACACTTTGTCTGAGGTCCTGAACAGTAAGTTCTGACACTCAATCTGGTCTTTTGAAGTCTCTCTTTTTAAAAAATCCCTAGGCACTTGTCATGACATTAAACAAAATAATATGGTCTGTTTTTCAAGAGATTCTGATTTCCACCAATTCCTTCCTTTCTTTTGCTACAGATTTTACATGTAGAAATTTCTACAAAGCTTGTCTAATTATGAAGAATTGTTTTTTATTTGGCGCAGTTGGTTCAATGGACTGTTAATTGAAAGGTTAGTGGTTCAAATCCACTAGCTGCTCTGTGGGAGAAAGTTGAGACAGTCTTACAGCCTCAGAAATCCTATGGAGCAGTTTATTTGGCCCTATAGGAGTCCTGGTGTGGTGCTTTGAGTTAATGTGCTGGACTGCAAAGTTGGTTTGAACTGCAAGTTCAGTGGTTTAAGCTCACTAGCCACTCTTCAGAAACCCTATATAGACAAGGTAGCTATAGATCTGAACCGGCTAGATGGCACTTAATAACAATGATAATAGGAGTTCGGGTGTGTCCTTGTGGGATAATGCACTGGACTGCAAGATCGTTTTGAACTTCATGGTCAGAGGTTCAAATTCATCAGCTCTGCCTCAGAAACCCTATATACAAGGTTGCTATGAGTCGGAACTGACTCGAAGGCACTTAACGACAACATTGGGTCAGTATGAATCAGAATCCACTTGATAGCAGTGGGTTTTTGGGTTTCCATTCAGCAGGTAATTGAGCAACTACTCGATATAAGAAATTGAGTTAAGTGTTAGAGGATACATGAGGGTACGTTTTCTCAAACTGAGGAGCTCTAGAGGTGGGTGGGGGCCCTGGTGTGGTGCTGTGGATTAATGCGCTGGACAAAAATTTGGTTTGAACCACAAGGTCGGCGTATCAAACTCACCAACCACTCCTTGGAAACCCTATGGGTCAGAATTAGCACTTAACAACAACAACAACAACAACAGAGGTGTGTGGAGACAAAGGAGTAGCCAGCCAGGTGGGGTCATTTAAATCACACCTTCAAGGAAGATGAGTGCCTGAAAAGGTCTGTGAGAGTTTGTTAGGCCAGGATCCTGTAGAGGGTGGGTTTGGGAAGGAGCTCTGTGGAGAATATGGTATTAAGTTAAACCTTGTGTGGGTGGATTTGAATAAGTAGAATGATTAGGAAAGGTTAGGAGAGTATTGTAGGTTGAGGGACTTGCTTGACCAAAAAAATAATAGACTAGGAGAACATGCTGTACATTTAAGAAACTGTTTTGATTTGGATGTCTGTTGGGGAGTGATAGAATATGTGGTTGAAAAGGTCCCTTTTGTCCTGATTGGTTCACTTTTTAAAAAACTTTTTATTGTGAATTTAGTGAAGGTTTACAGAGCAGGTCATCCCACAACTTACACACTTTATTTCATCTAAATGATTTTAATTCCCTTCATGTAACAACAATTTATCCCACTACCTCTTTGTGGTTTCTGTTTCTGTACCACCCTCCTGCCTCACCTCTGTGAACCTTTTCCCCATGTCTTTGTTGCCCTTTTGATTTTGAATGGTTGACCATTCCATTGTAAGCTTATCTCATTGGTGTTGTCTCCACTATATACCTATCCACTGGTCAGTTGAAGATTAGGCCATGATCTCTCGATCTGTTCTAGACCTGAAGGGTGGCTGAGGGCCATACTCTCGGGTTCCTCCAGTCTCTTTCTGACCAATAAGCTCAGTCTTTTGTGTAATTTTGCATTTTGTTCCACATTGTCTCCCTCTCTGTCTGTGACCTTCTAATGTGATCCCTTTCAAAACAGATAGCGGTAGCTGGGTATTGTCTAGTTTTTTGGTCCTAGAGTCATGGAGACTGATGTTCACATGTCCCATTAGTCTGTTGAACTAACTGATTCCAAATTTCTTTGATTTTCATCATTCTTTTTTTCTGGACATGGAGAGACCAATAGTTGCTCCTTAGATGGCTGCTCATGAGCTTTTAAGATCCCATTTGCTTTTCACCAAAGTAACATGTTGTTGTTGTTAGGTGCCATCGAATTGGTACCAACTCATAGTGACCTTGTACACAACAGCATGAAACACTGCTTGGTCCTGTGCCAACCTCACAATTATTTCTACGCTTGAACCCATTGATGTTTCCACTGTGCTAGTCCATCTCATTGGTAGTTTTCCTCTTTTTCTCTGACCCTCCACTTTACCAAGCATGAGTCCTTCTCCAGGGACTGGTCCCTTGGAAATAATGTCTGAAGTAAGAGAAACAAAGTCTAGTTATCCTGGCTTCTAGGGTATATTCTGGCTGTACTTCTTCAAACACAGACTTGTTTATTCTTTTGGCAGTCCATGGTACTTTTAATATTCTCCTTTAACACCACAACGCAAATGCATCAATTTTACTATGTATGGTGTTATATATTCACTGTCCAATTTTCATGTGCATGTGAGGTTATTGAAAGTACTATTGTTTAGGTTAGGCACAAACTGACATGTCTGCTCTTCAACATTTTAAAGAGGTCATGAGCAGCAGATTTGCCTATTGCAGTTGTTGTTGTTAAGTGCTGTCGAGTTAAGTGCAACCCAGTATAGGGTTTCCAAGGAGCAGCTGCTGAACTTGAACTGCTTACCTTGCAGTTCAAATGGCTTTGCAGTCTGGTGCATTAACCCACAGCACCGCACCAGGATTCTGCCTATTGCAGTACATCGTCCAAGTTCCTGACTGCTGCTCTCATGAGTGTTGATGGTTGATCAGAGCAAAATTAAGTCTGTCTTCTCTATTGATCATGATATGGTTTATTGGTCCAGTGGTGAGGATTTTTGTTTACTTTACTTTGAGGTGCAACCTGTACAGAAGACTGTGGTCTTTGATCTTCATCACTAAGTATTTTAAATCCTCTTTGCTTTCAGTAAGCAAGATTGTATCATCTGCGTACTGTATGTTAATGAGTCTGCTTCCAGTCCTGCTGCCATGTTCTTCATATAATCCAGTTTCTTAGATTATGTGCTCAGCATACAGATTGAATAAGCATGCCACAAACCTTTCTTAATTTGAAACCATTCAGTGTCCTCTTGTTCTGGTCAAACAACTGCCCCTTGGTCTTTGTACAGGTTCCTCATGAGTACAATTACGTGTTCCAGAATACTCATTCTCTGCAATGCATTGCTTGCCATGATCCACACAATTGAAAGCCTTTCCGTAGTCAGCAAAGATAGGTAAACATCTTTCTAATATTCTGTGCTTTCAGCCAAGATCCACCTGATGTCAGCAATGATCACCCTCGTTTCACGTCCTTGTCTGAATCTAGCTTGAACCTCTGGTAGTTCTCTGTCAGTGTACTGTTGCAGCCAGTTTTAAATTATCTTTAACAAAACTTTGCTTGCAAGTAGGATGTAGAACATTGTTTTGTTATGCCAATTGACCATGGTGTTCCCTGATATGTGATGTTGAGACCAAGGACCAGCAACTCGCTGCCTTAAGGTGTTTGGTAATGTACCCTGTATGCACCACCACAGTCACAGGTGTGTTTGCAGCAATGGTAAATACTCATACAAATAACATTCATTTTTCAGGCTCTTACATACTGTGATACACTCCTACTCTCCTTCCAGTAACTGTTAAGCCTATATATCTCTCCAGGTATTACCTGCAGAACACCATTGTTCCCAGCAGATAATAGTATTTACCTCTATTTCCTTTAACCCTTGCATTCTTACTGTGTCTTTACCTGTCATTCTTCTGCCAACCTCTCTCCTGTATATTGTGTTTCCTGTCACCCACATTAGCATCCTCTAGTCAGGGAATTACTCTTCCTTTCCTCCTACCCCTGGTAACCGTCAAAGAATGTTTCTTATAGCATGATAACCTTCCCTTGAGTTTTTATAATAGAATTGACATACAATATTTGTCGTTTTGTGGTTGACTAATTGCATATTGTCTTCCAGGTTCATCCATGTTAAGAAGTATTTTGCAGATTGTAATTTTTCAACATTGTGTAGCAGTGTTCCATTGTGTGTATGTACCTAAGTTTGTTTGTCCATTCTTCTATTGATTGGCATTTAGACTATCTCCATTTTTAATAGTGCTGCAGTGAACGTGGGTGTGCATGTATCTGCTCATGTTATGGCTCTTATTTCTTGGGGGAGTCCTGGTGTGGTACTGTGGATTAATGCGGTGGACTGTAAAGTTGGTGTGAGCTGCATGGTTGGTGGTTCAAGCACACCTACTGCTCCTCAGTCATCCTATAAAGGGTTGCTTTTGGTCAGAACTGACGCCATGGCGCTTAACAACAACTAATGTACAGATTGGTTCACTTTTTTTTTTTTTTAAGTTTTATTGTGAATTATGTGATAGTTTACATGGGAGAACATTAGCTTTACATTCATCTTATCGTATATTGTTTCACTGCCGTGGTTACAGTCCCCTCCATGCATCATCAACCAACCAGATGGTACACCCTGTAAGCCTACCCCTTGGTCGTCAGCGTACAGCCCCTCTCCCTCTCTGGGTCTAGAGTTCCCAGCCACTTCATCTCTCCATGTAATCGTCTCTGCCTCCATGTCTGGCATTACTGTTTCTCTGGGTAGGGTCCCGTTCTGTACTCTTTTCTCTTGATGATCCCAGGGTCCTCCACTCCTGGACTGCAAGGTCAACTACTCCCCTCCTTTTGCTACAAAACATTCCTCACAGTCAGTCCTGATAGTAATTATTCACTGTTCTTGTACCACATAAGCACTATCCACATCTCCTTTTATCAGTCCTGCCCAGACAGATTGGATACTATTCAGTGGAGATTCTACCTTCCTTTGTGCCCTCTGGATCTAGGCTCCCTCTTGAAAGCTTGTAAGCCAGTCATTTCTTGCCTTTGTAGCCTTTCCCATTTTGGGTAGCCAATGTCCAAGTTGTCCATCCCTGTCTACCCTGGGTATTGAGGGGGTGGGAATGATCCTTGCTGTAAAGATTTGTTCCTTCTTTTGAGCTTCTGCATCCATAAGTGTAGGTCAAGTTCATCAAATTGTATCAAATTGCTCCTTTTTTCCTCTTCTTTCTTCTAGTTGAGCTCTGATCATCCAGACATTGAAACCAGGTCAAGTGGGTATTATCTGCAAGTGTGGTTGTTCTTGTTCATATGCCCTCTCTTCTTATCAGCTGGACGCTTCACTCTCCACTCTAGTCTTCTGTGGCTATGTCACTGACTCTGGGCCCAAGAGTCCCCAGGTCTTGCCACACTGCTGGCCAACCAGGTCTCCCCACCTGGGTTCACAAGAGTGTATTGAACGTGGTTGGACTTAGCTCGCAGCTTCATTGCTGTTTCTCCCTCACTTCCCCTTATTGGTGACCAACGTGGTCACCAGTCAGAGCACATGTCTCCTCACGTATTTCCATTGAGTCTCAGTCTTGGAAAGGGGTTTGCCCAGAGGGGACCCAAACACTTGCCTTGATATCTCTTGGGTGAGTAACTTGCTTGTTCTTGTAGTCGTCAGTTGGACTGCTGTTATTGTTTTGTATTTTTCCTGTTGGTCTTTCTTTCAAGAAGTATCTTTTGTTCTTCTTGCCACTCCAGGCTGATCTACTTGTCCTTTCCATTGGAAATTTCCCACCTCAGAAGATTCTGGATGGGGCTCAGGATTCCACCTATGGTCATATGTAATGCAGAGGTCCTGCAGGAAGCCTCCTTCACTGGGCACATAGTAGCCCCATTTTAGGTATTCCAATCAGTTATAGGCAGAAGACGGACTTACAAGCTTTTTATTGTGATATTTCTGGCTATTCTTTTCTCTCCCCCTCAAGTGTGTATTTTATAATGGTATGCCAGGGAAACCAAGATTCAAAAGACAGCCAAGCATCTTAACATTATTTCCCTACTTTTGGCCATTTCCACCATGTCTCAATCCCTGTATCCCAGAGCCCTGTTGTTCCAGAGTTGTGTATATATCATTATTTGCCTCTGTCCCACTTAGCCCCTGCAAACCTGCCTAATTGTATTCCCATCCACCTTGTTCTTTCATTCCCCTCCCCCTTCTTGTGTATTACTGCCCTCCCAAGCACCTGAACTATCTTGTGTCTATTCCCTACCCTGTGCTCCAAGATTGGTTAACTTTTTTTGTTTTTGCTGCTGCTATTAGTCAGATTTGGGGAATTTTTTTTTTTTTACAAATGCAAATCAAACACGGAAAGTATCTGCTTCAAAAAATTTTAACATTTCAAAAGAAAAGCATGTTGGCTGCATTCTAGACATTTAAAACTTATCCCATAATTTAAATGTCAGTGGTAAAAAAACAGTAGCTTTGACATTGTGTGTTAGCAAAAGAACAAACCTCTAACACTTTTTATTCCATTTTTAACCATACCAGTGAGAATCAAAATTGTCAGTTTTTCCAGTGGCAATTTCTCCACACCAGAAAATTACTCTCAAAAGAAGAAACAATTTCAGTTTTTCTTGCTTTCAAAATGTCTTATCCAGTCCTGTATTTCTTATAGGCTTTTGAAACACTTAGACGATAACTAAGAAATAGTCCAATGAATAAAACATACCAAAGCCAGTAATAAGAAAAACACATTCTTTTGGGCTGTTAAAAAAAGAAACCCAGTCTGTATATATAAGCAAAGGAATTCAGTATTTTTTTTTTTTCTTTTTCTTCTTTAAAAGCCTGTTTTCCTAAAATATCATTCCACAAAATTAGAAGTGAAGGACTAGAAGATCAGGAGAGGAAAGGGCAGGTGGGGATGCACACACCATTAACACAAAAAAGGAGTAAAAGTGAACAAACTTAAGCAGTTTAATAACAGATTATGGTTGTACTTCAAGATACCAAAGGCTGGTTGAAGAAATTCACCATTCTGCGGTAACTAGGGTTTGTACTGCTGTGTGACAACCAGTGAAGAGGAATCCATTGCCCTTAAGCAATGCTTCTTTCCACTCCAAATCCTGGTTCTGCACCTCTACTGGGAGGGCCTCTTATTCCACCACCCAGCCCAGCTTGAGGGCCTCCAGGTTCCCTTTCCCTGCTCTTCATTCTTCTCTTCCACATTCAGACAGACTTCACCTCTGAAATGATTGACCCTCTGAACAGGTCCAGAGTCATCAAACACAACAAACCCCAAATTGGGTAGTTTTCCACCACTATTAGTGTGCAGTTCCACCACATTCCCATAATTTTGAAAGAAATCCTTTAAGCTCTGATTTGACCACTTCATGAGGCAGGTTGCCAACAAAGAGTTGGTGACTGTCAGGATGTTTAACAATTCCTCGAGGTTCAACATCACTTTGCTCAACAGCCTTACGAATTGGTTTGGGGTCCCTCTATGGAAAAATATTTATTCATTGTTGTAGCACTCTTTGATACCTCTGAGATCTCTGCAGTGGAATCTGAAATTCAGGCTTAGACTCTGGACGGGGCTGTGAAGTTGAAACTTAACAGCATGAGGTGGGGTCCCAATAAGTAGAAAAGCTCCGTTGGGAGGAAGGTTCTTACGGTCACTGATGGCCAAGAAAATGTCCTCAAATCTTCCTGTGTGGCCTGAGCTATGGCTGCAAGTGCTGGGGAAGAACTCTTCTGACTATCCTTAGGAGTACTGTCTTCACGTACTGGCTCAGACTTCTTTAGGATTTCAGATACAGGGTCTTGCTCTGGTTCTGGCTTAGGCTCTGCTTCAGCAACGGTTTCCTCGAACTGTTCTACTAAGTCATTGCTGACAGTCTGATCAGAGAAAGTTCCAGCATCATCAGTTACCACCTCAGGTGACTGCTCAGATTCCTCCTGTGGCTCAGTGAGAAAGCCACAAAGATATCATCTTGGTATCTGAAGATATCATTATGAACATAGAACTATTTGCAACAGAATACTCAGGAGCAAGGACAAATGTCTGCATAAATCTCCTCAATGCTTGGTTGTTATTAGAGATCAACCCCATCACCTGGACCACCACTCCATCATTTAGAGTAGCATGAGAATCAACATGATGAAGCTTAGTGTGGCAGTTGATAAGGTTTTGTGACATCACTCTTTTGTGAATTTCTTTTTGTTCATAGACTGCATCGGCTGATTCTCCATTTGAATCCAATCCTCCATGGACATAAAGAGTTCTTTCCATAAAATCTGTGTAGCATGTCTGGGCCCTGATTCAGCAGTGTATAGTACTGTCTCACAAACTCCTGCCTGACCAGCAGGGGACTAGACTTCTCCATAACCATTGCTTTGGTTAGTTCAACCTGCATGGTTGACCGGGAAAAAACAGGTTTGCTCCATGACAGGGTGGATGGCAGAGAACCCTAACGTAACTGTGTCTGGCAGGTTGATTTCCGCTTAAGAAGGAGTTTGTCTCCTATTATTTTCTTTCTACATGCAATTAACATATACATAAAAAATAAATTTGGACAACATCCTATCTCTTCCATTTTCATTCTTTATGCTTATGACCACCAAGCCCTAGCACATAGTAGGGATTCAACACATACTTGAGTGAGTAAGTGATCTAGTTAGACAGTGAGTGCTTCACAGTGAAAATAGAGGGTACCTTGAAGGAATAGAATTTGAATGAAGAAGAAGTGGGGTACTAAGGGTATATTGTATTTAACTCATTGTTGTGTTCTTATTGTGCAGTGCCGTGGAGTTGATTCCGACCCATAGCAATCCTGTATAGGATTTCCGAGGAGAGCTTTAACTGCCAAACTTACGGTTCAAAGTGACTTTGCAGTCCAGCACATTAACCCACAGTGCCACACCAGGACTCCATTTAATACATTTGCTGTTAGCTTCTTAGTCATAGTAGTGAGCCTTCTCTCATGCTGTTTCTGGCTTTTGTACATTTCCCCATTGTGTCATAAATATTGACTGAGACCAATTCTTATGAACCTTTGGATATTCTCTAAAACTTTGCCCCTTAAATGTGGTATACTAGAAGGGGGCTCTAAAAATTTTGTGGGAAAATCCATTATCTGTTATTTCCGTGAACCTTTTGAAGCCTTCTATAATGTCTAGTTTAAGTGTCCTATAGGAAATTAGGCTCATTGTTGTAGACAGCTGCATGGGGTACGCATGGCTCCTTAGACTAGTGGTCAGGGTACTGTTCTTATTCTGCTTTAGTCACCGCTGCCCTTGGAAGAGTCCTTCATAACCACTGTGCATTTTATGTTAAATCAACCCTCTCCTATTCTGTAATTCTGGAACAAATCTTTTCTTTAAATATAAAAAAATTTTTTTAAAATTAGTTTTGCTTGACTTGAGTAGTAATTATATGGGTGTTTATAATAATTCATTAAACTGTACACATGTTTTGTTCATTTTTCTGTGTTCTACATCACAATGAAAAAGTGGGGTGGGGAGAACACAAGAAAAACTGGTTTCCTGTATTTCTCCTTATGGAAAAAAAAATCTAGATAGATTAAAAAACTTAAATGCAGAAAGGAAAATCATAAGCATTTCAAAAGCAAACATACAGATACATGTGTTGGGAGTTCCTAAGACCAAGTTTGTGAATTTACTAGGAGGACTCACAGGATTTAGTATATAGTCATATTCATGATTAAGATCTACAGATTCTTCACAACAAAGAATGGCAAGCAAACTCTGCAAAAGGAAAACCGCACATGCAGTGAAATCTTGAGGAAACCAGGGGCAGGCTTCTGAGAGTTTACCCAGGGGAGTCACACAGGACACAATTCCACTAGTAGTGAGTTGTGATTGTGTGTGAAATGTTGTCTGCCAGGGAAGCTCATAAGGGTATTCACTGGAGGCTGGTTACATGGCACCCTATGCCTATGTAACATACTAATTCAGGTTCCCAAAATGAAAGTGAATGTTCAACATAAAACATACTGTTTGTACAGACAATTTCAGGCACAGAGAGCCACTATTAACAGTTCTGAGGATGGTGGGAACTCACCTGAAATCCAAGTTTCCAGTCAGCAGTTAAGGACCAACCTTGCAAGCATGCCTTTCTAATGATGATAGCATCTTAGGTCTGCCATGTTAACGTTTTTTCTGCACAATATGCCAACTAAAAAAAAAAGTTATTCTTGGAGTGAAAAAGCATTTCTAAGCAAACTAGAAACTCAAAAGTCATAATGGAGGAACAGCAAATTTAGCTAATTAAAAAAAACAACAGGTAAGTAAAAGAAAAAAATACTATGGAGTTGAAAGGCAAACATGTGGAAGAAAAGAGGGAGATTTTTTCCTGATGTGTAACAGTTTTTATAAATCAGCATCTCAAAAGAATACTGGAGATAATATTGAAAATGCCCACAAAATATTGAAAAGATAGTTTATTTCAGTGATGAGATTGATACAAAGTAAAACAATAAGGGTGTCCACCCCCACCGGCCCCAGTCACCCCACTTCTTTTTAGCTAAAGTTGATTACACAGTGTAGGTGAGAGTAGTATTGTTACTATAAGTGTCTTCAGTTGTTTCCAACTCCTAGCCACCCTGTAGAGGGTTTCTAAGGAACTACTGGGTGGATATGAACCACCAGCCTTGTAGTTTAAATTGACCTGACCTTGTGGTCCAAATGCATTATTCTGTAGGCCACACCAGGGCTCAGATAATAGGATACTTACATACATTGCTGGTGATGTATAAATTAGTACAGCCTTCTTGCAGGAAAATTTTCCATAATCTGTTAAACTTAATAACACGCCACTTAACCCAGCAGTTCCATTTCCAGAGTTTTAGCTTACAGAAGCCCATGCACAAGTACATAGATATATTTGGATAAGGATATTCTTTGAGCATTGTTTGTATTATGAAAATGGTAATAACCAAAAATAGACTGTTAGTTAAATAAGTTAACAGTTTTTCCATAGACTAGTTTACCGGGTAGCCATCATCAGTTAGATCTTTTTATGCTACTATGGAAAAATATTTGGCATAGGCATACTCTTACTTTTTTTCTTTTTCTAAAAGCCGAGTTTTTTATTTGTTCATTTCTTGCATTTGAAATATTATTCTGTGGCATCATTAGCCTGAGATTCTTTGTTATACTCTCACACAGCTGCTTTACAGGGCCCTCTCTGGAGTCCTGGTGTGGTGTTATGGGTTAATGTTTTGGACTGCAAAGTCGGTTCGAACTGCAAGGTTGGCAATTCAGGTTCACCAGCTGCTTCTAGGAAACCCTATACAGGGTCACTATGAGCCAGAACCGACTTGGAGACACTTAACAACAATAACCAACCCACTCCCCTGGTTTCCTTAATCAGGTTGATGTGGTGTCAGCACAAAGGGTCACCGTCAACTTGATGCACAGACTTAGCACGGTTGGATACAAGCCAACAAAGACAGACTTGGCACTTATCTGAGACTTTGGCAGCTTCGTCAGATCCCTGTGTTAGGCTGTTCTTGATGAATTCGATCTTCAGCACCCCTTATAAAGCATCGTTAATGTTGTTTTACCCTTCCTGGGCAGTGGGCAGTGGGTAGTGGGTTAAGGGTAGAGCTGAATCAGGGCTTCTGAACCAGCACAGCTCAGCAGTGGAATGGAAAGAGCCCAACTTTTAAAAACTGTCATTCATGTGATATTAAAACCACATCTGAATGGCTATGAGACTCTTTGTAATTTATGTTTATTTCACTTAGTGTGAGTGTTCATATGCTTTCTTGCAGAAATGTGAATGTATTTTATTTTGGCCACTGCCCTAGACCCCATGTGTAAAAATAGCCTGGCAGAAGTGCCATCTGACATCATCTAATTTCACACACACAAAAAAGGATAATAATTATCAGCATCAATATCCCAAGTCTAATTTTTCAGGGACTGAAGTTGGGCATACCTTCTCCAACCTTTTTACCAATTGTGACATCAGCCATTCCTTCCATGGTGTACTTTACTTCTTTGCCAGGTCCAATACTTCTTTGCAGTGGCTGTGCAAAACTTACAGACCATACTCATAGCTATGGGGTTATTAGGGATGTGTTGTTAGTGCCATTGGGTGGGTTCTGACTCATAGTGATCCTTTATAGGGTTTCCGAGGGGCGGATGGTGGATTTGAATTCCTTGTGGTTAGCAGTCCAGTGTTTATCTCATATTTTCACACTAGGACTCCTATTAGGGAAGTGTTGTTGTTAAGTGCCATTGAGTTGTTTATGACTCTTAGTAACCCTGTATAGAGTTTCCAAGGAATGGTTGGTGGGTTTGAACCATCTACCTTGTAGCAGTCCAGTGCTTATCCTGTAGCGCTGTAACAGGTTATAATTTAGATTTAGTAAGGCTCAGGATACACTTCTTTGATAAGGACAGCATATACTCAGTATGTCTGCAGGCAGATCTCTCTTTGGTCCTTGGCTATACTTGGTTTGTCTTTTGCCCTATCCAGGTCAGTGTTACAAAGCTCTTTTAACTCTGTCAATAAGTATCTAGAGGCATCCTGTTCAACCCGTAAGCCTCTGCTCAGAGATGCTCAGCTCTAGTTCCATGGGTCAGCAAACCTAACTTGACCAAGTGCCTATAGAGCAAGCTTCTTGTCTGAGGCACTCGGCTTTCTTGCTCTGGTATGGTTGCGTGCTGATCACCTGGTTCTGCTGAGTCTGCTGTCACTTTCTGTGCTGCTAATTCTTGTTGTATATGGTGTTGCCAACTCTCTCTGTCTCTTAGGTTAAGCATGTTCTTCTCAGTATAGGGGGTCTTGGGTCCAAATGATGAATTTCCATTCTCATCTATTCTTAGTGATCGTGAGGTCCCTGTCTGCTCTGACTCTGAGATTGACTCTCTGTTAACTTAGCAGGATGGCAAAACTAACTAATCCCCTTATTAGGATTCTATATACCTTATTGGCATGGTCCCTCCCTACAAAGTTGCCATGTATCTTATTTGCGCACGCTATCCAGTCCCCATGGTGGGCCATAAGCACCTTTGAATAGACCCACCCAGTTGCTTAATGTCAGACTATGGCCAGAAGGACCATATTGAGTAATTCACTGCCCCACACCATGGGATGGGTGAGGTTGTTTGACATATGTAGCATATTTTCCCCTCTATTTTTCCTTCCTTTTTATGACATTAGTAGTCAGGTATCCTGTAGGATGTCTCCTAATTTGATTTTTTCTGTTTTATTCACTACTGACTGAGTTTATGGGTTTTATAAAGAATACTGTAGAGGTGAATGCCCTTCTTGTCATATCCTCTTATGAGATAGTATCAGGACATTGATGGTGGTGGTGGTGGTGATGTGCCCTGGAGTTGGTTCCGACTCATAGTGACCCTGTACAGGGTTTCCGAGACTGTAAATCTTTACGGGAGCAGAAACCTCATGTCTCTCTCGTGGAACAGCTGGTAGTTTCCAACTGCTGACCGTGAGATTAGCAGCCCGATTTGTAATCGCTATGCTACCAGAGCTCCTTAGGACATTGATAGCTATCATTATTTGGTTAAAATAGTATTTGCCAGGGTTCTGCACTGTAAAGTTAATGTTATTTTCTTATCTTACTTCATTATTTGAAAGTGAGTCACTGAATCCAGTATACTCTCAAGGTTGACGAATTGGCTTCATAGCTTGTAGAGTTGAATATCTACATATTTTGGAAATCTTGTATGAGAAAGAGTGATCTCTTCTCCCCGATTAGTCAATCATTTATTTAAGAGTGAACTTATGTTTATTTACATTATGTTTTAGGTCATAATCTAATACTATATTGTATATTTTGTTGCTCAGATTTGGTCATTAGAAGTTCTTTCAGCTTGGTATGCTCCATACCCCACTTCCTTTTGGGCACTTACAGAATGCTTCAGTCTCGTTTTGTATTTTTCACAAACCAGCCCTGGAATCAGCCATTTTTTCAAGGAGTTTGGGTTCCTTTTATTGAAGGATAGTATTTAAACCCCAAAATCTGAAAGCTGGGTTTTTTTGTTGCTTCTCAGGTGCTATTACCCTCTAATTGAACATAGTATGAACACACATACATGTATTATACACATACACACATACTACCTTTAAAAATTATGTTGGAAACTTTCAAGCATATGCAAAAGTACAAATTTATATTATCTATCCTTCAGCGACCTGGTGTGGTGCTGTAGGCTAAGCACTGAACTTCTAACCACAAAGTTGGCAGTTCAAACCAACCAGCCACTTCCTGAAAGCCCTATACAAGGTTGCTGAATCAGAACTTACTTAATGTCACTTAACAACAACATTATTCAGCTTGAATAATGATCAGTCAGTGGTCAATATTGATTGTGAACCCCCATTTAGCACCTAAAGTATTAACTAATTACTTAATAGCAAATATCCAAGTAGTTGCATTGGCTAATGCATTGCTTAAGTGTATAGGTTTCCTTTTACTTCATTTTCCCCCTTCTCTTAGCTTATTGTAGTTGTACAGTATATTTGAACAAACAAGGCTTGGTTTTGGTAAGAACAGCTTCATGGTGCTGTGTAAAATACCCTCATGGTATAGTTTAACATGTTTCTATCATTGTGGTTTTCTTGGTAGAAACTTGTTCCTCACTTTTTTGCCCTAACATAACAGTGATTCTATCATTGAAAAAGGTTCATCAGTGAGATGATTTCCCCAAAGACATGTTGTTTTACTATGTCTGATTAAAGTTCTGAAAAAAGTTCTTTTGCCTTTCTATGCTTCTAGGTCTAGAAGGCACCTTCAGAAGTTTTGTATCCTTCCTAGAGTTCAAGCCATTTAGAAAAACTGTGTTAATTTTGTATGCAAGAGAGAATTTTATTATGCTTGGCATGACCAGGACAGTTGTAAGATAGCAGAATGAACTAGGACTTCATGTTGTTGTTAGGTGCCATTGAGTTGGTACCGACTCATAGCGACCCTATGAACAACAGAACAAAACACTGCCTGAGCTTGGGTCAACCTCAAAAAAATCGTTGCTACATTTGAGTTCATTCATTGTGCCACTGTGCTAGTCCAACTCGTCTTCCTCTTTTTCTCCAACCCTCCATTTTGCCAAACTTGATATCCTTTTCTAATGACTGGTCCCAATTGGCAGTATGTCCGAAGTTTAACAAAGTCTGGCCATTCTGGCTTCCAAGGAACACTGGCTGTACTTCATCCAACACAGGTCTATTTGTTCTTTAGGCAGTCCATGGTACTTTCAGTATTTGCCTCATAACTAAAATGCATCAATTCTTTTACAGTATTCCTTATTCACTGTCCAGCTTTCGCATGCATATAAGGTTATTGAAAATACTATGGCTTGTGTCAGGCACACTTTAGTCCTCAAATTGACATCTTTGTTCTTCAACACTTTAAAGAGGTCTTGTGCAGCAGATTTGCCTAATACAATATGTCGTTTTATTTCTTGACTGCTGCTTCCATGAGTGTTGATGGGTGATCTGAGCAAAATGAACTCATTGACAACTTCAATCTTTTCTCCATTTATATGGTTGTTATTTATTGGTCCAGTGGTGAGGATTTTTTTTTTCCTCTTTACATTGAGGTGCAACCCATACCAAAGGCTGTGGTCTTTAATCTTCATCAATAAGTATTTTAAGTTCTCTTGGCTTTCAGCAAGCAAGGTTGTATCATCTACATATCACAGGTTGTTAAATGAGCCTTCCTCAAATCCCGATGCCACATTTTTCTTCATATAATTCAGCTTCTCTGATTATAGGAGTTCATAGTTGTGTCAAAATCATTTGCATACAAGGCAGGGTCAGGTATGGTTAAATCTCTGATTAAAGAATCTGTGATACAGAAACAAAGGATTCAGCTATAAAAATAACTAGTTTTGGTTATGTTTGATTTGCTAGGTTCTCTTTTTTTTCTTTTTGTATTATAGATCAGCTTGAACGGGTCTTTTTACGACTTGGCCATGCTGAAACAGATGAACAGTTACAGAATATTATATCTAAATTCCTTCCTCCTGTTTTGCTCAAACTGTCTAGCACCCAAGAAGGAGTACGGAAAAAGGTAAGTACATTACACTAATTGGGAGAATTGTGATTAATAAATGGATATATGAGTAAGTCAAAAAGTATTGCTACTAGGGTTCCAGGTCATGCATGCATGGGTTTATTCCAGGCAAAGTGTATTTAAACATATATGTAGAACGTGGATGGCAGACAAGTTTGCTGAGAAATGTCTTGTTAGGTGCTTTCAAAAAGGTCCAATTAAAACAGTGACTCTGAGGGGTTCTGCTGGATCAGTTAAATTCAAGACCAAGAGATCAGCTCAGAAGATTATGCCAACTATTTTTGGGGATCCCAGAGGGATTATCTTGATAGAATTTCTTGATGGTCATAAGACTTATTATGAAGAAATCTTAAGGAAATAGAAAACTACATTGGTGAGAAAAAGACCAGAAAAGTTGTCCTGAAATTTTTTTTTTCAATTACCACAATTAACTGCTTATTCTTCAAGGGTAGCAAGCAAGGGCTGTCCTACAAGAATTTCACTGGATAACCTTATCCTATTTATCCTATAATCCTGATTTTGCCCCTTAGTCTTGTTTTTCTTCTCAAAATTCAAACAACGTTGAAAAAGAACACTATTCGAGTCCCCAAAGGTGCCCAAACTGCCATTTTGACATGGTGTAAATTGAAGAGCACAGGATTCTTTGAGGGAGGAGTTAGAGAGAGAGAGGTACTGCCTTGAGAAGTGTGTAGTTCTAGATAGAGGCTATGCCAAGAAACAGTAGCTTCACATTTTGATATACATTGTAGCAGTACCTTTTGACTTGCCTTCATATATTATGAAGTGATTTTTTAGTTCTCATTGTTTAGTCCAGGTTTATGATCCTTATTACGATTTTCTAAATAGAGAGTAAGTCTTAGGACCAACGTTCATGATATGTTTAACAGCTGCATTTAGCACTTGCCGTGGGTTAATGCACTGGACTACAAAGTCAGGTTGAACTGCAAGGTTGGCGGTTCAAGCTTACCAGCTGCTCCTTGAAAACCCTATACTGGGTTGCTGTGGGTTGGAACTGACTCGATGGCACTCAGCAATAACAACAACATATACTCATCTGGACTCCTGGTGTGATGCTATAGCATTAGCACTGGACTGGAAACCATAAGGTCAGCAGTTCAAACCCACCATCTGCTCCTTGGAAACCCTATACAGGGTCGTTCTGAATTAGAACCGACTCAATGGCTCTTAACAAGAAGAAGAACAACATATACTTGTAAGTTTGTTGTGCTGTGGTGGCTTGCATATTGCTGTAATGTTGGTATTTTAAATACCAGCAGGGTCATCCAGTGTGGACAGGTTTCAGTGGATCTTCCAGATTAGGAAGGAGAGGTGGATTACTCGTGACTGGTTAGCCACTGAAAACCTTATGAATAGCAGTAAAACATTGTCAGATACAGTGCCAGAAGAAGAGCCCCTCAGATTAGAAGGCCTTCAAAATATGACTGCAGACGAGCTGCCTCCTTATAGTAGTGTTGACGTTAATGACATGAATAGAGCAAGCTTTTGGAACTTTTGTTAGCTGATGGAGCACAACTCAATGAGAAGAAACAGCTGCAAACATCTGTTAATAATTGGAACATGGAATGTATGAAATATAAATTTAGGAAAATTGGAAGAGGTAAAAAATGAATGGAGTACATGAAGATTGTTACTCTAGGCATTAGCTGAAATGATCTGGTATTGGCCATTTGAATCATAACATTCATATGGCTTACTATGCTGGGAACAACATACTGAGGAGGAATGGTATTCCATTCATCATCTTAAAGAGCATTATCTATCATGAAGTACATTACTGTCTGTGATAGAATAATATGCATAATGAAGACCAGAGACCTGGTGTGGTGCTGTAGGATCAGCACTGGACTGCGAACCACAAGGTTGACAATTCAAACCCACCAGCTACTCCTTGGAAACACTATACAGGGTTGCTATGAGTTGGAATTGACTCCACGACATAACAACATAAGGAAGACCAGTTAATACCACTATTATTCAACTTTACACACCAACCACTAAAATGATGAAGTATTCGACCAACTGCTTCAGTCAGAAATTGATCATTCAGTCAAGATGCATTGATCATTACTGGTGATTGGAATGGGAAAGTTGGAAACAAAGAGGATCGGTAGTTGGAAAACTTAGGATGCTAGAGAATGTATGGTAGAATTTCACAAGACCAACAACGTATTCATTGCAAATACCTTTTCCCACAACATAAATGATGACTATGTATGTGGACCTCACCAGATGGAATATGCAGGAATCAAAGTAACTACGTCTGTGGGAATAGATGATGGAGAAACTCAGTTATCAGCAAAAGCAAGGCCAGGGACACACTGTGAAACAGACTATCAACACTTATGGAAGCAGCAGTCAAGAAATCAAATGATGTATTTCATTAGGCAAACTTGCTGTAAAAGACCTTTAAAGTGTTCAAGAGCAAAGATAGTAGTTTGAGGACTAAGGTGCATCTGACCCAAGCCATGGTATTTTCAGTAGCCTCATATGCATGCAAAAGCTGAACAGTGAATAAGGAAGACCATAGAAGAATTGATGCATTTGAATTATGGTATTGGAGAAGAATTTTAAAAGTACCACAGATTTCCAGAAGAACAAAGAATTCTGTGGTGGAAGAAGTACGACCAGAATGCTCTTTAGAAGCAAAGATTGCGAGAGTTTTGGATATGTTTTCTGGAGGGAGTAGTCCCTGGAGAAAGACATCATCCTTTCTAAAGTGGAGGGTCAACAAAAACTAGGAAGATCCCTCCCTCCCCCCGCAAGATGAATTAACACAGTGGCAGCAACAATGGACTCAAATATACCAGTTGTGAGGATGGCCCAGGACTGTTGTGAATAAGGTCACTATGAGTCTGAACCAATTTGATGACACCTAGCAACAACATGCACTTAGCATCAGTTGCAGATGTAAGTAATTAATATTCTTGAATTATATTTCAAAATAATTATGACTTCTTGGAGGTCTGTCTGAGAGGGATTCTGTGTGCTGATTTGAGTTCATTGGGGGAAGAGTGTCTTTAAAAATGTCTGTTTAGTATGTAGAAGGGTTTGGAAGTTCTTGCCATATGTTTGAGTGTACTATGTACTGGCTTATCATTCTTGAACAGGGTATTTTACTTTCCTATGCCTCCACGTCCTCATCTGTAAAATGGGAGTGACAGTGCAACCTCACTAATTAAGAAGAATCAATTAGGAAATACAAAGTGCTGTGTATGTGCATCAGTGCCTACCACATAGATGCTGCTTAATCAGTGTCAGCTATATCATTCATACTTGTTCATATAACAAGCATTAGAATTTGTTTTCCTTTTTAAACTCCACCTGTGTCATTGCTGCTACTCTAGGTTCCTTTGAACTTTTACTGTCACTTTCCCTGGACATTGTGGTAGTGCTCCTTAGTGCCTGTTTTATGTCAGGAACACACATTTTAGAAATGATAGAGAATAGAGTAGGCCTGGCCCCTCCAGTATGTTGTTGTCAGGTGTCATCCAGTCAGTTCTGATTGATAGCGACCCTATATAGAGCTTCCATGGAGTGCTGGTAAGTTTCTAAGTAGTGACTGGTAAGTACCAACCGTGTGATTAAAACCGACCTTGCTGTTCAGTACTTATCCTACAGTGCCACACCAGGATTCTGCCCTCAAGTGTATGTGAAGCTAAAAAGCTAAAGTCTCGGATGAGGTTTTAAAATCTTGTAAAATTATTTTTCCAGTGCTCATTTTCTTGCTTCTTTTAGTAGATAAGCTGATTTACTACAGTAAGATTGAGGTTATTAGAGCCTCTTTACCTTTCTTTCTGTTCAAGGGAATTAGTAACTTGTCAACTTCCATTTTGATGCTTTTTATCCCCCCACACGAAGGAGAGGAAGCTTGTTATTTCTTTCTTAAAATTCCTTATTTGTATCCATGAATAAAGTGAAAAATCCACAGCATTATACCGGTATCAGTCCTTTTATAATCTGGACCCTGCTTTTATCTCTTCTCACTCAGTGCTTCAGCTCATTGCAGATGCCAGGTTCTTTTAGATCTCTGTGCATGTTTACAGCAGATTCTCTTTTTTAAATTCATTTGGTCTTTAGGATTTGCTGTTCTTGTTACTTCTTCCATACATGAATTCCTTGATCTGACAGCTACTTTCTCTTGTGGAAATCCTAGTATCCACTTCCATTTCTCTCTGTTGTATTCAGGGTGTGTTGTAATAATTTGTTCACTGTTCTTCCTCTTAGGGAGTATGCCTCATTCTGTCTTGGATATTAGCTTTGATTAAGTGAAGGACAGTGTAAAACTAAATTCACTAGTAAAATCCTGGCACATGCAGTCTTGGGATAGCATTTTGAACAAAACTCTGATGTTTCCTTCCTTTCTGGGATGTCAGATTTATACTCTTTAGAAGAACCAAGTAGTCACTATTAACTAAGATAAATAATATCTAAGAAATGAATTAGTTTTAAGATATTAATGATAACTTAAGTTCATTCTTCTCTTTATTTTAGGTAATGGAACTGTTGGTTCATCTGAATAAGCGTATAAAAAGTCGTCCAAAAATCCAGCTCCCAGTAGAGACATTATTGGTTCAGTATCAAGACCCTGCTGCAGTTTCCTTTGTCACCGTGAGTGTTGTCTTGAACTATTTTTTGCCTTAAAGTAATTTTTCTTTCATGTTTATTAGGAATTATCAATATATTGGCAAGTTTTGAATTTTACTTTAGAATATATCTAAGTGAAACATGAGATTTTTTTTTTCCTTAAAATGACACAGTTTTTCTACTGTGTACTAATCCAAAGGAAATGTCATCTTTAAAGAAAATTACAGGAATAGGGAAATGAATACCTGTTACATTGGAAAATGGAATGTTAATGAAATGATTTGTCAGGTATATTGATGCATAAAAGAATGATTGGCATTTTAGTTAATGATTATATTGGAACAGTCTGAAGATAGAGAGAAAAGAGTTAAGTAGCATGGGCATTGAATATAAGATATGAAGATACAGAAAACGTAAAAATGACAAGAATGGATATGAAGATTTGATTTAAAAAAATATACTATGTTTCTGATGTGTATTCCAAAGATACCCTTTTTTAAAATGGAGTAATCTGAGACTAGTAAGGAGCATTCCTATTAAAGATTTTGAATCTAATTGCTATTTTCATGAAAATCAGATATAAAAATTATTAATGCTTTATGATGACTAATGATATTCTTTTCCTGAAGACTTTTAGTTCCTAGTATTGAGTCTGAGTCTATTGGGTCTTTCCTAGTATCTGTAGTCACAAACCTTTGGAACCACTTGCTGGTGCAGACAATCTGTCTGTGCTTGCTACAGACAGACATACAGCTCTCTTATAGGTATATTTTTGCTTTAAGCAAATAGAACATTGTGTGCCAGTAAACTTTGACTAATAAAATGTATTTAAAGAAATAATATTATAAAATTTATTCTAAAGTGAAGAATCCTTTAGAAGAACAAAGCATATTTTCATATATTTTATATCTAGTTTCAGATGTGCATTTATAGGTTTGCTTAAAATGGAGCGTTCCTGTGAATTACAGTGTTAGAAACACTTCAGAGCACTCAACTTCCCATGGTTCATCATCCATTCACTTGTTCTTGAAATTGAGGAGAACACAGTATGTTGCATTGTACTAAGGTTGTTTTAGAAACATATGAAACATTTGGAAACATTTCCCAAACCAGACCAGTCTCTTCTTAAATTGAAAGGATTAATACAACTTTGGAAGATCTGATGCTAATGAATGGTGTGTAAGTTTAGATAAGTAGAGGATGATTCATGTTTGTGAGTTCTTTTTTATAGCCATAGCTCCTTAAGTTAAAATGTTTTCATTGAAATCAAAGTATTTCTTTTACACTCACTTGCTTTTTTCTTATTGTATTAGAATTTTACTATAATTTATGTTAAGATGGGCTATCCTCGCCTACCAGTAGAAAAACAGTGTGAACTTGCCCCAACGCTTCTTACTGCCATGGAAGGGAAGCCTCAGCCACAGCAGGATAGGTATGGGTTAATTACTTTTCTCTACCTGCAGGAGTTAGCAGCCTGTCTTTCAAAAATATTTCTGCACATTTGAGTTCACTTGGGCAAATGTGAAGCTTCAGCTCTTTCAGTTGTCAAGTAAATGGCATGTTCTGTGGTACTTCAAAGTTACTGTTTTGTTAATACTCTTATAAAATTTCTTTTGATATGGACACAGTTGAAAAAATGCACAAAGCCAAAATAAAGGTAGGATTTTTGGCAGTTATTTGAAATAGCCAATTTTATGTGATTGCCAAAATTAGACTTATATTTTCTTGAAAATATTTCTATCTATAAAGTTTCAGAGCAGTTTTATCAAGAAACAGATCACTTGTATTAATATGGGGACAGGGCAGATGAAATGGTTTAGCTGAGAGCACATTCTTTCTAGGTTTAGCCAAAAGTTCTGCATTTCAGTTTTTTAGTGTTGAGAATCATTGCAGTGAGTATAGAAATAATGGAGGAAAGATAGAGATAAGTGTTTCAAATTCATATTTTAGAGCATATTTTATATTAAAAGATAAGATGTTAGCAAGTAAAATTAATATTTCAAACATTATTTGAAATTGTAATTCAACTTAATAACAAAAAATGTGAAAGAAGGAATTACTGAGGCTGTTAGCTTACACAGTAGAAATTTTAATATTCTGTTCAAAGTATTTACATTGAATTTTTTTTTTTTCTTTAGAGTAACTTCATTTTAATTAACTTTATAAAGAAAAGTTTAACTGAAAGGGTATAGACATTATAAGTTGAACTTTACCTAAGATTTAACATAGAACCTCTTACAGGGCTTTCTGTTCCCGCAAACAATTTAAAGCCTCTGAAACCCTATATAGGGTTGCTGGGAGTCAGAACCCACTTGACGGCAATTAACTACAACAGTGGTATTAACTTCAGATATTAACATTGAGTCCATATTGTTGTTGTTGTTAAGTACTGTGGAGTAGGTTCCGACTCATAGTGACCCTGCATAGGGTTTCTGAGCCTACAAATCTTTATGTGAGCAGAAAGCCTCATCTTTCTCTCGTAGAACAGCTGGTAGTTTTGAACTGCTGCCTTTGAGGTTAGTAGCCCGATTCGTAATCACTACTCTACCAGAATTCCTTATTAGAGGTATATTAGAGGTGAGTCAAATTGCTTAAATGCCAGTTATTAATGAATATACTGCACTTTCAATAAGAAGGAAAGCTTGGGCAGTTCCTAGATTTTTGTTGTTCAGTGCTGTTGAGTCCATTCCGACTCATAGTGATCCTTTATAGGATTTCCAATAAAGCATCTGGTGGGTTTGAACTGCTGAGCTTGTGGTTCACAGTCCAGTGCTGATCCTACAGCGCCACACAGGAGTTCCTAGATTATGACTTTTTAAAGTAAAGGTATTGAAAATGAATGATGTATTAAACTTCCAGTTTTTGTTGTGTGATTTTTGTTTTATCTATTATTTGCATGTATAAAAACTTACTTTTTAAGTAGTTGCAATAAATATAATTGTTTTTTCAGCTTAATGCATCTTTTAATACCAACCCTTTTTCACATGAAATACCCTGTTGAATCATCAAAATCAGCTTCTCCATTTAATCTTGCTGAGAAACCAAAGACTGTGCAGTTGCTTTTGGACTTCATGCTAGATGTCCTTCTGATGCCTTATGGGTAAGTTAAAAAATAAAAACAAAACGGCCAACCTTGTTCTTTATTGTTTTTACTTTGTGTTGATAAATACTATCTTAAATGATTCAACTCTTACTTGTAAATGGATAAGTCTCAGATCTTTAGTTGCAACCCTTGCCTCTTTTAAACTGTGGCACCCCTGGGTATTGGCCTTATTGCTGTTGTGATTTCTGACCTATCCAAGTTGACACTTGTGCTTCCCTATAAAAATAGTTTTCCTCCTTTAATTACTATCAGTACTATGATGATTCTCCTACTTAACTAGACATAATTTAAATGGTCTCTACCTTTTCTCTTCCTTATTAATTACCAAGCTCTTGTCCTCCCATCCCCTTTTAATGTTCTATTGCAATTTGACTCTTAAGTTTACCAAGCATATAATGTTTCCTGTTCGTCCTTTTTTGATGTATCCTGAAGCTGTTCCCACTTTTTTTTAGCTCATGGTGGTTTTTTTCTCACTAGCTATTCCTCAGACCTTTGTATAGAGTTTCTTTTTACTAACATTTTTTATTATGGTAAAATATATATACAGAGTCCTGGTGGCACAATGTTAAGTTGCCCGGCTGTTCACCAAAAGGCTAGTGGTTAGAAGCCACAAATAACTCAATGGATGAATGGGTGAAAACACCTGGTATCTGCTCCTATATAAATGACAGGCTGGGAAACCCTATGGAGCAATTCTACTTTGTCATAGGACACTGAATCAGAATCAGCTTGAAAGCATACAACAAATACATTTGTTTAGCTATAACATACACTTATGTATTTCTTGCTTGCCTGTGTGTCTTTGCCTTTTTTTATTTTAAGAGAAAGCAGTTTTCTTCACGTAAAATGCTTCCCCCATTTAAAGAAGAGTATATGGAGCTCTGGTAGCGTAGTGGTTACGAATCGGGCTGCGAACCTTAAGGACAGCGGTTCGAAACTACCAGCTGCTCCGCGGGAGAAAGATGAGGCTTTCTACTCCCGTAAAGATTTACACCCTCGGAAACCCTGTACAGGGTCGCTATGGGTCGGACCCGACTCGACGGTACTTAACAACAACAAATATATATATATATATTGTGTGTGTGTGTGTTTGTGTGCCAATTTTAAGATTACAATTCAGTGATAATAATTACATTCATTGTGTTGGGCAACCATTACCACTATCTGTTTCCGAAAGTTTTGGTCAGCCTCCAAATGGACTCTCAGAGCTTCTTAAGCAATTATTTTCCATTTTCTCTTCTTCTTAGCACCTGATAACACTATTAAAATATTGTCACCTGTGCCTTTGCCTAGTCTAGGTAGTTCATATAAGTGGGATCATATAATATTTGTCCTTTTGTGTCTGATTTCACTTATAATACTTTGAAGGATCATATGTATCGTAGGTGTATAAGAACTTCATTTTTCTTTATGCCTGAAAAATGTTCCATTGTATTTATATTGCACATTTTGTTTATCCATTCATCTGTTGATAGACACGTGAGTTGTTTCTGCCTTTGGCTATTGCACTTTGGTGTATTAATTTTTATTTTATTAAAAAAAAAAAACTAAGATCTTACCAGCTTACACCTTAAAATCTTCCTGCTATCATTTTTTAGCTATAACAAACAAACACGTATTTCATGCTCTCTTATTTGTCTTGGTCTTTTTTATTTTAAGAGAATGTAATTCTCTTTGCAAAGAAGACTTTCCCCATTTAAAAAAGAGAAAGAGAGTAGACAACAAACACAATTCTTTGGGAAATCCTCCCCCACTAGCTTGAATGTCACCTACATGTGTGACATAAATTTTCTACTCTAGGCTGTCTTAATTGCACTGTTTTCAGAATCTTCAGAACATATACATATCTATGTTGTCACTTTGTGTTTTTATTTCATGTATCCTAGAGCCATTCCCAATTTTTTAAATCAAATTTTTCTAAACTTACCTAATTTTTCTTAACTGCTGCTTTCATCATGTTTCTTCCCTGATCAAAAATATAATATATAGTATTATAAGCTCAGCTTGAGTGGCTCCGTAGCTTTAATCCCTCATTGCAGACATGCTGGATAAGTTCATGCACTGTGATTACTTGTCTCTATTTTGCTCTCTTCTCTCATACTTTCCATGTTCACTTCCATTCTTCTGTCATTTCATACCTTATTTTTCTGCAGTTTTTCTTTGTCATCTGATATAAATATGTTGTCAGTAGTTGATACATGGGTGTCATTATTGTCTCAACTTGCTCCTTATGGCAGAAATTCAGTCTTATAATTCCTAATGTCACCAGTTGTGCTATAACTTAGAAATAAATTATGATCTACTTTCATGGTTGTTAAATTAGAAGAGCCAAAATTGACAGGTGGTGATAGCTTTAGCAAGTATGCCTTGAAATTCAAATTTAATTTAGGAACATAATGTACTCAAGCCAGTAACTCCTTATATTTTTCTTACTAGTGACAACTTGCCTTGCTTATGTACAAATTTAAATTTATTCCATAATGAGTATTGCAATTTTTAACAGATGAATTTAGAAATGGAGTGAATATGGCATATAAGTAATATGAAATAATTTACTGTGCCACCAGATTCCAATAATTGTTTTTTAAATTTTTATTTAAAAAGTTATTTTAATATCCAGTATAATAATGGAAGTCATAGTATAGAATTTTAGAGTTTGAGAAGGAACTTTAATGAAGACATTAAAGTATATAAAATAAGAAATACCAGTTTATTTGGATCAAAATAAATTTATCAGAAATCTTATTTCTAAATTGTAGGAACTAAAAAGGAAATTGTAGTTGTTAAGTGCCATTAAGACATTTTCAACTCATGGCAACCCTGTATAGGGTTTCCAAGTAGATTTGAACTGCTGATCTTGAGGTTAGTTGCCCAGTGCTTATACTGCAATGCCACACCAGTAACCCAAACATCAAATTTTATTGTTGTTAAGTGCTGTTGAGTCAGTTCCAACTCATAGCGACACACTGAGCAGAATTTCCAAGGAGTGGCTGGTGAGTTTGAATCATTGACCTTGCAGTTCAAACTGACCTTGTGCTTATCCTACAGTGCCATACCAGGAATAGGATAACAAGTAGATATAAAGGTCTGTGAACATGAAACAGGAGGAAAAAACCCTCAGAAACCCTATACAGGGTTGCTATGAGTTGGAATTGACTCTACAAAATTTAACAGCAGCAACAACAGAGTTTATCATGTTTGACATTCCTACTTTGTGTCCCCTACCCCCATTTTTGAAATCTTTTTTTATTTTAGGGCTTTATGAAACAAAGTTTTTTCTGTATTTGTCAGTTGGGGAACCTCAAAATCAAGTGGGTCAAAAGTAGTTTATAGACCCATGGTTTATAGATTGGGAGTGAACAGTATTCATTTTTGGTATTAATTTGCTGAAGATGTAGCTACAAGTTTTAGATATTTAAAAAATATATATAAAATAATTTCAAGTATTTATTTTTTTAGAAAAGTACTAAGGGAAGAAGTATATAATTAAATGTCCTTTATATGGATTTGTGTTCATATATTTTTGTAAAGTGGTTCAATTTTTATTTTCTTTCCAGATATGTGTTAAATGAATCCCAGAGTCGCCAAAATTCATCTTCAGCACAGGGTTCTTCTTCAAATAGTGGAGGAGGTTCTGGAATCCCACAGCCTCCTCCAGGAATGAGCTTTTATGCAGCAAAACGAGTTATTGGTGATAATCCATGGACACCTGAACAGTTGGAACAGGTATTGCACTCACAGCTTGTTCAGAATTTAACCCTGTATACTTGCCCCTTTGGAGTTCATGAAAGCATGTAGACCATAACTTATGATTGACAGAAGCAATTGATGTAATGTGTTCTCTTCACCATGTCATTTAAAACCCTAGAGGATGGGAGGAGTGGGAAATGCTCTTTATTCTGTCTAATATTACTTACATATTTCAAATATAAGACAACCTACTTGTAAATTTTTATTTAACATCTTTCATTTTAGATTTTAATTAATAGGTTTAATAATCCTTTAGCTCCTTTGGTGCAGTTAAATACAATTTGTCCTATATTACTCAACTTTTTAGGACTATGTGTTTTATACAAAGTGAAGTACCCCTGTATTTCAGAAGTGACAATGTGGGGGAAAAGCATGACTTCCTTTTATATTTCTTCTTGGAAATTTAAAAATGGGCATTAAGAATTTTATTCTGGATTTAAACAGGACACAGATGTTCTCTGAGCAGCTTTTAAAAATGACTGGTGCTCTACAGAGAAGGTGCCTCACTGTGTCTGTGTCATCAGGCACCTCAGGGAAGAACAGATGAGATCAGTATGTAATTATTTTGGAATTCAAGCAACATGGGTTAGTCTCCAATCCTTCCTTTATCTTTCCATGACAGTCTAAATGGTTTGATCCTTTTCTTTTGGGGAATGTAAGTGGCCGTTGATCAAGGCAGTGTTCCCAGGAGTGGGAAAAAGAGGCAAGGGGGAATTCTTTCGCCTCACAAATTTACAGCATGATCGGTTCAGTGAGATTTATAACAATACATTTACCTCATGTTTTATAGATTGTTTTTCTCCTCAACTAAGACTGACAAATAACAAAGATGAATAGTAACAGAAGCTACTCTTTATTGACTCTGTGTATTCTTTGTGTGACAGACATTATCCTGAGTACTTTAGATAACATTATGTCATTTAGTCCTCACAGTAACTCCATGACATATAAACTATTAGTCCCATGTTGTGAAAGGAACAAAAGGAGCGCTGGTGGCTTTGAACCACCAACCTTATGATTATCAGTCCAGTGCGTATCCTACAGTGCCATACCCAAATGTCTACATAAAATTAAGTTACATGTAAACCATGTAATATTTTTTAAGCAGTCTTCTATTAATAGATGTTTTTATCGTTTTCTTTGCTCATATTTCGGTATATGTATCTTTGTGTTCTAATTTCCATGGCTGTCCTTTTTATTACTTAAAGAAAAGTTTGAGGCATACATTCTTATATATGTTTTGTAATTATGTCCTTATTTAATAATTCATCATTCATATATGTAGGAATTATTACATAACAGGTTTTTTTTTTCAGGGACTGAGAGAGTTTTTATTTTTAGGGATATGTATCCTGAAGAAATTATCTGTAAATTATCTGTACTTATTTCATGTTTGAAGTTCTAAACAGATTCTTTCTTTAGTTGACATTTATTTCAGCCGCTGAAACTAGATTTAATGCTTGATTAGAATTTCACTTGCATTTAATAATGTATGTTTGAAAATATATTTTTTATTTTTAGTATGTAAGACTATGTTGTTGTTGTTGTGATGTGTCGGATCCAACTCACAGTGAACCCTGTACAGGGTTTCCGAGGCTGTAAATCTTTACGGGAGCAGAAAGCCTCATCTTTCTCCCACGGAATAGCTGGTGGTTTTGAACTGCTGACCCTGGGTTAGCAGCCCGATTTGTAACCACTATGCTACCAGAGCTCCTATGTTGTTGTTGTTAAGTGCTTTCGAGTCGGATCTGACCCATAGCGACCCTGTACGGGGTTTCCGAGGCTGTAAATCTTTATGGGAGCAGAAAGCCTTATCTTTCTCCCGCAGAGCGGCTGGTAGTTTGGAACTGCTGACGTTAAGGTTCGCAGCTTGATTCGTAACCACTACACTACCAGAGCTCCTATAGAGGATAAAAATTAGGTGTTAACAATATCCTCTCAAAGAGAGGATAAGGATTAGTATGTTATCAATAGAGTGAAATGATAGAGTTATTTAGGTCCTTTTGAACTGTTATAAAAATCTACAGAGCATTTTATTTCTGATATACTACCCTTTTACCAGGTGCTCTCAAATTTGGAATTAAGCTTTTATCACTCTAGAGAGGCGTTGTAACCTAAATAGAGAGAGAGAGGCTTTGTGTCATAATGGTCTTGGAGTCAGAGAGACTTATGTTTGAATACTGACTTTATCACTAATTAACTGTTTTAATGTCTTAAACATTGCCTTAGTTTTCTCATCTGGAAAATGGGCATAATAATCCCTGTTTCATAAATTGTGAGGGTTAAATAAAATTACGAATATATATATAGTTTAGTACAGTCCATGGCTCATTAAGTATAAGTAAGAGCTACTACTGTTACTACTAATAATCCTTGGTTTGTGACCATACTGATTTGTTAAACATTGCTTTTGGTTGATGTTCTTTACTTCCCTGACCACTGTTTTTCCTTTCCTTGATTTATTTATAGTGCAAATTGGGTATAGTAAAATTCATAGAAGCTGAACAGGTGCCTGAACTTGAAGCTGTTCTCCACCTGGTGATTGCTTCTAGTGACACACGCCATAGTGTAGCAACAGCAGCAGACCTGGAATTGAAAAGCAAGCAAAGGTAACTACTTCACTTTTACACTTTCAAAATTGAAAAGAAGTTTCTAAAAAGTCATGCAGCCCATCTTCATTCTTTTAGGATTTTGTGTAATGAGATAGTCAATAAAATGTACTTTGTATAATGAGCTATTACATCAAAAGAGGAAACTCATATATATACTTTGTTAAAGAGCAGAATTTTGTATAAGAGAAAGAAGAAAAGCCATTTGGAGATGCAATTTAAAACTCTATTGGATGGATTAGTAATGTAATCATAAAACATGAGACTGCTGGGTAGGTAAATGAAGCTTAAAGGACTGATGTTAAAAAATATATTTATATCAAAACCCAGAAGTTAATTCATTTTTGATCCTTCCTCTAGCTTAAATCATTTGATATTACCTTTAATAAAGAATATGTATATATTATAATTCATCCAATTGAAATAGGAAATTAGATCTATGAAAAAGGGGTACTGAATAAATCCTAGTTCACACAGGAGGAAATGCAAATATTAAATAACTCAGAAGTATTTCTGCATAAAAAATTAAATCAGTGTAAAATAAACCAATGGTAATGCCAGTTTATATCCACTGGTAAACAAATTATACAGTAGTCAGTTGTTTCTGTTGGTTAAAACTGCCACTCATGCCTTGTTGACTGATATTATACGTTGAAATAACTTTCAGAAAGCAGTTAGTAGTAACTAATGAATCATGAGATTATTTATACTCTTATCTAAATTTTACTTCTGGGAATTTATCCTAAGGAAGTAATTCAAAGTATAAAAAAGATTATTTTTAGAAAAATGTTACATATCTGTTGGGTATATCATTATCTATAATCATTAAAAAATGGAAACATTTAATTTTCTATATAGGGAAATAGTTAAATTGTATCTATGGCTTTATAGAATATTACATATCTGCTAAGATAATAATAAAAATAACGTAACAACCCTGGTGGCGCCTGGGTTAAATATTGAACTGCTAACTCAAAGGTTGGTGGTTCAAATCTACCAGCTGCTCGAGACTATCTGTGCCTGTTAGTATTTCATTTCAGAACCCTCAAGTAGCAGTTCTGCTCTGTCCTACAGGATAGCTATGAGTCAGAATTGACTCGATGGCAATGGGTGGTGGATTATAGAAAAATCCAAATTACTCTCAAGTAATATTAAATATGGAGTTCTGGTGTGGCACTGTAGAATAAAGCATTGGACTTCAGAGTTGGTATGAACCATAAGGTCAGCAGTTCAAATCCACCAGCTGCTCCTTGGGACGCCTATACAGGCTTGCCAT
The DNA here is from genome assembly GCF_000296735.1 of Chrysochloris asiatica. Classification (NCBI taxonomy): domain Eukaryota; kingdom Metazoa; phylum Chordata; class Mammalia; order Afrosoricida; family Chrysochloridae; genus Chrysochloris; species Chrysochloris asiatica. The sequence goes on from NW_006408587.1 coordinate 1,788,476, forward strand.
GACTTGGAAGCAACCCTATGTTACAACAGATGTTAAGTGAGTAAGGCAGAATACAAAGTGGTGTGTGTACGTGGTAGAAGTCAGTGGAATGTGGATGTGGTAATAAAGCTTTGTAAAGGTAACATATACTTTAATTTTGCATCTAAAAATGTCATAAACTGTGTGTATCAGATTGAAGAAAATCTTTGTTATGTCTTAGATTGCTTGTTGAAATATAAACAGTATGTGGTGGTGGGAAAGGGCTTACTAGAAGGCAGGTGAGGCGGCACAGAGGAGAGGAGGATGTGTTGATCATGGAGTAATTCTGAATATACTTCTTTCTGATTGTATGCATTTGGGAGATTCATTTGACTGGGCTGGACTGATTGCAGAGGGTTGGGAGCCAGTCACCAATCTCATTATATCATAATTTACCTTATTTTAGGGCCCAGTTGGGAATAAGTTAGTTAATATTGGCAACATAGCAGACATTCATGGCTCAGTGGTAGAATTCTCTTCTTTCACTCAGGATACCTTGGTTCAGTTCCTGGCCAATGCCCCTTGAGCTCAGCCACCATCCATAAGTAATTTCAGGCTTGCATGTTGCTATGATGGTGAACATCTATCAGTGGAGTTTCTAGACTACAATGGACTAGGAAGAAATACCTGGCTATCTTCTTCTGAAAAATCAACCAGAAAGCCCTTGGGTCGCATGGTCCAATATCCCTGTACTTTGAGTTGCTGAGTTGTAGGCTGACTGTAGCCATGGCAGTTAATGCCAACAAAAATGGTAGCATGTCTACTGTGTAGAATTAGTTATCAAAACTGCAAGTGTATTCTGGTAGATACAGAAAGAGGGGGCGCTGAGAATCATAATGGCACAATATTAGAGAAATAGGAGAGGCTGGTGCATATGATTAGTGTGGAGGGTTGAATTACACCTAAAGGTACCGCGCATAAGTAAAGTCTCTTGATCTACTTCCAAAAAAGTGACTATTTAAAACCTGTGGAGCACAGTTATTCAGAACCACCTGGTGTAGCCGTGTGCCAGAATCAACTCAGTGACAACTGAGTATTTTTATAGGCGTTCTAGAGTTGTCACTGTAATGGGTAAATATTTTTAAAAATTAAAAAAAAAAAAAAATCTTTTCCTTACCACTTTTGAGTATCTTAAGTGATTAAAATTGAAGAGCTCAGTATCTCAGAATCATGCCTTGGTCTTGATTATACTGTAGATTTGTTGTGTTGGAACTGCTTTATGATGCTGACCCTGAGAACCCACCTATATAGGAACACAGTCCAGTTTTCTTACGTGGTCTATAAATTGGACTAATCTTGATAAAAATTGGTCCCTTTCCTTCTCTTTTGTGTTGTTTGTTGTGCATTTCATCTGTGTGTCAAACATTTTCTTGCTAGGTGCCCTTAAGTCAGTTGTGACTCATAGCAACCCTATATAGGGTTTCCAAGAGTGTCTGGTGAGTTTGAACTGCTGACCTTGCAGTTCAAACTGACCTTGTGATCAGTCTAGCGCATTAACTTGCAGCGCCACACCAGGACTCCTGAAACATTTTTACTTGGTAGCAAATATTGGAACTTTGATTTTTTGGAAATAATTGCTGGAGGAAAAAACTTTATATAATTTTATAATAAGTCTTGTTGAAACTTTTTGTAGCTTAATTGACTGGAATAATCCTGCCATCATTAATAAGATGTATAAGGTATACCTTGGAGATATACCACTGAAGACAAAAGAGGTAGGTTGTTTTGGTTTGTTTTCTCACAGCATTATAAAAATTTTGTTAACATGAACTATATATATTTGTACATTTTCTCTGTAGCTATTTTATTTTGATTTGAGCTGAATATGTTATAGGAAACAGTTTTGAAGACTTGCTACTCTAGGTTAAAATCTCGGGGTAATTTAATTTTCCTGATTTGTTGTTTTCCAGTCAGATGCTTAAATAATGATAATACATTGTCTAGATCGGGGTCAAAGACTTATTCTGTAAATATTTTAGGGTTTTTGGGCATACAATCTCTTTTGCTGCAGCTATATAACTGTCTTTGTAATGTGAAAGCATCCATAAACAATATGTAATTGAATGAGAGTGGCTGTGTTTAGTAAAACTTTATGGCCCCTAAAGTTTGAATTTAATAATTTTCATGTGTAACACAATATTATTATTTTTAAATCATTTTAAAAATGTAAAAACTATTCTTAACTCATAGGCCTTACAAAGGGCCAGATTTGGGCTGTGAGCCTTATTACTTTGCTTCTAACAATAAGTGAGTTTTTAGGAAGCCTTAAAAAAAGATGTTTGCTTAATGACGTGGTTCTGTTTCGTTCTCTGTGTTTGTAAGTATTCAAAGTCCTAGGCATTCAGAGTCTATTTGTTTTATTTACTTACTTGCTTCTTAAGCCATAATTAGTTATTTAAAAATCATATTAACTTCATTCAGATTAAATTGAGTGTGGTGTAGCAGAAAGAACAATATATTGGGAACCCCACCCCACTATGCACCTTTTTACAGCCCCCCGCACCCCATCACTCCCCCGCAGGATTCTAGTCTTGACTTTATCACTGATTAACTGCACATGAGTGTGTTGGAGAGGGATGATATGGCTAATCATAGACCTTCTCTTGGCTTCATGTTTTTATGAAGACAATGAATGGGTTGGATTAGATCAGTGGTTCTGTGTGTATCCCAGGGAATCCTGTGAGGGTCACAGAGAGTCTTTTAGGGGGTCCATGAAAGCAAAACTTAATACTAAGAAATAATTTACCTTTTTTACTGTATTTTGCACTGATGGTGCAAAAACAGTGGTGTGGTATAACTGCTGGGGTCTTAGCATGAATCAAAACTGTGTCATCAAACAATACTAACAGTTGTATTCTTCACTGCCATACTCTCAGGTTAAGAAATGAAAAAGTCCAGGCTTCATTTAAGAATATGCTTGATGAAGCATTCAGTGATTAATTTTAGTAAATCTCTATCCCAGATTCACATCTTTTTTTAATACTCTGTGTGACATAGTAGAAAAGTACAAATGAAACATGTTGCATACCTAATTTTGTGAAAAAGTACTTGTGCAACTGAGTAGCATGTTGAACTACCACCTTTTTTCTTGAAACACTATTTTTGCTTGAAGGCAAACTGGTGATTAAGACTTGGATAGTTGGCATATGCTTTTTCTAAAATGAAAACATGAAGTCATTTAAAAAAAAAGATCAGTACCATTAGCAATAATAAAAATTCTGTTTCTTGCAGAAATTATAATTTTGGAAACTTGTATTTAGTCTTGAGTGCTTGTCAGTACTCCTGGGTTTTCTGATGAGTTGTTGGTGATATTGTTCTACAATGTAACATTTATATAATTTAGTGACCCAATATTTACTAACTGACCTCTGACGTTAGAAAACCATGCAAGGGTAAAAATATATTCAAAGTGTAAGATACACCATTAAATTTAGTGTAACAGTATGCAAAGTCCATTAATAGGGTTTCTAGCCCATGTTACAACTTTAAGAAACTGTTATTTGTTCAATTGTCATGTAACATCAAAGAACATTCACAATTATCTGAAAAGGCTAAAATCATTCCCTCTTCGGATTACTTATCAGTGTGAGGCTGGGTTGGCTTCTTTTTTCTCTCGTGTACTTCACCCACAACAACACATAGAAGGCAGAGCAAATATAAGAATCCAGCTGACTGCTACTAAAGTGGATACTGAAGATATGTGCAAAAAATAGAAAATGATGCGACTTCTCTCACTACATTTGGGAAGTATAATTTAAAGTGTCACTTAGAGAATCTATAATTGGTGTATGATTTTTGAATGAATAAATATTGAAGTATTTCTCAGTTTTAATTTTTATATTGATAGGTATGTTGATGTAAACAAAATCACTTTGGAGTCATCAGTAATTTTTAAGAATGTAAAGAGGTCGTGAAACAAAAGTTTGTGAACTGAATTGGATGATTTCTCATGACTTTTTCAGTTCAAATTAATTTTGAAATACTGAGATTTAATGAAGCATATTTTGACAGGGAGCAGTTCTGAAGCCAGAGTTGAAAAGGGACCCAGTCAGTACAAGAGTCAAGTTAAAGATTGTCCCTCATCTCCTTCGTTCTAGACAAGCTGCTGAAACGTTCCCAGCTAATATTCAGGTAAGTTGTTATTTCCAGAGAAAAAATGACCTATCTGTAAATTTTATGTCTATTTAATTAGAGACCAAACCAAAACCACTACCATCATGGTAATACTGACTCATAGTGACAGGTTTATAGGACAGGATAGACTGCTTCACACAATTTCTGATACAGTAACTCTTGATGAAGCAGTTTTGTCTTTCTCCCTGGCCGGGTTGAATTGCTGACATTTGGGTTAGTTCAAACAACCCACTGCTTAGCCATCTGGGCCACCAGGGCTTCTTTAATTAGGGAATGGACTACGGAAATGGCTATTCACTAGGTTGTTTTGCTGTTGCTGATAAGGGCTGTTGAGTTGCTTCCAACTCATAGTGGCTCTGCATAGCTTCCAGGGAGTGGCTGGTGGGTTTGAGTAGCCAACCTTTAGGCTAGCAGTCCAGTCAGTAGATAGGTTGTTGTATATAACAGGAGTAATGAGATTCAACCTTTTTTTTATTTTGCAGAATTTATTTAAAAATTTTCTTACAGAATGCACAATCATGTGGTTACCATTCTTTCTAAATGATAATAATCCTTTTCAAACAATTTTTTTTCCTGTGACTTTTCTCAAAAATGGTACGATCAGAAACTTCATCTGTGAAGTGGAACACCTGTGAGTCTTAGCTGTGTGCTTGATAATGGGTTTCAGTGCTCAGCTGAAGCCCATATCAAGCCAGCAGCCCAAATCCTCTTGATTCTGTTTTTTGTCTTCGTCTCTCCATGCCTAATACTCATACTCAGACTCATTTTTGTTTTCATTGTTGCAGAAGTCTTCTGCCTGTTTCCAATTCTGCCCACTTGTAGTCTGTTCTTTATATTGCCACCAGAATTATTATTATTTATTAAAACTTTTATTGTGAATTGAGTGATAGTTTACATGGGAGAACATTGGTTTTGCACTCAACCTGTCATATTTTATTTCATTAAAATGACTGCAATCCCCTCCATGCATCATCATCAGTATCGGTTAATAGTATTTGCTTCTATTCTTTTTTTTTAATGTACATAAAAACATGCAGGAAAAAAACAAAAACAAAAAAACCATGCAGGAATATATAATCATATAAACAACCAAAGGGCACACTCTGCAAACCAGCCTCCTGTCCGCCAGCACACAGGCTTTCTTTTTACGTGAGTCAGTCTTTTTCCGTGAGTCACTCTCTCCATGCCAGCACCTCTGCCAACATCTCTGGTGTCCCTGCTTCTCTGGTTAGGGTCCCACATTTCCTTCATGCTCTTCTCCCTTGATGGTGCTAGGGTCCATTGTCCCTGGAATGTAAGGTTAACTACTACCACTTTTTGTTACACTACTTCAGCCTTTATAGTTGTGACAATCGCAATTAATCATGATAATAATGATCATTGAATCAAAAAGAATTCTGTCCCCATCTCCTTTCACCAGACTCATCTAGACAAGATGAAAACTATTCAGTGGGGATTCTGCCTCCCCCGCCACCCCACACGCACACATACTCTGACACTAAACTACCTCTTGAAAACTTGTAAGCCAGCCACTTCATGGCTTTATAGCCCCCCTCCCTCCCATTTTAGGTAGCCAATGTCTAAGTTGCCCATCCTATCAACCATGATTATAGAGAGGATAGGGTTGATCCTTGATATGAAGATTCCTTCTTTCATGGTTGATATTTTGACCTGCTATATCCATAAGTGTAGGTCAAGTTCATCAAATTTTATCTATTTACACTTGCTTCCTTTACCAAATTTCTTTATCTTCCTCTAGTTGAGTTCTTATCATCAAGCCATCAATGCTAGGTCAAGTGGGTACTGTCTGCAAGTTCGGGCATTCTTGTGTGTCTCCCGTCACTTCGTATCAGCTGGGAGCTTTGGTCTCAGCTCTAGTGCTCTATGGCTAGGCCAGTGTCAATGGTCTCAGGAGTTCCCAAGTCTCCCCAAACTTCGGACCAATCAGCCTTTCCTCTTCTCTTTGTCATCTCAAGATTGACAGTAGTCTGTAGAACGTGGTTGAACTCAGCCCATATCTTCATTGTTGCCTTTCCCCCTCTTCCACTCACCAGTAGACCAATATGGTCACCAGCAAGCTTACGTACCTGCTTGTGTGTTCCCTTTGAGTTTCAGTCTTGGAATGGTGTTTGTATTGAAGGGACTTGATTTCTTGTCTTAATAACTCCCCAGAGAACAGCTTGCTTGTTCTTATAATTGCCAAACAGACTTCTATTTTTGTTTTTTTTCTGGCTGGTCTTTCTTCCAAGATGTATCTGTTGTTCTTCTAGCTACTCTGGGCTGGTCTACATGTCCTTTCAGGTGGGAATGTCCCACCTCAGAAGCTTCTGGATGGGGCTTAGGGTTCCACTGAAGGTCCTATAAACTACAAAGGCTCTGCAAGAAGCCTATTTAGCTGGGCAAATTCAAGAATCCCTCTTAGGTATTCCAATCAATTATAGGCTAAAGACGGGCTTACAAGCTTTCTATAATCAAGTTTCTATAGTCATATTTTTTTCTATCCCACTCAAATGTCGTATTTTACAAAAGTGGGCAAGGAAACCAATTATCCATAACACACCAGAATTATTTTTGCAGTTAGAAGTCCTTGTAATCTTTATTAGTGAAGGATATATGGACCCCTCCAAAAAAACCCTTGGCTTTTTATGCAAGTGTTGATCAGCTGAGCTCTGGAGGCAGATAGATGTAAATAAAATTTTGTTTTCATTAGTTATCTGTGTTAGATATAAAATAAATAAAAAATAAGTTTGATATAAAAACATCAGAGTGATGTTGTTAGGACTGAGTGGTGTAATGGGTAGAACACTGTGGGTTATTATACTAAGTTAGTTATTAAGTTCTTAGTAAGTGGTGAAATGCTAGCATTTATTTTTTTTCTGGTGTCAGCTCTTGTCACTCCTTGGCCTACCCTTTATATTCCAACAAGGAATTATAGCCCCTCAAAGGCACTGTTTTTATGTCTCTTTGTCTCTGCTCCTGATGCTCATCTCTGCCTTGCATGGCTCACTCTCCCTCTTAGCCAGGTATACACTGATTCTTGATTTAGCATTTGCTCAAATACTCTACCTTAATATCAGAAACATTTCCTATTTCTGCCTCTCTTCCTTTTTAACTCCCAAAGTGAGTGCATTCTCCTTTGTGTTTTCAGTATGTAATAGACAAGACTTCTCTCTTAGCTTAGCTCCTACTTGAGGCTGATCTGTTTATGTGCTGTTCCCTCCCCGCCCCCTAGATAATAAAATCTTATTCTCAGTTCATGGAATATTGTAAGCACCCCAGTATTTGAATACTTTAAAATGTTCTATTATGTGTCATCATAAACCTAACATTTTACAGAGCTGTTTGGATTTCAGCACCCAGGTACTAATTCTCTGACAGTTTCTTGATATGTTTGGCTCAGAAAACTATGGTCATAGTAAGGCTACATTAAATACTAAATTGCTGGAATCTGAACAATAAGTTGTTGTTAGGTGCCATCGAGTTGGCACAAACTCATAGTGACCCTGTGCACAACAGAGTAAAATACTGCTCGATCCTGGGCCAACCTCACAATCATTGCCACACTTCAGACCATTGATGCTGCCACTTTGCCAGGCTATCTCACTGAGGGTCTTCCTCTTTTTCTCTGATCATCCACCTTACCAAACATGATATCCTTCTCCAGTGACTGGTCCCTCCTGACAATATGTTCGAAGTATGAGAGACGAGTAGTGATGGTTTATCTGAGCAAAATGAAGTCTTTGGCAACTTCAATCTTTTATCCATTGATAATGTTGTTTATAGGTCCAGTGCTGAGGATTTTTATTTTCTTCACATTGATAAGCAATCCATACCGAAGGCTGTGGTCTTTGATCTTCATCACAAAGTATTTTAAGCCCTCTTCACTTTCAGCAAGCAAAGTTGTGTCATCTGCATATTGCAGTTTGTTAATGAGTCTTCCTCCAATCCTGATTCCACATTTTTCTTCATATTACCCAACTTCTTGGATTATTTGCTTAGCATACAGGTTGAATAAGTACGGTGAAAGAATACAACCCTGATGCACACTTTTCCATATTTTAAATCCTTTGGTGTTCCCTTGTTCTGTTTGAACAACTGCCTCTTGGTCCATGTACAAGTTGCTCATGAGCACAATTAAGTGTTCCTGAATACTAATACTTTGCAGTGTTGTCCATAGCTTGTCATGATCCACACAATCAAAAGCCTTTGTATAGTCAATAAAGCACAGGTAACCATCTTTCTGGTATTCTCTGCTTTCAGCCAAGATCCATCTGATGTTAGCAATACTATCCCTTGTTCCACATCCTCTTCTGAATCCAACTTGAATCTCTGAAAGTTCTCTGTTAATGTATGGTTGAAGCTGTTTCTGTATTGCCTTTAGTAAAACTTTACTCATATGGGATATCAGTGATATTGTCTGATGATTTCTGTATTCTGTTGGGTCACCTCTCTTTGGAAGGGGCCCACATACAGATCTCTTCCAATCAGTTGGTTAGGTAGTTGTCTTCCAAATATTTTGGCATAAATGAGTGAGTACCTCCAGTGCCACCTCACTTTGTTGAAAGAGTTCGATTTGTATTCCATCAATTCCTGGTGCCTTGTTCTATGCCAATGCCTTAAGTGCACCTTGGATTTCCTTCAGGATCAGTTACTCTTGATCATATGCTACCTCTTGAAATGATTGAACATTGACCATTTCCTTTTGGTCCAGTGACTCTGTTTATTCCTTCCATCTTCTTTTGATGCTTTCTGCATTATTCAATAATTTGCTCAGAGAACTTTCAATAACGCAAGTCAAGGCTTAAATTTTTTTTTCTTGAGTTCCCTCAGATTGATAAATGCTGAGCGAGTTATTCCCTTTTGCTTTTCTAACTCCAGGTCTTTTGCACACTTTAGTACAATGTTCTAATACTTCCTAAATGTGTACACTTTATTGTAGTGGGAACAACAATGAGTTCAAATTTAGAAACAATTGTGAGGATGGCAAAGACCGGGCAGTGTTTCGTTTTGTTTTATATAGGGTTGCTATGAGTTGCAACTAAATTGACACCACCTGACAGCAACATATGTTTTGAAAATAAGTCCAGCTTATATTGAATATAGCGAAAGACAGGCATTGCCCTTAACCCATAAACATTCTGCCTCTTATATTCCTATTTCTAATGTTGGTATTTTGAGTTACGGTGTTGGAGGAGAATATTAAAAGTGCCATGGGCTGCCAAATGAAACAACAGATCTGTATTGGAAGAAGTGCAGCCAGAGTGCTCCTTGGAAGCCAGGATGGCTAAACTTCCTCTTTCATACTTCAGATATATTGTCAGGAGGGACCATTTGCTTGTGAAGGATATCATGTTTGGTAAGGTGGAGGGTCAGAGAAAAAGAGGAGGACCCCCATAGAAATGGATTGGCAAAGTGCTAGCATCAATATGCTCAAGCGTGGCAATAATTGTGAGGTTGACCCAGGATTGGGCATTTGTGTATTTGTTCTGCTGCAACAACAGCAACAACAATGTTGGTATTTCTATTTTATAGATAGTTTCTCCTCCCCTTTCTTCTCCAAGTCTCAGTCAATCAGAGTCGTCCAATGTATCATGTAGGGGAACCTCTTTCATGATACCACCACCTTTAACTAAGCCTCACAGTGAGTGTGAAATGTAATTTTTTCCCTCCCACAAACTATTAGATTTCTATTTAATTCTTCTTTTGTATCTATTATCTGATCCTGTTAATCCATATAAGGTATTATCAGATTAATTTTCTAAAAGATGTCTGTTTCAAATGATGTCTTACTCTATTATTTTTAATTTATGTACATTTTAACTCTTAACAAGACTGAGTGTTTTGATAGCAATGCTTGCCTTATTTATATCTCATTATGTAGGGTCATGGAGTCCTGGTGTGGCGCTGTGGGTTAATGCGCCAGACTGCAAAGCCGTTTGAACTGCAAGACTGGTGGTTCAAGCTCACCAGCTGCTCCTCAGAAACCCTATCCAGGGTCGCTATGGGTCGGAACTGACTTGATGGCACTTAACAACAACAACAATGTAGAATCATGACAGTTGTATATCTGATGATTAAAACTTGTCCATTTCTAGCTCACATGTGATTAAGATAAGAATCATCCTAATAGTTTACAAAACCAGAGCACTAAGTTTTTTTAAGTGTAAGACTTCTCTTTCCCAGAAAAAGTAAAAATTGGAGAGGTCTGATTTCTTTGATACTGTTTAATATTTGAACTCTACTGGATTCTATTTGTGATTTATCTGCTTACATGATTTTTTTGCTTTTTTTATAGTTATGGTTTATGTAACACATTGTGCCTCTACCCAGATTACACATTTAAAATGGTTTTATTTTGATGCTTTTGTTATAGCTTTTTTAGTTTGTTATAGTTTTCCCAGAATGACTAGTGCAATAAAGGTGATCTTTGCTTACTGAAGTGGTTACAAGTCTGGCAGCTAACCTTGATCTCAGCAGTTCAAAACTACAGCCATTTCACAGGAGAAAGATGAGGCTTTCTGCTTCTGTAAAGATTTACAGGCTCAGAAACACTGTGCAGGGTGGTTATGAGTTGGAACGGACTCCACGGCATACCACCACCACTGCTGCTACTTTTATGTGCTCTGAAGTGGTAGAGTGGAGGTCCGTTGTGGTGTAAGCTTGCCTGTTCTGTGCAGCTTCCTAGTGGCAGGCCCATAAATTTTGCAGACTTGTTGCTTCACAAATATGAGAGCTACTGATTAGTTTCCTAAGTTGGTCAGCTAGTATTGTTTTCTTTGTATTAAAAAGAATTGCATTCATTTTGAAGAACAAGGTACAGTAAGTCTGTGGTTGAAGCCTGACTAGTATTTGAAAATATTAGTAAGTTGTTATTCTTGTCATCTTCACGTTGGTATTCTTAACATTATTCCTTTCTCATAGGTGGTGTATGATGGACTTTTTGGTGCAAATACAAATTCAAAATTAAGAACATTATCTCTGCAGTTTGTGCATCACATTTGTATAACGTAAGTTTTCTGAATTATTTGACGTTTTTAAGTCATTGGAGTGACCAAATTATTAATATATCCTGCCTAGAAAGAACAATCTTGCTTTTCTTAAAACTTTTGTTTTCAACAGATTATTTTAACTTGTTCCAGTTATATCTTTTAATTAAGTAGTTATTTGAAAAAGATATGTACCTATGAGCTTTTCTTATCATACATTATGGATAACTTGTTTGTATGTTTTTCTTGTTTTTTTAAAGTTGTCCAGAAATCAAGATTAAGCCATTAGGTCCAATGCTTTTGAATGGCCTCACCAAACTAATCAATGAATATAAAGAAGTAAGTGATTTGCCAATGATATTTTGTTAATATTTTATATTTTAAAGTATTTTCTGTAATAAATTTTCCTGTTCTGTAAATTGATGTAATTATTGTTTGATATTTCTTACCATTTCTACTTGAAATGGTACATAATTGAGAAATCACTGGCAAATTTTGCTCTTTTTAGAAGTAAGTGTAGAAGACTGGTAAGACTGATTGTAGATTTTGAGGGGTCTTATTTCTTTAACGGAGTCCTGGTGTGGCGCTGTGGATTAATGCGCCAGACTGCAAAGCCATTTGAACTGTGAGGTCGGCTGTTCAAGCTCACCAGTTGCTCCTTGGAAACCCTGTACAGGGTCGCTATGGGTTGGAACTGACTTAGATGGCACTTCACAACAAATTTCTTTAACATTTTAAAAATCAAGTACATTTTAATGCTATTTTTAGGCATGGTATAAAGATAAAATTAAATTATTTTAATTTTATCTTATGACTTATTTTCATTGATAAACAATGTTAATTCTCAGAGGTTGAGATTCTACTGATTTTAAAATTGTAGTAAAACATGCATTCAGTAAATTTTTGATTCCTTGAGCTAACAGGGATGAGAATTCCTTGAATTACAGATTCTGGTAGCATAGTGGTTACAAGTTGGGCAGCTAATATCACAGTCAGCAGTTCGAAACTACCAATGGTTCCGCGGGTGAAGGATGAGGCTTTTTGCTCCTGTAAAGATTTACAGCCTCAAGTTGGAACTGATTCCACAGCATATAAACCACCACCATATAGATAACCACCACCATATGTATACTTATGTGTATGTGTATGTGTGTATATATATATATATACACACATACACATGCACACACACACATACACATATATGTATAATTTTTTTTGTTTTTACACTGTATTTCACTGTCTCTAGCAATTTAAGGTATTCGTTAATCAAAGTTAAGATTTCAAGAACACTAATTTGTATAATTTTCCTACGTCTAAATATGAATGCATGGTTGTAATATAATAATCAAAATTATGTTGTTTGGGGTTTGAATTGAGTTTGAATTCTAGTTTTATTCTTTGATGAGTAAGTTTCAGTTCTTTGGACCTTTGTTCCGTATCTGAAAAATGAAAATAATAAAACCCATCTCAGATGATTATTGTAAAGATTAACTGAGATCAGTATTTTCACAGCGAAGACACATTAATAGACCTATTATTAGTGAAGGGAGTCCTGGTGTGGCGCTGTGGGTTAATGCACCAGACTGCAAAGCCGTTTGAACTGTAAGGTCGGCGGCTCAAGCTTACCAGCTGCTCCTTGGAAACCCTATACAGAATCACTATGGGTCGGGATTGATTCAACGGCACTTAACAACAACAATATTATTAGTGAAAAGTCATTCATTTGTTGTGGCGCTGTGCTATGTGGGTCAGACTCCTGCATTCTTTCTCCTATTGTGTGCTTCCTTGGTTTTTAAGGTTCAGGGAAACCTTCAGATTATTTTTATGGCATAAATGGTCAGTTCCTCTGAGTGGTTGGTAGAAATAAAACTTTTTTGGGTTTTTAGCAAAAATACCCCCACACAAAACAGTTTATATAAAAAAATGGTTATAGAGGCTAGACAACCCCTTACCTCCAAATGACACAGGCATTCTTTCCCAATACATAAATTCTTAGAGTGGTCTTTTAGGTATGGAAGGGAAAATCATACAATAAATGTAAAAACATCAATTGGCAGAAGTTTGTTACTATATTCCTGGTTAATAAGTCTCAAAAATTATTTGGTTTCATAAATCCATGTAATTACATCTGTATCATGAGGATAGAACCTTACTAATTCAATTGTTGACCATGAGTCTTTTATTTTATTTTATTTTTAAAGTTGAAATTTAAGGACAAGATGTTTATAGTGATGAAAATTTAAAATACACTGTAATTAACTGTAATTTTGAGGGAGAGAGGGAGGATCCCAGTGGGTTGGATCAGTGGTTAGTTTTCTAAAAAGTTAAGCTGTTTTCCCTAGCATATAGGAGATATAATCTGATACAGGTTTTGTAGTGTTGAAAATATTCTGAATTTAGCACCCGATAAGAGAACCTTTATTTGTTACCACTGCATTTTCTTTTTGGTGTGATATGGGGACACCAGCTTTTGTTTTGTTTTTCCTTTTAGTAGTGTGATTGATTATGGAATTGAACTTTTGTTGTTGATGAGATGCTAATTTGTAGTTAGGCAGAAAGAGTTTCATGTTTAATAATGAGTAAAATAATGGGTGTAATTGCAGTGAAAAAGTTTTGTTGTTCACTATGTTTTCAGTTTTGTTTTGTCTGTTTTTTTTTTTGTTTGTTTGTTTGTTTGTTTCTCATATTTCAAGGACCCTAAACTGTTGTCCATGGCATATTCAGCTGTTGGAAAACTTTCCAGGTGAGTAAACTCTTTTTCAGTGAGGTAGTACATTTTAGTGAAAGCCTGTTGGTAAATTAAGGAAAATTAGGTGGCATTTAATAAATCTTAGAAACTAAATCGATTGTGATTCTGCAAGGAACTTATTTAATGGCCATTCAGCTGTGTAGAAACATCTTCCTTGTAATATGAAAAAGGTGTGAGACTTTGAAGTTTACTTTTGAAAATAATGCTACCATGGTCATTGGTCTTGTTATAATGAGTCACATTTTTTATACCTTGTAGGGATTTCTTTCATTTTATGTGTTTCTGTTGACCTTTAACTTCTATTGTTTATAATCTGAGTGATCGTTTTTTCCAGAATTTTCTTTTCAGGAGATGAATTTTTTTCCCCCTTCTGTTCTGTATATTTTCCTCAGCCTAATTCCTCTTGATGCCATCATCTTAACAATATTTCAAAGCAGGGGCCTAGAAGTAATGTGTCCTCATCGACACTGTGCAGCGTCCCCTCCCAGTGCAGGTTTTGTGGAGTCTAGGTCTTAAACTCTTCTATATTAGGCAGGAAATGGAGCTTTAGGATTTGAGAAAGTAGCCCCAAGAAAAACTGCTAGACTGCAGGGTGGTTAACATACTGCCCATGTCCTTTGGTTATCTTACCTTGGTAGACTTTAGTTTAACTAGCAATAATATAGTTTTAATTATTATCTTTTTCAGAAAATCAGAAATGTTAACTGAATGCATGGACTACTATGCAGAGGGAATGTTTGCATACTAGAGGGGTCTCCAAAAGGTTTTGGGAAAAATTCTATCTTTATTTTTAAAGAAACTTTTTATTGTAAATTGAGTGAAGGTTTACAGAGCAGGTTATCGGTTTTACATCAAACAAATCACACACTTTGTTTCTTTGCAATGATTGCAACCTCATGTGATAATTATCCCACTTCTTCCCTTTGGTTCTCATTTCCATTCTACCCTCCTTGCCAACTCCTTTCTGAATCTTGTCCTCAGATAAATGTTGCCCTTTTGGTCTTGAATGGTTGACTGTTTCATAGTGAGCATAGCTCAGTAAAATTTTTGTCAGTATCTTTTAATTCAATGTATCCATGAACTTTTTGAAGCCCCTTTGTATATGCATATATGTGTTAATCAAGGAATACTTGGATTAGACTGTTAAAAGACATTTAATATTTACTTTAAAAAATATTTGGCTCTTGGGGGAGTGTTCTCATGCTGATCTTTTATCCAGAAATGAGAATAAGTTAAAGGAAAATTGAGTGTGTAGTTTTATTTTCTCCTCTGTTTTTATTTCATGAAAATTTCTGATAGTAAGAGTCACCTTATTCTCTTACAGTCGAATGCCCCATTTATTCACTAAGGACATAGCTCTTGTGCAGCAGCTTTTTGAAGCACTATGTAAGGTAGGAAAACAGCTGCCAAGTTTGTGCTTTTTGTTTGTTTGTTCCCTGGAAACACAGTGTAGACGAGGAAACATTACTTTTATCTTCTTTTTAGGAAGAGCCTGAGACTCGACTTGCTATTCAAGAAGCCTTATCCATGATGGTTGGAGCTTATAGTACTTTGGAAGGAGCACAGCGAACTCTCATGGAGGCACTTGTAGCGTCCTACTTAATAAAGGTAGGACCAACTGAGAACCATCAGGGCTAGTATTATTCACATTTTACATTTTTAGGAACAAAATTGGAATTGGTTTTCTCTTTATCATTTTGATAATTAAAAGAATGTTTTTTTTTTCTACTGGGGCTTTGACTTACAGTTTAAAAACTTTTTCTTCAGTATGGAAATCAGAGTTTAGGGGAAAAGCAGTAATGTTCCGTAATGCTTACAAGTGAAAAAGGGAACACTTTTCACATGGAAGCATTACGGAATGGTGCAGTGGGCTAAACATTGGGCTGGTGACTGCAAAAGGTTAGCAGTTTGAATCATTCAGTTGTTTTCCAGGAGAAAGATGAAGCAATGTGCTTCTGTAAAGAACTGCAGCCTCAGAAACTCTATGGGGCAGTTCCACTCTGTCTTTTAATTATTCAGAATTGACTCGACTGTAGTGGGTTTAATGTCATGGCTTCCAAAATGAAAATGTGTTGTCCTCTTATTCAAGTTTTGTTTTATAAGTACAATTTTATTGTGTTTAAGGTAAATGTTTGCATAGCAAATAAGGAACGCTCCCATTTATTGGTGATAATTGGTTACATTTTTTACAGTGTGTCATCATTTTCATTCATTCTGTTCTGGTTGCACTATTTTCCAGAACTCTAGTTTCCCTACCCCTTTACTTTCACCTCTTTCCTTTTTTTTTTTTGGTAGTCTTTGGCCACTTGGTCTCATATAAATGATTTTTTAAAGGAGTTCTCTACTCATGGGTGTTATTATTTATTTTATGAGCCAATCTGTTATTTAGCAAAAAGGTGACCTCCAGCACAGTTTCAGTCAGGTAGTTCTCTAGTCTCATCTGGTCTGCTAAGTCTGGATCACAATTTTCTCCCTTTTTATCAGGATCCATCTAATTGTTGATCCAGCGGTCCACAATTGTTTGTAGTGGTAGTGGGTACCTTCTAGTTCTTCTGGTCTCAGCAGCCCTCCGTATACATAAAAATAAGTTAGATGAGGCTGTGGTTTATTTATATAGACTTGTTTCTTGGAGTTTTTGGTTTCCTTCTTTCTTTTTTTTTTCTGGATGAGTAGAAGCCAGTGATTTTATATTAAATGACTGCTCCCAATAGAGCATATACTTTATGAACTGTTTTATGCCAGTTAACTGAAGTGCTCCCCTGGACTCTTGTCTAACCCGTAAAACTCAGAAAACTAAGCTTGCAGGGTATTTAGTTGGTCTAAGAAGTATCCAAACCTATGTCCCTATAAGATTTATTTTACATATGGCTATATGCTCTGGTAGCATGGTGGTTACGAATCGGGCTGTTAACCTCAGGGTCATCAGTTTGAAACTACCAGTTGTTCCATGGGTTAAAAAAGAGGCTTTCTGCTCCCATAAAGATTTACAGCCTTGGAAATCCTGTACAGGGTCGCTATGAGTTGGAACCGACTCCATGGCACATGACAACAACATACAGGCATACATACACATACCTATAGTTATATACACCTATAGATACATCTCTCTGCACACATCCGAGGGTACTTTAGAAATTCATGGAAAAGTTACTGTCTTTCAATTAGATTTTTTCCACTAACTTTTTGAAGCCCCCTTTTATGTACTCACATATTCATACTATCCATACACATGTATGTCTATGTAGACATACCTAGGCAATACTCTGGGTTTAGACTATACAATACAGTGACTATACTTTTGTTGTGATGTCAACTTGAATTTTGAATTGTTTGTAATTATGATGACTATCTTGACTAGAATAAGTACTTACACTTGTTTCTTTTCTTTTGTTGTGTGTGTACCCATATGTGTAAATTAGCCTGAAGTTCAAGTTCGACAAGTGGCTGTGAAATTTGCAAGCACAGTGTTTCCCTCAGATCATATACCTTCCAGATATTTACTCTTACTAGCTGCAGGAGATCCGTAAGTTTCAAAAAAGTGCCAATTTGAGTTTGGGTTTATTTTAGAGTTATTTGAAAATTACTAGAAGTTTTTGTTGTTTGCAATGTTGGTCCATGGAATTTAGAAGAATTTATTTAATAGCCAAAAGTATGATTCTTGACATCATGTAGACTATAGCTGTATATTTATATATTTTCATAATTTGTATTGTTGTTGGGGGTCCTTGAGTTGAGTTCTGACTTATAGGGACCTTATGCACAAAGGAAAGAAACACTGCCTGGTCTTGTGCCACACTCACTATTGTTACATTTGAGCCCATTGCTGCTGCCACTGTGACAGTTGTTCATCTCGTTGGGGGATCTTCCCCCTCTACTTTGCTTAGCATGATGTCCTTTGCCAGGGAATGTTCCCTCCTGATATGTCTTAAGTATGAGAGACAAAGTCTCACCATCCTGACTTCTAAGGAGTTTCTGACTGTATTTCTTCCAACACAGATTTGTTTGTTCTTCTGGCAGTCCATTGTAGTTTTAATGTTCTTTTCCAACATTGCATCAATTCTTCTATGGTCTTCCTTATACATTGCCCAACTTTCACAGGCATATGAGGCTATTGAAGATACCATGACTTGGGTCAGGCATGCATTAGTCCTCAAACAGACATTTGCTCCTGAACGCCTTAAAGAAGTCTTGTACAGCAGGTTTGCCTAATACAATGCATTATTTGATTTCTTGACTGCAGCTTCCATGAGTGTTGTGTTGATGATGGATCCAAGCAAAATCAAGTCTTTGACAATTTCAATCTTGTCTCCATTTATCATGATGTTATTTATTGGCCCAGGATTGAAGATTTTTGTTTTCTTTAAAATGAGGTGCAACCTATATTGAGGGCGTTGGTCTCTGATCTTCCTCAGCAAGTATTTTAAATACTCTTCACTTTCATTTCTGCAAGCAAGGTTGTATCCTCTCCATATCACAGGTGGTTAATGAGTCTTCCTCCATTCCTTCTTCATATAATCTAGTTTCTTGGATTATTTGCTCAGCATACAGATTGTGCACACCTTTCCTGATCTTAAACAATGCAGTATCCCTTTGTTCTTTTCAAACAACTGCCTCTTGGTCTGTGTACATGTTCCTCATGAGCATAATTACATGTTCTGGAATAGTCATTCTTCACAGTGTTGTTCAGAGCTTGTCATGATACACACAATTGAAAGCTTTTGCATAGTCAGTAAAGTACAAAATCTTTGTGGTATTCTCCACTTGCAGCCAAGATCCATTTGACATCAGCAATGATTTCCTCATTCCACATTTATTGTTTGAATCTGGCTTGAATCTGATAGTTCCCTGTTAGTGTACTGTTGCTTTTGTTTTTGAATTATCCTTAAAAAAATTGTACTTATATGTGATATTAATGATATTGTTGGATGATTTCTGTTTTCCATTGGGTCATCTCTCTTTGGAATGGACACAAATGTGGTTTTCGTCCAATTTGTTAGCCAGGTAGCTTTTTTTCAAATTTCTTGGCATATATGAGTGAGTGCCTCCAGAGTTTATTGAAAGATTTCAATTTATATTTTGTGAATTCTTGGGGCCTTGTTCTTTGCCAATACCTTTAGTGCACCTTGGACTTCTTTCTTCAGTATCATTGGATCATGATTATATGCTACCTCTTGAAGTGGTTGAACATCATCCATTTCTTTTTGGTTCAGTGACTATGTATTCTTTCCATCTTATTTTGAAGTTTTCTGCGTCATACAATATTTTGCCCATAGAATCCTTTACTATTTTAAATCGAGGCTTGAATTTTTTTCATTAGTTCTTTCAGCTTTAGAAATACTGAGCGTGTTCTTCCCTTTGGTTTTCTAACTCCAGATCTTTGCGTCTTCATTGAAGTATTTGACTTTGACTTCTGGAGCTGCCCTTTGAAATTTTCTGTTCAGCTGTTTTACCTCCTCATTTCTTCCATTTGCATTAACATCTCTACGATGGATAACAAATTTCAGAGTCTCTTCTGACATCCATTTTGGTCTTTTTCTTTTTCTTGTCTTCTTAATGACCATTTGCTCTCTTTCTATATGATGTTCCTGATGTCACTCCATAACTCTTCTGGTCTTCTGTCATTATTGTACAATGCATCAAATTTGTTCTTGAGATGATCTTTATATTCAAGTTTGATATGTTGAGGTGAAATTTTGAGTCTTGGTGGATTTGTTTTAATTTTCTTCTTCAGCTTCATCCTGAACTTGCATGTCAGCAATTCATGGTCTGTTTGACAGTTTGGCCCTAAGCTTGTATTGACTGATGATGTGGAGCTTTTCTCTTTCCACTGTTGTAGTCGGTTTGACTTCTGTGTACCCCATTTGGTGAGGTCCATGTGTTTAATAATCTTTTACATTCTTTAAAAAAGGTATTTGCAATGAAGAAGTCATTGGTCTGGCAAAATCTTATCATGCAAGTCTCCAGCATCATTTCTATTACCAGTGTTGTATTTTCCAACAACCGATCCTTCCTCTTTGTTTCCAATCTTTGCATTTCGGTCACCAGTAATTATCAATCCATCTTGATTGTATGTTGGATCAATTTCAGGCTGAAGAAGTTGGTGGAATTCTTCAATTTCATCATCACTGGCTTTAGTGTTTGGTGCATAAATTTGAATAATAGTTATATTATTATTATCAAAACTGGTCTTTCTTGTAGGCGTATAGATATTATACTATCACAGATAGCATTATACTTCAAGTGTTCAAGATAGATCTTGAAATTTTCTTTTTGATGATGAATGCAGCACCATTCCTCTTCAATTTGTCATTCTTGGCATAATATATCATGTTGTTGTTGTTATGTGCCCTGGAGTATATCATATAAGTGTCTTAAGCTCACTCATACCTCGGATGTGAGCTTAAACAATATAAAAGATGATTGTACACATTATACACATAATGAGAAGCTCACTAATGCCTAGGATATGGAGTCCTGGTGTGGCGCTGTGGGTTAATGCGTCAGACTTCAAAGCCATTTGAACTGCAAGGTCAATGGTTCAAGCTCACCACCTGTTCCTCAGAAACCCTATGCAGGGTCACTGTGGGTTGGAATCGACTCAACAGCACTTCACAACAACAATGCCTAGGATATCTTTATGTGTTCCATAGGAGACCTATAAACAGTTCAGAGGCAATTTAGAATGTAAAGGACCTTAATATCATGTCTGAATAAGACTGTTGCTCATGTCAATCTCTGATCTGCCTGAAGTTGGTTGAATGTCAGTTTTTTTCATATTAAAGTTGAAGTGTCAACTATTATGCTACACAATGGTAGATGAATACATAGAGGTGTAGGAATTTGCTGGAGTGTATAGACCACTTGAGAGCTGGTAAATTTTTGAAGTTATATTATTAGTAAATCCTGTGAGAGCCAGAACTTGTCTCAAAAATTCCTCACCACTTCCAGGATGCAGTCTTAGAACTTTTCAATCAATCATTTTAGTGGAAAATATTTGAGTTTTTCTCCTGTCTCTTAACCTTATACTGGTACTGGCTTTCACAGGTAGTTTTTCACTGTAGTTGTTTATGACTTAACTCTAATAAGAGTAAAAAAAACAGATGGTAACTTGATTAATTATAGCCTTTCATGTCTTTTTCTGCATGTAAAAATTAGATAATGCAAGCCACATGACACTTCAAATTTCATGAAATTTAAAATAAAAGTCACTGGCTATTCCAATAACTCCATCTTATGTTTTTTCTGACGTAATTGTAATTCACGTATCTCATTTCAAATGAACAGCTGTTGCTTCTTACTGTGTGAAATGTTAAGGTCCAGGTATAGACCTGATCTACAGTGAAGTTGATGCCAGTGTCATCACAATGAAGTTGGAGTTGTTAAAGTCAGGTGCATGTGGAGTTCAGTTGTCATATATCAATGAAGTTGAATTTTGCCCATCTTTTATCCATTACAGCTTCCGACACTGACTTCGTTATAGTCTAGCACCTAGCCTGCTCTCAGGCAGTGTTATAAACAGTAAGTCATACACTTGAATATCTGTGAGTGAACAACTGAGAATGATAGCATCAACAAATTATGTGCTGCAACATTGTATGTAGTACATATTATTACTGTAAGCTGTAAGCCCCCACCCAAAGCAAACAGGCAACCCAAACAGACAGTTGTTCATGCAGTTTGTCCTCTTTTAGTTACATTGTAACCTGGAAAATACCTATAATATATTTTATTTACAGTTATATAGTCATCAGTATATTTAAGTCATTTTCTTAGAACTCCAAATAATCATTCTCCAATTAGAGAAATTAATTTTTATTCTCATTTGTCTTTTTGAAAGGCGAGAAGAAGTTCATGGAGAAGCACAGCGAGTATTAAGATGCCTGCCTGGTAGAAACAAAAAAGAAAGTGCTTCTAAGCAGATGCCTTCTTTCCCAGAAATGGTGTATTACATCCAAGAAAAGGTATAAGATTTAACTTACAATCATTATTTTGAGTAGTATAATGAATGATGAAAATAAATAAATGTTTTAAGTGACTGGAGTCCTGGTATGGTGCTGTGGGTTAATGTGTCAGACTGCAAAGCCGTTTGAACTGCAAGGTCAGTGGTTCAAGCTCACCAGCTGCTCCTTGGAAACCCTATACAGGATCGCTCTGGGTTGGAATCGACTTGATGGCACTCAACAACAACAACATTAAAAATGTAATCATTCAATGAATAGTATTAAAATTTGTAACTGTTAATACAATAAGAGGAAGAAAAGTAGAATTCTCAAATGTAATTATTTTCTCTTACCTGAATTGGAATTACTTATATTTCCTTTCATGCTCTTCAATATTTTGTGTTTGAAATTCTTTCACTTGATCTATGACATGCTTAAAAAAATACACCTTTTTATTTATTTATTATATACTTAAACTTTTTATTGTGAATTAAATGAAGGTTTACAGACAAGATCATCAGTTTTACATTCAACAAATCATACCCTCTGTTTCATTTCAATGATTGCAATCCCTTCCATGCAACAACAGTCATCTTGCTTCCTCCTTGTGAGTTCTATTTCCATTCCACCTACCTAATAAATCTTGCCCTTTTGATTTTGAATGATTCACCATTTCATTTTGTGCATACCTTGCTAGTGTCATTGTCTCACCTATATAACTATGTACTATATGGCTGAAAATTGGGCTACGAGAATGAGTTTCTTTTCAGAACTGAAGGGTGGTTGAGGACCATAGTCTCAGGTTCTTCTAGTCTCTTTCTAAACAGTAAGCCCAGTTTTTTGTATTTTGTTTTTTTTTTTTTTAAATAATTTTGAGTTTTGGTCCACATTTTCTCCTCTATCTGGGATCTTATATCCCTTGCAGAGCAGTTGGTCATGTGATAGCTGGGCACCATCTAGTTCTAGTCTCATAGTCATAGTGGAGTGCTTTGCCTTTTTTTTTTTTTTTTTTAAAGAACTCTGTGGGGGGGTGGGGGCTGCTTTTACTCTTTCCTGCTATCCTTGAACAATTTTTTTTTTTTTTTTAAATAAGGGCCCTACTCTTTGTTATTGTTAAGTGTCATCAAGTGGGCTCTGACTCAAAGCGACCAGGGCAGCATAACTCTAAGGGTGCCTCAAGAGCAATGGAAGTTTCTTCAGTTGTGTTGATAAGAGAACATTATCCCTATATTGCAGTGCTCCTGTGTTTGCACATGTATGCTCTCTGCTGGTGGTAGATTGGAGAACATTACTGTTGGCTTGAACATGTTGGAGGATACAGTATTGCTTTCTACCACTGTTTGTAGTCCTAGCTTTTGCTCATTAGACACATTCAGGAAGCTGGAGATTATTAAATAGTTGCAATGACTGTCTTTTTCATATATAGCAAGGTAAATCTAGAGCCAGAAGATGCTTCTGTGCTCACATTTTCCTTCTACTCCTAGTAATGAAAATTACTAGTACGATGTGGCCCAGGTGAATGTGTCAGTAGATGCCTGAAGTGAGTTTTTGTGTAAACAGGCTTGTAAAGATGTGAAGGAAAAGTCCACACCCTAGTTACTGAGGCTTATGAGTATGAGGACATGTAAAATTGACATGATTAATCAAAATGTTTTGAATAGAATAAAAACAGAAGCAAATTTTGGAAAATATTATAGCTGGATAGTTGTTTTTGAGCTAATGAAATCCCATTTTTTCAGTAATTTTGTTTGTTTTGGATTTCTTTTTATTAGGCTTCCCATCGAATGAAAACTCCTGCCAAGTATATGACTGGAACCACTGTCCTTCCATTTAATCCAGCAGCTTTTGGAGAGGTAGGATGTTCATTTATTTATAGTTTGCTTTCCTTAAAGGTTCTGAAAAATCTACACCCAAAGACATTCCTATGATATATTTGTGATCTAGGTAAACCCATGTTTATTAATCTACAGTGTCATTAATCTACATCTGACAGTTTATAAGAAAGCAAAACCAAACCATATGAGGAGGCTTGAAATAGTCTGTGGAAAATGGATTGAAAAGATAATGGAATTTTTCCATGAACTTTTTGAAGCCACTTCGTATAGTCGGCCATCTCTATCTGTGGGGAATTGTTTCTAGCACTTACTTGGATACCAAAATCCATGGATGCTCAAGTCCCTTCTATAAAATGGCATAATATATGTAGCTAAAGAATGTACATGCTCCTGTGTACTTTAAATCATGTCTGTTGCTGGTTAAGTTCCATTGAGTCAGTTACTCCTCATAGTGACCCTATATAGGGTTTCCAAGGAGCGGTTGGTGGATTTGGATTTGAACCACCAACCTTGTGGATCAAACTGACCTTGTGGTCGAATGCCTATTATACAATGCCACACTTTGTTGTTGTTGTTGTGAAGTGCTGTTGAGTCGGTTCCAACCCATAGCTACCCTATATAGGGTTTCCAAGGAGCAGCTGGTGAGCTTGAACTGCTAATCTTTCAGTTCAAACGCCACACTTTGTTGTTGTTGTTGTTATGTGCCATGGAGTCGGTTCCGACTCATAGCAACCCTGTGCAGGGTTTTTGAGGCTGTAAATCTTTACAGGAGCAGAACGCCTCATCTTTCTCCTGCGGAACAGCTGGTAATTTCGAATTGCTGACCTTATGGTTCGCAGCCCGATTTGTAACCACTACGATACTAGGACTCCTTAAATCATATCTAGATTACTTATAGTACCATGTTTTCATTGAGTGCGGTTGAGTTGGTGCCTACCCATAGCAACCCTGTATAGGGTTTCCAAGACTGGCGAGCTTGAACTGCGGACTTCGTGGTTCAAACCGACTTTGAAGTCCAGCGCATTAACCCACAGTGCTACACCAGGTGTCCCTTATGATACGTACTACAGTGTGAATGGTATGTTGTGAAATGCCATTGAGTCAGTTCCAACTCTTAGTGACTCTGTATAGTGTTTCTGAGGAGTGGCTGTAGTTTGAACCACCATCCTTTCAGCTAGCAGTCCGAAAGCTTATCCTACAGCGACATACCAGGACTCCTAAATGTTGTATACTTGGGTGAGTCAAAAATTATTTGCACTCTTGACTATAGAACTTATTTTAATCAACTTTTAGAAAAGATAAATTGTTTTTCAACATTCTTGCTTTTCAGTGCACTTTGTTTATCTGTCAAGAAGCTTTTGTATTCCATTATTAAAAAATGTTTTAGGCTGAGTTGCGAGCCACGAATGCATTACTGTCTTCACTTGTTCATAAGACGTGAATCTTGGTACTTGAAGGGCTGCTTTCAGGGGACCAAACAGGTGAAAGTTTTAATGGAACAAGATCAGGACTATAGGAACAATGCTTTACACACCTCAAAATGAAGTTTCTTCAGAGTGTCAATAGTGTGGGCAACGATGTGTGGATGTTCATTGTCATTCAAGATCACAATGCCCTTGGATAGCAGTCCTCTGAGTTTAATCCAATGCTGTTTAGGCTCCAGCTCTTCAGTGAGTGTCTCACTGTAATAAACACTGTTGATTGTTGAACCTTTTTCCTGATAATGTTCCAATACTGTCCCTTGGAAATCCCAGAAAATATAAGCATCAATTTTCCAGCTGATGGTAGACATTTGAACTTTTTCTTGGTCAGTGATCTAGGGTGTTTCCATTCCATACTCTGCCGTTTTCTCTCAGGCTCCTAGTGATGAATCCATGTCTCATCACTAGTAATGATGAGTTTTTTTGAAGAAACTTTTACCTTCCTTCAAGTGTTGGTCCAAATATAGTTTGCATATGTCCAAACTCTTCTGTTTATGCTCTTCCGTGAGTTGCACAAACTTAGAAATCTAAGTGTGTCATGGTTTATTTCATAAGCAGAGCCACGGCTGACCTGCACATGATTTGCCACATAATCCAATGTCATTCCTCTATTCGACACAATAATTTCACATGCACACCTCGATGTCATCAGCTGTGTATTTGGATGGGTGTTTTAATTTAACCTGAGTGTGGACAGTTTTTTATTCTACCTTGTACATAGCACTACATGCTCTCCTTAGCCTTTGAGCTTTTGCTTTGGCTGTTTAACTGGTCTCCCCACCACTGCCTGTGGAAATTTTTGATCCAGAGTTGCTTGAATCCTCAGATGTAGAACCCGTGGATATGGAGGACTGATTGTAATTAGTAATTGATATTTTATTATTGTTGTTGTTGTTATGTCCTGTGGTGTTGGTTCTGACTCATAGTGACCCTGTACAGCATTTCCGAGACTATAAATCTTTATGGGAGCAGAAAGCCTCATCTTTCTCCCGTGGAACAGCTGGTAGTTTCAAACTGCTGTCCCTGAGGTTCGCAGCCCGATTCATAACCAGTACGCTACCAGAGCTTATTATTTTATTTATTTTAATTTTTTCCCTCTTTCACCCATTTTTTTGTTTTTGCTTCTGATCCTGATTTTGTTTTTGTTTTGTACTCAACTATTGTTGTTTGGCTGTTACATAGCCTCCCTTCTGCTTTTGGAGGACTCTTTGTCTCCCTATATTACACAAGAAAAGTCAGAAACCACTGCCAAAAAGCCAAGCTGCAATCACACCTTATAAAATACCAAAACCCAGGCAAGAACCAATACCAGCAGACATATACCAGGAAAAAAGGCAACACCTGTGAAAGTCACTCTGAGTTAAGCAATAAGAAGAGGGAAAAGAGAAGACCACACCCTGATCACATCTCCTTGGAAACAATCATAAAGCA
>NW_006408587.1:1815152-1844478 GCF_000296735.1 Chrysochloris asiatica
CCTGAGGTTCGCAGCCCGATTCATAACCACTACGCTACCAGAGCTCCTTATTTTATTTATTTTAATTATTACTAATTAATAATTACCAAAATTTTACAAATTGGTATTAATTAGAGCATATATATACAGATTATTCTTCATCAGGCTAATAAATTCTAAAGATGATTTCTCTATCTATAGACAGATAGATAGGCAGAGGTATAGATCCCTTTGTGGAAGAACTGGATGTTTTGTATCGGTTGCTTTGGGGATTTTTATAACAAATTAGATTTGAGTTTGTAAAGTCAATATATTGTTGAGGTTATTTAGGTTTTCTAGTTTTGAAGGTTTTTTAGGTGTTGCATATGATTAAGTGCTTAACTACTAACTGAAAGATTGGTAGTTCAGACCTACCTAGAGCCAGCTCAAAAGTAAGCTTTGGTTATCAGCTTATGAAAGGTCATAATCTTGAAAACCTTATGGAGTGTAGCTCTATTTTGCATATCCGGGGTCATCATGAATTAGATTCTGCTTGATAGCAGTTAAAAACAAAAAACAAGAAAGTTTTGAAAGTTAAGAGAGGAATCATCACACTTAATAAGGAAATTCTATTTTTTAATGAATTGATTGTACTAATTAAATTATAGTAGGTAGTTTTGCTTAGAGTAAGTAAAAATACAATGAAAATCATCTTGTTCTTGTTTCGGTCTCAAGAAAGAGCTTCCAGAGGGCTCCTTTAGTAGAGGCGCTCTCCAGACCTTATTTCAGTTACATATGGTAGTAGTGTATCTATCATAATTCGATTTGAACCCATTTTCTCAAATTATTACATATCCATGGAGATTAAACATAGCTAAAACTTTCTTCCCCATGAACAGGTCATTTGCCTAAAATTTCTGTCTGTTCATTTTTATATATGCAGCTTTTAAAAAGATAATAATTTTTATTGTAATTTTCATACTGTAGAAGTTGAGTTTGCCTTTTAATCCCATTAAAACGTACTTTGTTTATGAAAGCTTGTTACCTACATTTTGCTCTATTTTGGTATTATCAGTTAACATATGAATCATGTTTTCTAAATTTTGTGAGGATGGTTGAATGGCTTTGTGAAGGAAGATGGAGAAATCAGAACTAGAAACTGTGACTTTGAATATCTTCCCACATAGACTTTTTGAGCAGCTTAACTCTATTCATTTTACTTTTGTTTTTAGATAGTTCTATACTTGCGCATGTGCTTGGCTCACAGTGCAGGTGTGGTACCCACCTCTCAAAGTTTGGCTGATATGCAAGATCATGCCCCAGCCATTGGACGCTATATACGGACTTTAATGTCAGGGAGCCAGGCAACATGCTCATCATCTTCTTCCAAGAGTGGGGAGACCAACCCTGTTCAGATCTACATTGGCCTACTTCAGCAGCTGTTAGCAGGTGTTGGAGGTAGGAACTCTTGAGTCCAAGGAAAGATTTTAAAGCACTTGAACCCTAAAATTAATTTTAAACTCTTCTGCAAATTTATAGTAAAATTATTATTCTCCTTAGTGTTGTAGTTAACATTAGTCGTCATTTCTTTTCTAAACTTATATAATTCATCCTTGATATACACTGTTGTCTTTTTAGAAAGAAATGCTAATATAAATTTTCACTTTTGAAATGCATATGGAGAATGGCATGAAATCCTTTCTTTTTATAGATAGCTAGTCTAAATTTGCTGTGTTGAATCATTAAGAGTTTTGTAATTTTTTTCATTGAACTGAGGGAGGGCTTCCTAAATCAGTAGGTCTTAAACTTTAATCTATAGATCCGTGTAGCCACATATTTGACAAGATTCTGATTTCTTATTTAGGTTTGCCTGTCATGTACTGTCTATTGGAAGCTGTTTCAGTATATCCAGAAAAACTGGCTACCAAATTTGTAGACAAAACAGAATGGATAAAGGTATGTCCTGTGTATGTATATTTATTTTGATTCCATACGTATCAGACTTTAAATCTCTTAGTTTCTTTTTCCAGCCAGTATTCCTGTGACCTTTTTTGCCTTTAGATTATCTTGAAAACTCCCTCATCATCAAACACCTACTGGAACAACTGTATTTCATCATATTCTGTTGGCCTATCTGGGTGAATTGGAAAATGAATTGAGAGTCATCTGAGTAAAAAATAATTATTTTCTTTCTTTAAAATTTATTTTAGAAATAAAATAAAGTTGAAAAATAAAGATTTGTATAGTTAAAAAATATATATACATATATGTAATATTTTTTCATAACCATCTCCCATTTACCCAAAGTGCCCCAACTTCCTGCCCCCTTTTTTCTACCTCTGATAAGCAAACTTAGGTAATTACTTATTTATATATGGTGTACCTTCTAGAGTTTACTTCTATGTTGTTGTTGTTGTTGTTAAGTGCCGTCAAGCTGGTTCTGACTCATCATGACCCTGTAGATGGTTTTCAAGGAGCGGCTTTTGAGTTTGAACCTTACAGTTCAAACTGACTGTGTGGTCCAGTGCTTATCCTACAATGCCGCACTGTATATACACAAAAATGTACATTGTTTCTTATCTCTCTTCTTTTACACAAAGGCAGCACAGGTACATTACCGTACCTCTTTAATGGAGGCTCTTTCTATATAATTTTACAAAGAGCATTCTCTGTTGTTGAAGAGTGCCATCATTTTCCATTGTATGAGTTTACCACAATTTATTCTAGATCCTTATTGAAGGTCACTTAGGTTATTTCCAGTCTGCTGCAATGAATAGTCGTTTCTTTTACATAAAAGGAAGTGCATGTTTCAGATGGATTCCCTACATGTAGAATTGCTGGATCAGAGGGCATGTCCTTTTGTAATTTTGGTATATTGGGCCACACCTTTCATGTGAATTGTATCAGTTTCCATGCTTGTCAGCACATGTTCTTGTCCTTTAGCCACCAGTAAATTTGTTTGATTTAGCAAGATTACAAGATTCTGAGTTAAATTTGAATTTCAGATGAACAAGAATAGCTTTTTAGTACAAATATGGCTCCTAAAGTTTTACCTTTTGTACCTAATGTGGTTCTCTTTGGAAAGTGCAGCTTGAATCATGATAAAATATGCAGATTGACTTGGTTAAGTGTTAAAGCATGAATGTAATTTTTGAAGATCTTGGATTAGTTTTATGCTTTTTTTGTAAATTCTTGTCTTAGGAATTTATTATTTTTGTTTTTGTAGTTCAGAAAATTTTTATTCTTTCTGAATATTTGCTGAGTTTTGATTGTTTAGATCAAGGGTGGACAAACTGCAACCCATGGACTAACAGGATTGCCTCTTGTTTTTGTATGACCTGTGAATTAAGACTAGATTTTATATTTTTAAATGATTGAAAAAAAATTAAGCGTATTTCATGCCATGTGAAGATTATAGTGTCCATATGTAAAGTTGTATTGGAATACAGCCATACCCATTCCTTCACATATTGTTTATGGTTGCTTTTATATAGAGTGGCAGAGTTGAGTAGTAACAACAGATAGCAAAGCTTAAAATATTAACTAATCTGGATTTTTATTAAAAAAAAAAAAAAACTACTGACCTCTGTTTTAGGTCATCTGTGTATTAAAATTCTACCTTTTGTATCTTTGGTGTAAAGGTACATGAGATTTTGGTATATAAATGAACTTTTACTTTGCTTCTAACTGATATTTTGTTGTCTTTTCCCTTGGTTGCTAGTAGATGGAGCATTATAATGTGTCATTTATTCTTTAGTTTTAAATGCCAGATGTTATCATCAGGGAAATAGTTATATATCTGTCATATCAGATGTTTTGCAGCAAGAAGATGACTATATGTCTTGTATATATTTCTTTTTTTTATACCTCTCAGAGTTTGATGAATAGCAGTAAAGAAGAGATGCGTGAACTGGCTGCATTGTTTTATTCTGTGGTGGTATCTACAGTGTCAGGAAATGAGCTGAAGTCAATGTTAGAACAGCTTATAAAGACTACAAAAGATAATCATGTATGTTATCAGTTTTTCTTCATTCATTTTTATGGGCCATAAGGTTCTATTGAAGTGTCTAACCTATTTTTTTACCTTTTGTCTTTGCATTTTTAAAGTGACCTTCCGGACTACTTGCTTTTATATACGAGGAGGCTTCAAAAGTTTGTGGAAAAATTCCATCTTTTTTTTTTTTTTTAAGATAAGAAATGCACAATATTAATTGTCTCTGTCCAGTCACAAAACGGATCTGACTCCATTCACTTACCAAATCTTGATATCACATGTCAACTGGTCACAATACCATGGACCCCGGGTGTGTGGGGTGGTGGTGGCACCAGACTCAGGAGAATGGACACTTGACCTTCCTCCTTCATGTCTCACCTTCTCACTCTGGCAAGGCTGGGAATCAATAAAGCGAGCTTCCCTCCCCCACCCCCCAAAAAAGGAACAGAAAGGTGGTGACTAAGTCACTGTGACCGGCAACCTTAGTACATGGAGCAGCTTTGCCACTGCCCTCCAGTCAAGCAATGCAGTCCTTTACAAGGTTTCATTTATGTCTTTCATGTCTCCCTCCTAAGGTACCTCAGAGAGGTGTGGGGAGCTATGAGTAAGGGAGCGTCACTCCAGAGCAGCCAACTACTTGATGGCAGATCTTTCCTCTTGGCACTTTTGTCAGACTCTGTTTATTATTGGTTTCCTTTACAGTTTTGTTCTTGGATTTCTCTTTCTCTAGCTTCAAAAATTCACTGAGTTAATTCTTCAATATTTTTTGACAGAAAGGAAAGCATAGCCAGATGAATGCTTTTTGTTTTCTTCTATGGGGTCGACATCTGGCTCCCAGCTTTCCAGCAACTTGAAGCAGAAGAAACACTCAACCAAGTCAGGCTCATTCTCAGCATGGCAGTGCATGAACCTAGCCTTGACCACTCCAGGGTGTAGGGAGTAGCCCTCTAAGAAGGGCCAGCTCTTTTCTTTTCCTTTTTATTGTGAATTATGTGATAGTTTACATGGGAGAACATTAGCTTTATATTCATCCTCTCGTATATCGTTTCATTGTAATATTTATAATCCCTAGCATGCATCATTAAACAACCCAAGGGTACACCCCGCAAGCCTACCCCCTGGCCACCAGTGCAACAGCCCCTCTTCCTTCCTGTGTCTAGAGTCCCCAGCCACTCCATCTTTCCACATCATCATCTCTGCCTCCATCTCTAGTGTCAGTGCCTCTCTGGGTATGGCTCTGCACTCCCCGCTCCTCTCCCTTGATGGTCCCAGGGGCCACTGCTTCTGGACTGCAAAATCAACCACTCCCCTCCTTGTGTTACAAATTATCTACCTTTACTTTTTCAACTTTCACAGTCAGTCCTGAGAATAATTATTCACTCTTGTACCACAAGAGTCTTATCCCCATCTCCTTTCATTTGCCCAGTCCAGATAGATTGCAAACCACTCAGTGGAGATTCTCCCTTCCCCTGCACCCTCGGAACTAGGTTCCCTCTTGAAAGCTTGTAAGCCAGTCACTTCTTGCCTTTGTAGGTCCCCCGCCCCCCCCAATTTTGGGTAGCCAGTGTCTAAGTTGGCCATTTTTAATTTGGTCGTTTGTCTTTTTCTTGTAGAGTTGTAGCTTTTTACAGCAACTTGCCCATCTCTGTCAACTTTGCATACCAAGGGGGTTGGAATGATCTTTGTTGTAAAGATTTGTTCCCTCTTTTGAGCTATTACATACATAAGTATAGGTCAAGTTCATCAAATTGTAGCAGATTCCTCTTTTTTTTTTTTTCTTCTTCTAGTTGAGTCTGATCATCCAGCCATTGAAGCCAGGTCATGTGGTTACTATCTGCAAGTATGGGTGTTCTTGTGCATCTCTCCTCACTTCATATCAGCTGGACACTTCACTCTCTGTTCTAGTCCTCTGTGGCCGTGTCACTGTTTTGGGGCCCAGGAGTCCCCAGGTCTTACCATACTGCTGGCCAACTAGGTCTCAGTCCAGGTTCACAGGAGTCTACAGAACATGGTCTGACTTAGCTCACAACTTGATTGCTGTTTTTCCCCCACTTCCCCTTACTGATGACCTACATTATCACCAGCCAGACCACATGCCTGCTTGTATATTCCCCTTGAGTCGTAGTCTTGGAAGGGGGTTTGCCGTGAGGGGACCCGGCCAGTTGCCTTGATGACTCCTTGGAGAACAACTTGCTATTCTTGTAGTAGTCAATCGGACTGCCATTATTTTTTTTTGTTTTTCCTGCCGGTCTTTCATTTCAAGAAATATCTTCTATTCATCTAGCCTTCCCAGGCTGGTCTGCTTGTCCTTTCAAGTGGAAATTTCCCACCTCAGAAGATTCTGGATGGGGTTCAGGATTCCACCTATGGTTTTATGCAGTGCAAATGCTCTGCAGGATGCCTCTTTCACTGGGCAAGTTTTAGCCCCATTTTAGGTATTCCAGTCAGTTATAGGCTGAAGACGGACTTTCAAGCTTTCTATAGTGATGCTTCTGGCTACTCCTTTCTCTCCCCTTTAAGTGACTATTTTACAATGGTATGCAAGGGAAACCAAGATTCAAAAGACAGCCAAGCATCTTAACATTATTTCCCCTCTTTTACTATTCAAGCCATGCCTCAATCCCTGTATCCCAGAGCCCTTTTGTTCCAAGGTTGTGCATACATCATTATTTACCTCTGTCCCACTTAGTCCATGCAAACCTGTCTAACTGTTCTCCCATCACCTTGTTCTTCCATTCCCCTACCCCTTCTTGTGTTTTGCCCCCTCCCCCTCCCGCCCCCAAGCACCCAAACTACCCTGTGTCTATTCCCTACTCTATGCTCCATCTTCCCATACATCCCGGTAGCCAGCATAGAATTTTTTTTCCCCATTTAGCATGGGTTCTTAATCTAATGATGGTCCTATGCAGTATTTCTCCTTTTGTGACTGACTAATTTCACTCAGCATAATGACCTCAAGGTTCATACATGTTAGGCAGTGGCTTGCAGCTTCCTTGTTATTATTCTTCAAGGTAACATAATATTCCATAGTGTGTATGTACCCAAGTTTGTTTATCTGTTCTTCCATTGATGGGCGCTTAGGCTGTCTCCATCTTTTTGCTGTCGTAAATAATGCTGCTATGAACATTGGTGTGCAATGTATCTACTCATGTTATGGCTCGTATTTCTTGTAGACAAATACCAAGTAGAGGAATTGCTGGATCATAAGATATGTCTATTTCCAACGTTCTGAGGAAGCGCCATATTGCTTTACTGAGAGGTTGGACCATTTTGCAATTCCACCAGCAATGTAGGAGCGTCCCAGTCCTCCGCATCCTCACCAGCATTTATTGTCCTCTACTTTTTTGATCTTTGCTGTTATTGTCTTTTTCCTATAGAGGTGTTGTAGTTTCCTATGTTGTTGTTGTCAAGTGCCATTGAGTTGATTCCGACCCATAGCGACCTTGTATAGGGTTTCCAAGGAGCAGCTGGTGAGCTTGAACCGCCGACCTTGCAGTTCAAACAACTTTGTAGTCTGGCGCATTAACCCACAGCTCCACACCAGGAATGTTTTAGAAATTAGTCCCTTGTCTGATGTGTTGTGGCAAAAGATTTTTGCCCATTCTGTGGGTTCCCTTTTTACTCTTGGTGAAGTCTTTTCAGGTACATAAGTTTTTAATTTTTAGTATGTCCCAATCATCTATTTTGTCTTCTTTTGTTTGTGTGATTTTCAAAACGTTTGATAGTCTGTGTATACCTTGTATTAGAACCCTATTTTTTCATTGATGGCCTTTATTATTCTGGGACTCACATTTAGGTCTTTAATCCATGCTGAGTTGGTTTTTATATAAGGTCTTGTTTGAATCTTTTGCATATTGTTTTCCAGTTGTCAGTACTGTCAGTTGAAGAGACTATTAACCTCCCCATGTAATATACTTAGGCACTTTTTCGAAAATCAGTTTGCTGTATGTGGATGAGTTAATTTCTGTTCCACTGATCACTGTATCTCTCATTGTACCAGTAATAGCTGTTTTGACCACTCTAGCCGTGTAGTGAATTTTGAAATTAGAGAATGAGAGGTTTCCAGTGTTCTTCTTCTTAAGCAGTGCTTTGCTTATCTTGGGTCTCTTTCCTTTCCATATAAAGTTTGTAATTGTTTTTTCCACCTCTTTGAAGAATGTTGTAGGAATGTGGATTGAAATTGCATATGTGTAAATTGCTTTGGGCAGTATTGACATTTTCACAATGTTAAGTCTTCCTATCCAGGAGCATGGTATTTTCTTCCACTTTTTGTGTTTTGTAGTTTTCTCTGTATAGGTCCTCTGTTTTGCTGGTTACATTTATTCCTAGATATTTCATCTTTTGGACTGCTATTGTAAATGGTATTGCTTTCCTAATGTCCTTTTCAGCACTGTCATTGTTAATGTAGAGGAATCCAGCTGATTTTTGTATGTTGGTCTTATACCCTGCCACTTTGCCGAATCTTCCAGTGAGGTCTGGTAACTTTTATTTACCTATTCTTTATGGTTTTCTATATATAGGATCATATTGTCTGAAAATGGAGACCATTTTATTTCCTCTTTATTTATTTGGATGCCTTTAATTTCCCTGTCTTGCTGTATAGCTCTTGTTAAGATTTCCAGCACAATATTGAATAGGAGTGGTGACAAAGGGCATGCTTGTCTGGTTCTTGTTCATAGAGGGAAGGCTTTCAGTTTCTCTCCATTGACAGTAATGTTAGCTGTTGGTTTTGTATTGTTGTTATTATTAAGTGCTTTCGAGTCGATTCTGACCCATAGCGACCCTGTATAGGGTTTCCGAGGAGTAGCTGGTGAGCTTGAACTGCCAACCTTGCAGTTCAAACGGCATTGCAGTCTGGCGCATTAACCCAGAGCATCATAGTATATGCTCTTTATTATGTTGAGGAATTGCCCTTCAATTCCTACTTTGTTGAATGTTTTTATCAGGAATGGATGTTGGATTTTGTCAGATGCCTTTTCTGCATCAATCATTATGATCACAGGGTTCTTTTTTTGTTTGTTTGTTTAGATGGTGGATTGCATTGATCGTTTTTCTAATGTTGAATCATCCTTGCGTCCCTGATATGAATCCCACTTGATCATTATGTATTATCTTTTTGATGTGCTGCTGGATTCTTTTGGCTAGGATTTTGTTGAGAATTTTTGCATCTGTGTTCATGAGGGATATTGGTGTATAATTTTCTTTCTTAATGACATCCTTCCTTGGTTTTGGTATGAGGGTTATGCTTGCTTCATAAAATGTATTAGAAAGTTTTCCATCCTCTTCTATATTCTGAAATAATGTGAGTAAAATTTGTGACAGCTCTTCCCTGAATGTTTGTTAGAACTCACCAGTGAAGCCATCTGGACCTGGACTTTTTTTGGTTAGGAGTTTTTTGATGACCTGATCAATTTCTTCTTTTGTTATGGTTTTTTTCTACTTCAATCTGTTTAGCTAAAATGTATCCATCTCTTCTAAGTTTTCAAATTTGTTAGAGTACAACTCTTTATAATATTCTGTTATTATCCTTTTAATTTTGTTTGTTTGCGTTGTGACATCGCCAATGTAGTTTTTAATGAGAGTCATTTGTGTCTTCTCCTTTTCTTTTGTTAGGTGTACCAGTGTTTTGTCAATTTTATTAATCCTTTCAAAGGACCAGCTTCTTGTCCTGTTGATTATATTGTTTTTCTGTTTTCTGTCTCATTTATTTCTGCTCTAATCTTATTATTTTTTTCTTTTTGTGGCTGAAGGTTCTCTCTGTTGATTTGTTTCTAATTGTTGGAAATGCTGTGTTAATGTGTTAATTTTGGTTCTTCTTTTTGGATGTGTGCATTTATTGCAATAAATTATCCTCTCAGCACCATTTTTGCTGTGTCCCAAAGATTTTGGTATGTTGTGTTTTCATTCTTATTTGTGTCTAGGAACTTTTTGAATTCACATTTTATTTCTTCTACCACCCAGTTGCTTTTTAGCAGGGTGTTATTCAGTTTCCATGTATTTGACTTGATTTCTTTGGTTTTCCTATTGTTGACTTCTAATTTGATAGCTTTGTGGTCTGAGAAGATGCTTTTGTAATATTTTCATATTTGGAAACTTATGGAGGCTTGTTTTGTGGCCTAACACATGGTTTATTCTGGAGAATGTTCCATGGGCACCGGAAAAGAATGTATATTGTACTGTTGTTGGGTCGAGTATTCTGTACACATCTATGAAGTCCAGTTGGCTGATTGTGTTGTTTAGTTCCTCTGTGTCTTTGTCGAATTTCTTTCTAGTTGCTTTATCCATTTTAGAAAGTGGTGTATTAAAATTGCCCACTGTTATTATTGGTTGGTTGGTTATCTGCGGTGGAGCCGGTTCCGACTCATAGCAACCCTGTACAGGGTTTTCTGAGGCTGTGAATCTTTACAGGACCCGAAAGCCTCATATCTCTCCTGTGGAACAGCTGGCAGTTTCGAAGTGCCGAGCTTGAGGTTCGCAGCCCGATTCGTAACCACTACGCTACCAGAGCTCCTTATTATTATTATAAATTCGTCTATTTCTTTCTTCAAATCTATTGGAGTTTGCTTTATATATTTTGGAGCTCTTTCATTATGATTTTTATTATGGTTGTGTCATCTTGTTCGGTTGTCCCTTTAATCATGAGATAATGTCCATCTCTATCTGTTATGCTGGTTTTTGTCTTAAAGTTTATTTTATCAGAGGTTAGTATTGCCACTCCTGCTTGTTTTATATTGCAATTAGCTTGGTATATTTTTTTCTACTCTGACTTTTAGTCTGTTTTTGTCTCTGTGAGTAAGGTATGTCTCTTGTAGACAAAATATTGAAGGATCTTGTTTTCTTATCCATTCTCCCACTCTCAGTCTCTTAACTGGTGCATTTAATCTGTTTACATTCAGTGTAATTATCAATAGGTAT
Organism: Chrysochloris asiatica; assembly: GCF_000296735.1. NCBI lineage: Eukaryota > Metazoa > Chordata > Mammalia > Afrosoricida > Chrysochloridae > Chrysochloris > Chrysochloris asiatica. The sequence continues at coordinate 1,826,020 of NW_006408587.1, forward strand.
GGGTTAATTGCTGACATTATGTTTTTTGTGTGTGTGGTGGTGCTGGTTTCTTTGTTCTGCATGGCTTCCTGTGCTGAGTTCATGTTTTTTGTGTTCTTGTCAGTTTCCTCATAGTTTTAATGTTTCCATGTTCTTCTTGGAATTTCATTTTCTTGGTATCTTGTGAAGTATTATTTTTCTTTGAGGTTACCTTTTATTCCATTAACTTTTCCCTCCATTTAATAGAGTTTATTTTATCCTGTAATGTACCTGACTTTCTCACCATCTGGATCTCTGTTCCCACAGGTTTACCTTCTTTCACAGTGGAATTGTTTTGATCATAGACTGACCTCCAGATCCTCTGAATTTGTTGTTAAAGTTTTGTTCTGTTCTTGATTCTTCCATTTGTTGACTTGAGTTCCTGGTTGTGCTGCCACGTAGGTCAATCTCTGGTTGTTGTCTGTTCTTGTTGGTTCTCAGTGCACAGAACTCCCTTTAGGGTGTTTTGTAGTGCAGGGTTGGCTTTGGCAAAATCCCTTAGCTTCTGTTTATCCTGGAATATTTTGATTACACCATCGTATTTCATTGACAGCTTTGCTGGATAGAGGATTCTTGGGTGGCAGTTTTTTTCTTTCAGGGTTTTTTATATGTCTCCCCATTGCCTTCTTGCCTGCATGGTTTCTGCTGAGAGATAAAGGGCCAGTTCTTGAATATAGTGATGTGGTGGCCCTTGAGATAGCACTATCAGGCTAGGGGCAAAGACAGGGCACCCATTCTACTACTGCTGACCCTATTTTAATTCAGTTTTCCAGAAACGCTTTGAAGCCTCATTGTATTATTGTGAAGATTAAATGAGATACATTACATCAGTTCAGTCATTCCAGTACGAAACTTGAATCCTTATATGGATAGGCACTGTTCTAGTACTAGGTAGATCCAAAATCCAGACCCACTGCTGTCAAGTCGATTCTGACTCATAGCAACCAGATAGAGATCTGATACTGTAAATTTAACTATTAAAACAATGTGTTATCAAATATTTTATTTCCTTCTTTGTGTTTAGCAGTGTTCATTATTAGAAATAGAATCAGTTTATTATATTTTGTTTGCAGTAGGGTAAAATGATGCTTGAAAATTAAAATAGATTTGGGAAGGTGCTGTAAACTAGAAGGAAGCATGGAATCTATTGTTGTTAAGTGCTGTTTAGTTGGTTCTGACTCATAGTGACCCTTTATAGGGTTCTCAAGGAACAGCTGGTGAATTTGAACTGCTCATCTTGTGGTTCACACTGACCTTGTGGTCCAGTGCTTTATGCCACAGTGTCACACCAGGACTCTAAGATAGCTCATTGATGTTAAGAGTGGGCATTGAATTAGAGATCTAACTCTTCAGTTAAAAGTCAGCTTCACTTCTTAGAATTCTCGCTTTTAGAAACTAAAGGTTTCCCTTGTCTCTGGCCAGATTGAGTATTTATTGTCCAGTGATCACTTTGTTCTTTGGCCTTGTGTTTTATTGGAGAGATGAGTATAATAAACCTGTTCTTGGCATGTAAAAAAGAGACAGAGACATATGCTATTGTGTTGTTACATTCAGAGTCCAGAGATACAGCATGGATCCTTGCTTGCATTGGGATTCACAGTGGGAAGATATTTGGCTAAAAAGAAAGTGAGAATTGCAGAGCAACAAGACCTGGAGACATGTGCTGGTTTTCTTCCTGAACAAGAGGAACTCATTCACAGTGCCACAGAAACAATAGGTAATACATGACTTCATGCTCAGGTAGTGTTGCAGTTTTTGAAATATGTTGAAAGTTTAATAGAGCATTGCATTTAAAGGCACACAATTTTCCTCAAACATATTTGAATCTCAGATAAACAAGAATTTGAATGCTACTGCTAATTAAATTCTGCATTCTTAATGGTAAGAGTACATTTTTATGTTTCTATATAATAGATGATTCAGTTATGGAAATAAAATAAACATTAAAAAGGACACTACTCTATTTCCTGTAGCCATGTGTTATTGCAAAATTAATGTTGACAGATTATCACTTAGAAATATACCTTAGGCCAGGGGTGGGGAACCTTTTTTCTGCCAAAATTGATAACATCATTTGCAGTCCATACAAAATAATCAACTTGAAAAAGATCAAACATGTAACTCCCCCCTAATGTGCGGTTGCCTTGGCAATCCCAGACCAAATGATTTCGTGGGCCTTAAATGCACAAAGGCTGGATTTCCCCTACCCCTGCCTCAGAGCTTGGTTTTATTTCGCTGTCTTTTAAATCTTGAATGCATTGTTGGTGCTTTGAGTCATGAGCGTAGTAGTATGTGATTCTCTGTTTTGTCTGAATGTATTCACAGGCTCATTTTTGGACAGTACGTCACCCATCCTGGCAATTGCTGCCTGCACAGCCCTGGGTGAAATTGGCAGAAATGGTCCACTCCCAATCCCCAGTGAGGGATCTGGCTTTACCAAACTGCATCTTGTGGAAAGCTTAATAAATAGAATACCGTCTAGCAAAGAAACAAATAAGGCAAGTCTCTCTTTTCTTCTTTTCCTCTGAAACTTTCTGTATTTATAGGTATGTAAATGAGCAAAACCAAATTGTAATGAGGATAGATGAACTGTATATAGCTTTGGGATAGAGATAATATTTGAACATTGTAGTATGTGTACTGTTTTAACCCAGAAATTTCCGTTTTGCCCTATACTATTTTCTTAACGATGAGAGTGAGAGAGTCAAAGCATAAGTTAATTCTCTTGTCATCTACAAAAAATTATTTTGTCATATTACATGGTGGATGACAAAGTGTTAAGTATTAACTCTTATGATTGATTTTTTAATATTAGATAAAATACTACAGAACCCTAACTAGAGAGTAACACAGATGATGTGGGTGGAGAGGGTGGTGGTATGTTGTAGAGTTGGTTCCAACTCCTAGAGACCCTGTAAAAGGTTTCCATGACTATAAATCTGTATGGGAGCAGAAAGCCTCATTCTTCTCCTGCGGAATGGTGGTGGTCCGTGGAGTCGGTTCTGACTCATAGTAACCCTGCATAGGGTATCCAGGGCTGTAAATCTTCACAGGAGCAGAAAACCTTATCTTTCTTTTATGCAATGGCTGGGGGTTTCGAACTCTGACCTTACGGTTACTAGCCCAACTCATAGCTACTGCCACTGACCTTGCAGTTAGCTGTCCAATTTGTAATCCACTCTTCTACCAGGGCTCCTTTGGGTGAAGGGGAAGGCAAAAAAAAGTGCTGCTAGTTTTTGAGCAGCTGAAATGACTTTGCCTCACTTGCAGTCAGCCCAGAGCTTGCCAAAAAAAAAAAAAGGACATTCATGGGTAGGTGGGACCATTGTGAAATTGTGAAATGACAGGTAAAATTGCTTCTGAGGATGTACTTAAGAGGCCAAAACTGCCAGCACAAAACAAAAACAAAACTTACCTCCTACATCTAGATTGGCTTTAAGAAATCTGGATAAGCAGCGTGAGCACCCTGCAAGGGAAGGAGCTTTATAGCTTTTAGTTTTAGAAAAGTATTTTCATAGACTTTAAAAATATACTCTTTATAATTAGAAACCAAAACTTTGAAGTCTAAGATAAGTTAATTAACTGAAAAACAACTTACTACAAGTTTTTTATAGCATGATAGTTTTATCCTTGGCCTAGATATTGATTAAAGTTGGAAAGCTCGCATAGTGTACTTTGTATTGTTGTGAAGTTCCGTCAAGTTGGTTCCAATTCATAGTGACCCTGTATAAGGTTTCCGAGGAGCAACTGATGAGCTTGAACCGTCGACCTTGCAGTTCAAATGGCTTTGCAATCTGGTGCATTAACCCATAGCGCCACACCAGGACTCCATACTTTCCATTTGTTGTTGTTGTTATGTGCCGTGGAGTCGGTTCCAACTCATAGCGACCCTGGACAGGGTTTCTGAGGCTGTAAATCTTGACGGGAACAGAAAGCCTCATTTTTCTCCTGCAGAAAAGCTGGTAGTTTCGAACTGCTGACTGTGAGGTTAGCAGCCTGATTCGTAACCACTACGCTACCAGAGCTCCTTATACTTTCCATTAGCTATTACTATTTAACGAATTGTTACCAACCATTGGAATCCTGGTGTGACACTGAAGGCTAATGTACTGGACTGTGAGGTTGGTTTGAATGGCAAGGTCAGTTCACGTTCCCCAGCCACTCCTCAGAAACCGTATACAGGGTTGTTATGCTTCTGAACCAACTTGACGGCACTTAACAACAACTACCATTGATGAGCACTTGTTATGTGCCAGGCAGTATTGTAAGTGCTCTACATACATACATGCATATATTAAATGAGTCCTCCAAAAAATCGAGTGAAGTAGTTATTACCGCCATATTCCAGAAGAGAAAAGAAAGTCACAGAGACCAGGGTAACTAAGAGAGAACAGAAATAACATAAGGTCATACACCTGTAAAGGCTAGTTAAATGGAACAGCAGTGATTTGTTCCTAGGCCTCCTTGGCCTAGAACTCACATCCTTAACTGCTATAATTTGAAGGATAAAAAGCTTACTCTTATAGGCTTGTTTTCTTCTTTTGAAACTTTACATACATAATGGACTCAATTTTATGCTTTTCTACCTCAGTGTCTTAAGAACCCTGGTAGTGTAGTGGATTACATGTTGGACTGCTAACCACAAGGTCAGCAGTTCAAATCTACCAGTCATTCCTGAGAAGCAAGATGAGGCTTTCTGCTCTTGTAAAGATTTACGCCTCAGAAATCCTGTAACTTTATACAGCATCATTATGAGTTGGTACCATCTTAACCACATACCACCACTCCCACCACCTCTTTGAGTTACAGAGGATAAGACATATAATGTAACATTGTTATGTGCCATAAAGTTGGTTCTAACCCTTAGCAACCCTGCATAAAGTTTCTCAGGAGCAGCTTGTGAGCTTGAACTGCTGACCTTGCTATTCAAACTGATTTTGCAGTCCAGGTTATTAACCCACAGTACCACACTAAGATTGGGTACTTAAAAAGAAACTTATACATAGTGCATTACTTAGAAAAGACAACCCCTCTTTGCCATATAATTTTTTTAAACACTAGACAGCACTTAACAACATCCTCAGGTAAAGCTTTTATATAATATGCTTCACAAAATTTTTTTTCCTGTATTCTTCCAGATGAAAGAAAGAGCAATCCAAACACTGGGGTATTTTCCAGTTGGGGATGGAGAGTTTCCTCATCAGAAACGCCTCTTGCAAGGTCTCATGGATTCTGTGGAGGTATTTATATTGCTATCTGATTGTTAGTTATTAAAATAAAAGACATTATTTAAATTTTGCGTTTTAACCTAAACCTTTTACTCATTTGTTCAGCAAGTACTTCTCAAGTGTCATCCCTGGCATGGTCACCCTGCTGGGCACAGCATTGGACTACATTATCTAGGTGTGGACATTTCTGTCTTACCTTTTTTGAGTAGTATGGAGTAGTATAGGTGGAAGGGGAAAGCCACTCTTCTCAGCTGGATGTAGAGAATGGGTGCTGGGACTCCAGTGGCTCTGGCATCTGCTGACTTGCCTTCTGTTGTTGGAAGCAGTGGAGAAGAGCTACAAGTAGGTCACTGCCTGAGCACAACCTGACGTGGCCTCTGTCTACTCGGGCTGTGATTTTTGTCACTCATGTTTTTATACACCAGAGTCCCAAGCCTTCTTTACTCTTAAGTTTTTGAAAGCCCCATACTTATTTCCTTCTCAACTTGCTGTTCTCCATAAGAACCCTTTTTGACCTTCAGTTGTTTTATACTCACATGAATCCTTGTATTTTCTCTTCACAGCATTTATCACACATTTCAAGGCAGAGTCTGTTTTAGTCTTCATTATAACACAGGTGCTGAGCAGTGTGTTTGGTAGTTGTAGATCTCACTGTGCATGTAAGGCAGTGGAATCACTAAGGAATGTGTGATTAATTCTGCCTCAAAGAGTTGCTACAGGTTTTTTGGAGATGTTTTTGCTGGGCCTTGTAGAATGGGAGCAGGAGGGCAAGGGCTAAGGTCTGAAGCAGCTGAATTCAGGTAATTCAGTACTTTAACAGTGAAATTTTTTTTATAATCTCAAACCATGTCAGGTTTTCTCTGGTTGTCACTGACATTATAAATTATAACCACTTGGTAAAAAGCTTATGATGCTTTCTTCTTCTTCTTTTTTTTTTTTTTTAATTCATGCGAGATAGGGGCTTCTTTTAGTTTCATTTAAATAAATGAAAATTTGTATCCTTTACTTGCTATTGAAATAATTATCTTATGAATTATAAAATATCAAATACATGAAAAATTGGAAACTTGGAATGAATGGAAAAAATATGCATAGCAAAAATCAGTAAAACAAAATAGCTTCATAATCAACGACAACAAAGTTTTAAAGTTTTTTAAAGTTGTTTTAACTTATTGTATTACTGAAAAATTCAAACATACATGAAGAGAGTAATGTGCCTCTTCTTCTGTTAATCTATTGAAACTATTATTTTTTTCTGACCCCCCTATGCACAACCTAGATAGCATATAATCCATAAATATAAAATTTTGTTTTTGTGTCATCGACACTAGGAAACATGTAAAAACAAGTACGTACAGCGAATCCTTAACATATCCTCTATATTGGAATACCTTTTCTCAGCTTGGCCATCACCAAGAGCAGCATGTAACCAGGAAGCAGTAGGGATTCAAGAGTAGTACTAAACCTGTAAATCCTTTTTCCTTGTGTGAGAAACATTGTCGCTATCCTGATACTGCCTCAGTTGTTCTTAGTAACTGGTGGATTGCTATAAACCCCTGTCCTAGGACCTGATGGGGCTCCGGATGGAGAACTGGGGTGGACTGCCTTACCCTATATGAGGTCACTGATAAATTATCATGTGTTTACTGACAAATGCTCAAAAAATTCAATCTGTACTCACTTTAGTGAGAGTTAGGCTTTATTAGTTGAGTTTGCAAAATCGGGTGTCCGGATAGTGCCTATTTCCTTTTTATGGTTACATTCTTATTTTAAAGTTTCTACTTCTCCAACAGGTCCTCCGTCAGCCTCCCCTAATTCTTTCTGTTTTATACATATCCCGAGGAGCTCTGGTAGCGAAGTGGTTAAGAATCAGCTGCTAACCTCAAGGTTGTCAGTTCTAAATTACCAGCCATTCCGCAGGAAAAAAATGAGGCTTCTGCTCCCATAAAGATTTACAGCCTTGGAAACCCTGTACTGGGTCGCTATGAGTCTGAACCAACTCCTCGGTACTTAACAACAACAACAACAACAAATACTTATCCCTTGTGCATGGTTCCTATTGCTCTATCAGCCCACAATCTGTGCCTGTGTCAATTAGCAACTTCTGGGACCTTTTGAGTCCTTATTCCTGAAGGTGGACCAACCTGAGATTTATTTTTCACTCACACTTGAAGTTGTTTTTGTTAGTGCCACTGAGTCAGTTTCAACTCTTGGCGACCTTGTTGTTGTTGTTAAGTGCCGTCGAGTCAGTTCCGACCCATGGTCGGACCTGAGGTGCAGCAGGTGAGCTTGAACCACCAACCTTGCAGTTCACGTGGCTTTGCAAACTGGCGCGTTAACCCACAGCACCACACCAGGACTCCTTAGCAACGTCAGGTGATAATTATTGTGCAGTTTCGCAAATCAGGCATTATGCTAGGAACTTTTTTTTTTTAAATGCTTTATTGTGAATTATGAGATAGTTTACATGGGAGGACATCAGTTTCACATTGATCCCATCGTATATTGTTTCCTTGCCATGGTTAACAATTCCTTCCATGCATCATCCATCAACCAATGGTATACCCTACAAACCTGCCCCCTTGTTGTCCGCATACTGCCGGTCTCCCTCTCCGGGTCCAAAGTTTCCAGCCACTCCATCTTTCCATGTTTTAGGAACTTGATTGAACCAACCACAAGGCCAGAAGTTCAAGCTTACCACCCTATACAGAGTTGCTTGGGGTTGTAAGCGACTCGGTGACACTTAACAACAACAAGCCTCACTGCAGCCTAATGGGGTGATGATGGTGTTTTGGTTGTGGTGGTTATGTGCCAGGGAGTCAGTTCTGACTTATAGCTACCCTGCTTCGGGTTTCTGAGGATGCAAGTCTTTATGGGAGCAGAAAGCCTCATCTTTCTCCCTCAGAATGGATGGTAGTTTTGAACTGCTGACCTTGAGGTTAACAGCCTGACTTGTAATTACTGTGCTCCAATGAAGACACTGAGTCTCAGAAACATTTAAATAAGAGTATGTCACTGGTAAAATGCAGACAGAATTTGAATCAAAGTCTGTGTGGTTTTAAAGTCAATGCCCCCTTCCCCTAACTGAACAGGATCTTGTTTCCCAAAATTGCATGTTACTGCTTAGTGGTTCTCTGTTGAGGATGAGGTATGTAGCATGAACTTTGGAAAATATATCCATTCCTTTACTCTACCTTGTTTTTGAGGACTCCTGTATTTGCTAAAAGCAAACCAGACAAAGGAGTGAAAAACATAGTATTTTGAGAAATAAGACATTAAATGACCTTTCTGTAGAAATAGATGTTTTGTGAACATGTTCTTTGTCATTCACGGCTTTTATTTTCCTTTGTTGCAGGCCAAGCAGATAGAACTTCAGTTCACTATCGGCGAAGCCATCACTAGTGCTGCAATAGGAACTAGTTCTGTAGCTGCCCGAGATGCCTGGCTAGTGACTGAAGAAGAATACACTCCTCCCACTGGTACGAAATACTCAGCTAATCCTTTTATAATCATCAAGTAACCCTTTTCTGATACCCTGATCACATTTGAAGCAAGCACACACACACATGCTCACACACACTAAACTTTTTCGGATTTTTTTTTGTCTGTTTTATCAACTTAGTTCAGTCAAGAAAAATAATTGATTAAAGGAGAGTGAGCATGAAGTTAACAAAAGCTTTTTAAATTCCTTTGGCAAGCAAGCAACAGAGTAAACTATGTAATTACCTTTAAATTTGTGCTCTTTAGATGGGGATTAGTGTATCCTCATCTAAAGTCGAGGTATAACTTTCTTTGTGTTTGGTCCAAATAACTGAATCACATGTTATTCCAAGCCTTTAACATGTCCAAACACTTTCTTAGAACTGTTTTTCTTTGTACTTCCAAGACTTCCTGGGCTTTTTCCTTACCTTTGACTTTTCATTCTTTTTCACTGCCTCTTTTTTCTTCACACTCACCATCGGTTTTGGACTATCCCAGATCAGCAATACCTATATCTTATACCAACTTTTTGATGATCTTTTACCTTGGAATCATTGTGTTAAACTGCAGGGCTGTTTTTTAAACCATTTGTTTGATATTTTCACACAGAACTCCCACAGTTATCAATTTCTTTGTGTCTAAATCTGAAATTATCATCTCTTCTTCCTCTGACTCTGTAAACTGTTCGTCATCTTAATTTCCTAAAATAAGTCTCTTTTGTTACTCCCTACCTTAAAAATAATAACATTTCTATCAGTTACTCAAACCTAATGAGGACAGAAACGAAAAAAGGATCTACACTGAACCTAGAGAGATCATTATTGTTAAATGAAAACTGAAAAGGGGGGAAACCAATAAGGAAAAAATGTTTACAAGAGAGCTCAGGTTTTAGGTGTTAAGATGCTCTTAATTAGGAAGAGTAGTTTCAATTCTCAAGGGAGTGGTGGTCCTTATTTTCATTTTACCAATGATTGAAATATGTTTTGTCTCACCTTTTCCATTTCAGATAGTGAGATAAATCTACAGTTTTGTGTTCTCTAAAATAGTAGTTTCTTAAGACCCTTTTGGCAGCTTGATTTTTATTTTCTTTGAAAACAAATTAGTTATCTACATGTGAAACTTTTTCATAGCCATGGAGGGCTAATTTGTAGATGTATTTATAATGTATTTATTAAGTGCTTAATAGGAGCCAGGTATGAGTCTCTGTGTTTGCAATGCAGGAATGACTAAACCCATAGAAAATCCTGCTCTCCTGGAACTTTACATTCTAGGGGGAGACAGACAAGAGGCAGAATAAGCAGGGTAAAATGTGTAACTTGCTAAATGGTAATAATTTCTAGGAAGAGAAGTAAAGCACGAAAAGGGAATAGGTCAACTTTGGAAGGTAGTTATTAATAGAGTGCTGAGGACAACTAAATTATTCTCAGGAAGATGATGTTAAACAACCTGCAGTGGGTAAGGGAGTGAACTGGTTGGAATTTGGGGGGAAGAGTATTCCCGGTAGAGGCAGTAACAAGTGCAAAGGCTCTGAGACATGAGTATGTGTTTGAGGGCAGTTTGGCTAGCGCAAAATGAGTGAGTAGAAGAGGAGTAAGATATGAGATGAAGTCAGATCATGTGGAACCTTTTAGTCCATTATGAGGCTTTCTGTAGAAAGCAGTTACAGGTTTGTGAGCTGAGGAGAGACACAATCTGACTTCCAATGCTGTATTTAGAAAATAAGCTGAAGTGGAACCAGGGCAGAAGCAAGGAGCTTAGTTAGGAGATTGTTGCAGTACCCCAGGTGTTACATGATGGTGACTTGAATGATGGTGATAGCACGGAGGTGGAGAGAAATGGTTGGTTTAAGATATTTTGGATGCATTGCCAACAGGATTTGCTATTGAATTGAATGGCAGATGTGAGAGGAGTCAGTGATGACTTCAAAGTTCTTATTGTGAGCAATTGGAAGAATTGAGTTTCCATTTATTGGGTGGGGGAGATTCAGATTTGTGAAGTGGGAGCAGGGTGGATGCAGGGTAAAACTCTTTCACTGGTTGATCTTTCTCCTCCTCACTCCCAGCAGTGTTGGAATCTCTCAGTTCCTCCATGCCTTTAGCTGGGACTGATGCCGTCCTGGACAAAGCTAGCTAGGAGCCAGTTGAATATGTGAATATGGAGTTTTGAAGAGTTTCAGATTGGAAATAAATTTTTGGGTGTTTTATAAAGATAGTATTGAAATTCATGAAAGTATATGTGATCACCAGGGGAGTGAAAGAAGTTCAACAACTAAGTTCTAGAGTTCTCTAGCACTGATGTTTGAACACTAAGAAGAAACCCGAAAAGGACACCAAACAGGAGCAGTTGGAGGGGGCAGTCCAACAGTTATGCCCTAGAGGTGAAGGGAAGAAGGTCTCAGAGGGTGAGGAGGTTGGGTAGGGACGAAGTGTGTGAAATGCTGCTGATTAATCAGGTAAGATAATAATTGAGGTAGTGATTGGTGACTTTTATGAGTAGTGTCTAGTGTTGTAGGGACAGTCTGGTTTGGAGTTGGTTCAAGAAAAAATAAGGGAGAAAATGTAGAACTAATTATAGACAACAGTTTTGAGAATTTTGATGTGAAACTGTGGTTCTCAACTTGGAAGAGTCCTCCCTCTTATAGACATTGAGCAATGTCTGGGGAGGTGGGCACTACTGGTGTCTTGTAGTTACACATTACTGTTGTTAAGTGCCATTGTCGAGTTAGTTCCGATTCATAGGGACCTTGTATAGGATTTCCAAGGAGCAGCTGTTGAGTTTGAACTGCTGACCTTGTGGTCCAGTGCTTTCTCTCACAGCGCCACACAAAGACATGAAGCCAGGAATGTTGCTGAACATCCTGTGATGGAAGGAACAGCCCCACAACAGAATTATCCAGCTAAAAATGTTAGTAGTGTTGAAGGTGAGAAACTCTGGAGTTAATTAAACAAGAGAGGAGGTGGAATATGAAGGCAGAAGAGGTTTGTGTATTCGTTTTGATTTTAGATGGGAGGTAGGAAAGAGTAGAGTAAGAAAAGTTGATGGATCTGGAGTGAGTAGGGATAAGTTTTCATTCTATGATAGTACAGTTACTTGGGTACCTTTGAAATGCCAAACTCTGAAATGAATGATTATTGATTCATCCAGCAACTTACTTAAAAACTTGGGTATTTAGATTTTAATATATTATAGGATTATAATATGTAAATGTTGGTTTGCCTGTGTGGGATGTGTGTGTTTGGATGGGTTTGAGGTTTGTTGTGTTTGTGGTGTATGTCCTGGTTTGTGAGATCCCTGGTCTTTTTATGTGTGTGTGTATATATATATATATATCTGAATGTGTGCCTCTCTCCTATTTTTGACTGTATTTCACAGATGTGGTCCCTGCTTTCTTGTCAAATGTATGACCCCTGGATATATGTAAATCTCAAGATTGTGTGTTCTCTTGCATTATAGTTTTGATCCATACGTAGGGTACAAGACGCTGAGTAAATACCAATTTAAATTTATTTTTTTAGGAAGATACATTGGATTATTTTAATTATTTCTTACATTTCTTTTCCCTAGGAGCCAAAGTGAATGATGTGGTCCCATGGGTGTTGGACATGATTTTAAATAAACAAATCATCAGCTCCAACCCACATGTGAGGCAAGCAGCTTGCATTTGGCTACTTTCCCTTGTGAGAAAGCTGAGTACCCATAAAGAAGTGAAGGTAAGCCATTCTTTAAATATGACTGCACTATTGGAAACGTTTACAAATTGCCCTTAAAAGGTAGGAAAGAACATATGAAGTGAGGGAAAATTAAGTAATGCTAGAGATTTTGAAATAAAGCTGTTAATGAAGGAATGAGGATGGCGGCCTGATATATATTGACTAAAATATGATTTTAAACTTGAAAAAATAAAGTCAAAAGGAGGTAAAGATGCAGAGGGTCTGGTTAGATATGTCAGAATTGTACTACCTGTCATAATGGTACAACCTTCAGGCAATTTGAGCTGCTCTGGTCCTACATGAGAACCCCAGAGTTTTATCACCTCAGGTGGCAAGATTTTATAGGTCCATGTACCCTGACAGCAAATCTCATTCCAAGTTTATTAGTATTTCAGTGTTAAAATGTCATTTTTTCCCTTTCTTTCAGTCTCATCTTAAAGAAATTCAAAGTGCATTTGTTTCAGTCTTGTCAGAAAATGATGGTAGGTGACTGACTGGTAAATGTTTAATTTCTGAACTTTATTAAACTTGTATTTCAAATTTTGAAAACTCTGGATTGATGAATATAAAAGAAAATTATTTTTGAGCTCTGTGATTAATTTAGAAAGAAACCTTGCTTATTATGGATAATAAGTGTTATGTTAATATTTTTAAAAACAAAGCTTCTGGTTAGGATATAGGAAATTCTCTAATTCTTTAAGTTTGTTTTTAGTTGTAACATGTTTTTCAGTTTTGCATTGAAAAGGAAGCTGAAACCTTCTTAAAATTAGTTAATCTATTAATAAAGGAATCCTGGTGGCCTAGTGGCTTATGCATTGGGCTGCTAACCTTAAGGTCAGCAATTCAAAATGGCTAGTTACTTCTATGGAGAAAGGTGAGTCGTTCTACTACTAGTACAGTCACTTCCAGGGAGAAAGATGAGCCGTTCTATTCCTGTAAAGATACATAGCCTTGGAAACCCTGTACAGGGCTGACTGTGAGTTGGAAATGACTCAATTGAATGCAACAACAACTTTGGAGGCTCCTGGTGTGGTGCTATAGGATAAGCACTGGACTGCAAACCGCAAGGTCTGTGGTTCAAACCCACCAACTGCTTCTTTGGAAACCCTATACAGGGTCGGTATGAGTCAGAAATGACTCGACAGCAACAACTAACTTTGTTCTTTTGACTAACTTTTCTCTTTGTAATTTAAGGCAGGAGAGAATGAGTATATATGTGTAAAACATTTATATGGTAGCTTAGTTTTAAACATATGGTCTCCTGTTGTTCTTTCATTGTTAAAGAGTTAGATTTGGATGTATTGAATTCTACTGAGACTGTTTGATTACTCTGATTTGTATAACTTACATTCTGTAGCTGTGCACTGTATACTAATTGTATACTAAGGTTGTCTTGGTTTGTGAGTTGGATCTTCTGTGAATGTAGACATCATTTACAGTGACTCATATGGTATCATGTCCACAGATACGGCTTAATACATTTTTAACAACATAGATGGAATAGATGGCTTGATTTTTGTTTCATACCTTTACTTTGATACCATTTTACATTGACATTGTTAAAACATTTTTAAAACTTGGACTTTGTAGCCTGTGGACAAACTTTTCTTAAATTAATATTATTTAATCTGACTTTTTTGGTAGAACTTAGCCAAGATGTTGCCTCAAAAGGCCTTGGGTTGGTTTATGAACTGGGCAATGAACAAGATCAACAGGAATTGGTCTCTACACTTGTAGAAACACTTATGACTGGCAAAAGGTACTGTAAACTTGAAATTTTCAGATTTAGAAACTTAGTACATGTGTGTGCACATATTGAAAATATGCTTTGGAAGAAGAAAAATTCTACTTGGTTGAATTTTCCTATTTCTCTATTTACTAATAAGTCTTTTCTAAAATGTAAGTCAGTGATTGTTATGCTGTGAATAGCAATGTAATTATGCAATGCACATTGTTCATTTTAGAAACACACCATTAGTTAAAGCATTGGTTTAGAAAAATTCTGTAATTGTTGGCCAGATGAGCTTGCGTATCTTCATAGGCTGATCCCTGAAGTAGACTATGTGAGGGGGGGGGAATCATTGTTTGTAATGGATTACTGCTTTGGCATGCCTTCCCTGTTGGAAAGAGTTTTCACTGTGACATTTAATTTAGTGTGACTTTATGGGGGCTACCTTTTCAATCTATTAATTTCATCATTTTAGACCGCATTTTCTTAAATTCTCAGCCTGATGGAGATGATAAAGTAGACTTTTCTATCTTGCACACGGTACACAGTTGATAAAGATTTTGATTTTTAACCATTTGCAAATGAATTGTATTGATTACTTGCATGCTTTGATGAAAAGTTTGAAGTTAATTTAAACTCTTTGTTGTTATTTGGTTTAGAGCTAAACATGATGTTTCTGGAGAAACAGTGGTGTTTCAAGGGGGAACCCTTGGCAAAACACCGGATGGGTAAGTATGCCAAATCTATCAGTCAATTACTGTAAACATCTTTAAATATTGCTCTTTGGTTCTGATAAATATTGGTGGTGATGGTGATGGTGGTGGGTGGTGGTGGTAAGTGCCTTTGAGTTGGTTCTGAGTCATAGCAACCCTGTATAGGGTTTCTAGGAAAAATAGCTGGTGGGTTTGAACCATTAACCTTGAGGTTAGCAGTCCAGTGCTTATCCTGCAGTGCTACACAAGGACTCCTCTGATAAATGTAGTATGCATGAAGTTGATTTCCACCCTCCAAGGCAAAGTTAGAAGTGCGTTGGATGAAGTGCAGCCAGAGTCCTCTTTGGAGGCCAAGATGGCCAAACTTCGTGTCTCATCCTTTGGACATATTGTCAGGAGGGACCAGTCCCTAGAGAAGGATGTTATGTTTGGTAAGGTGGAGGGTCAAAGAAAAAGAGGAAGACCCCCAGCGAGATGGATTCACAAAGTGGGAGCATCAAGTGGGTTCAAGTGTGGCAAGAATTCTGAGGTTGGCCTAGGACCTGGCAGTGTTTCGTTCTGTTGTGCATAGGGTCGCTATGAGTCGGTACCGACTCGATGGCACCTAACAACAACAACACAATAACAACAACAACAACAAGGCAAAGTTATGTGTTAACGGAAGAACATAACTTCTATAGACAAAGTCTAGGGTCTTACTTTGATTTTTTTTCCCTTAAAAAACATTCTCTATGTGGAGATTTGTATGCTAGAAGGCTGTCCCCAGGGAATTAATACCCAAAGGAGAATGACGGAAACAGGATAGTGACAGTGATTGAGAAAGGAGCTAAACTTATGTGGACCTTTACTCCTTAAGTAGCTCTGGGGCTGGGGTGGGCAGTCCTATTAGAGTTGCCCTGTTTTGAGGCATGAGGCCAGGTTTTATGTCCCCTCACTAGACCTTTATATCCCCCTAGTGACTAGCCACTGGCTGTGAGCTGCTCTGAGGGATAGTGTGAGTAGACTGAAATAGTTCTGGGAGATTGATTGGACTGAGGAACTTTCAGGCTCTTGCTGTATTTGGGATCTGGTAGCACATCAGTATCTACTGTACCAAGTGTTTTGGTGGGGGCAACTCTTGAATATTTTGGAATCCATCAGTACAGCATTCCAAATTTATTCCTTGGGCTTTACCCCTTTATTTTTATCACATTCCACTGTCGTTTATACTATAGCTTTCCCTCTCAGTATCCTCATCTTGGACGGCTTTGTTGTTCAATGGTATCACTCTGCTTCAGTGTTGTCTGCAGTATTGAAAAGCAACCATCTTGATTGTTCTGTTGTTGTAGTTCTCATATAGCTCTCTGCTTTCACACTGAACGTTTTCCCCCATTCCTCTTACTTTCCCTGTGGGCTCCTCTTAGGCCAATTCTTAATGCTGAAGTGTTTTGCTTTTTATTTTTTGGGGGCTGGGGGCTGGGGGCTGGGAGCTTTATTCCTGATAGTAATTAGCTTTAAAATTGCCTTACTAACTTAAAATGTATTTGTTGACCCTTTAAAGTTAATGAATTTTCTTCACTTGTATTACTTGAAGTCTTTTAATCCATAAGTGAGCTGTTAATGCTTACTTTTCACAAAGTTATATCAGATGATAACATATTTGTTCATAGGGAAAGTAAATGGAACTCAAAAAAAGTTGTCACTACGATTCAGAATTGAGGTGCTCTAGTGTAGTTAATGTTGTTAAGTGTCATTGAGTTCTAACTCATAGTGACTTTGTTTAGGGTTTCTGAGAAAAAACTGCTGGGTTTGAACTGCCAGCCTTGTTGTTTGCAGTTCAGTTCTGATCCTGTGGTGCCATAGCAGGAGTCCATAAAATAGCATAAATGGTAACTATATACATGAACCTCATAGTTGGACAATACCGGAATCAAATCAATTATATCAGTAGAAAGATATGACGATGAAGCTCACTATTACAGTAAGAACAAGGCCAGAGGTTGACCACAGAACAGACCATCATTTAATTGCTCACATGCAAGTTCAAGTTGGAGCTGAAGAAAAATTTAAAAAGTCCACAAGCCAAATACAATTTTGATTGTATTCCACCTGAATTTACAGACCATCTCAAGAATAAATATGACATATTGAAGACTAAAGACCAAAGACCAGATGATTTGTGGCATGACATTAAGAATATCATGTATGAGGAAAGTAAAAGGTCATTAAAAAGGCAGAATATAAAGAAAAGACTTAAATGGATATCTGGAGATACTTGTTAAACATAGAAAAACTAAAGTGAAAGTGACAGAGTTGAACAGAAGATTTCAGTGGGCAGCTCAAGAAAACAGAGTGAAGTATTATAATGAAATATGCAGTAACCTGGAGTTAGAAAACCAAAAGTAAAGAACAAGGTTAACATTTCTCAAACCGTAAGAACTGAGAAAAAAAATCAAGCTTCAACTTGCAGATTCTGTGGGCAAAATATTGAATGTTGCTTGAAGCATTAAAAGAAGATGGAAGGAGGAATACACAGAATCACTGTGCCAAAAAAAAATTGGTCAGTGTTCAACAAATTCAGGATGTAGCATATAATTAAGACTTGATGGTATTGAAGAAAGAAGTCCAAACGATATGGAAGGCATTAGCCAAAAACATAGCACCAGGAATTGACAGAATACTAATGGAAATATTTCAGGAAACTGATGTTGCACTGGAGATAATTCCTTATCTATGACAAAAAAATTGGACAATAGCTACCTGGTTAACATACTAGACAAGATCTGTATTTGTACCCATCCCAAAGAAAGGTCACTCAACAGAATATGAAAATTATCGATTAATATCACATACAAGTAAAATTTTTACAGAAGATAATGCACAAATTGTTACGGCAGTTCATCAACAGGTAACTGCCACAAAATCAAGCCATATCCAGAAGAAGATGTGGAATGAAAGATATCATTAGTGATGTCAGATGGGTCCCAGAAAGTTTTTAACTTACGTTTTATTGATTGTACAAAGGCATT
This sequence comes from Chrysochloris asiatica, assembly GCF_000296735.1. NCBI lineage: Eukaryota > Metazoa > Chordata > Mammalia > Afrosoricida > Chrysochloridae > Chrysochloris > Chrysochloris asiatica. The sequence continues at coordinate 1,843,906 of NW_006408587.1, forward strand.
CAACTGTGTGGATCATAAGTATGAATAACACTGTGAAGACTAGATATTTAATTTACATAATAGAATTCCAGAACACTTAGTTGTAAATGGGCCAAAAGGCTGTTGTTTAAACAGAACAAGGGGATACTGTTAGTAAGTGCTGTTGAGTTGGCTCCTAATTCAATGGCCCTGTTTAAGTTTTCAGAGGAAAGGGTTGTAGGTTTGAACCACTGACCTTGTGGTTAGCAACCCAATGCTTATCCTATAATGCCACCCCAGGATCCCAAGGAGAAACAGTGTGTTTTAAAATCAGGAAAAGTATGTGTCAGGTTTGTATCCATTTACCACATTTATTTAATCTGTATGCTAATCAAATTGATGCAAATTCAAGCTGAAGAAAATAAAAACAAGTCCACGAGAGCCAAAAAAAAATATGACCTTGAATTTATCCCACCTGAATTTAGAGATCATCTGAAGAACAGATTTGATGCATTGGACACTAAAGACCGAAGACCAGAAGAGTTGTGGGATGACATCAAGAACATCATACATGAAGAGAGCAAAAAGTCATTAAGAAGACAAGAAAGAAGGAAA
>NW_006408587.1:1846063-1880033 GCF_000296735.1 Chrysochloris asiatica
GCTTCGTCTCTCATACTTTGGACATATTGTCAGGAGGGAACAGTCTTTAGAGAAGGATGTCATGCTGGGTAGGATGGATGGTCAGAGAAAGAGAGGAAGACCCTCAACGAGATGGATTGGCCAGGTGGCATCATTGATGGCGTCAAGTGTGGCAGCAGTAGTGAGGTTGGTCCATGATCGAACATTGTTTCGTTTTGGTGTGCATGGGGTTGCTGAGTCGTTTCCGACTCGATAGCATCTGACAGCAACAACAAGAAGCAAATTTGGGAAACTGGGCTATATGAAGAATGCAGCATCAGGATTTGAGGGAGAGCTCATTAGCAATCATGATATGTAGATGACACTACTTTTTGAAAGTGAAATGGATGTAAAGCACTTACTGATAACCATCAAAGACTGCAGTTTTCAGCCTGGATTACACCTCAATGTAAAGAAAACACAAATCCTTCTCAACTGGACCAATAAACAACATGATAAATGAAGAAAAGAATGATGTTGGCAAAGCTTTCATTTTATTTGAATCCACAATTCAACATCCATGGAAGCAGCAGTCAAGAAATCAAATGACATATTTCATTGGGCAAACCTTTTGCAAAAGGTCTTTAAAAAGTGTTATAAAACAGAGCTGTCACATTGGAGAGTAACAGGTGCACCTGACCCAAGCCATGAGAATTTCAGTCATCTATGCATGTGAAAGCAGTACAGTGAATAAGGAAGGCAAAAGAAGAATTGATGCCTTTGAATTACGGTGTTAATGAAGACTAATGAATGTACTATGAATTGGCAGAAGAATGGACAAATCTGTCTAGGAACAAGTAATGCCAGATACTCCGTAGAAGGAATTTGCAACTTTATCACTTGTACTTTGGATGTGCTAGTAAGGAAGAACCAGTCCTAGCACCATGCTTGGATTGGTGAAATAGAAGGTCAGTGAAAATGAAGAAGACCCTCAGTGAGATGAATTGACGCAGTGACTGCTGTAGTGGCTCAAATGTAACAACAATTGTAAAGGTGGCATAGGACTGGGTATTGTTTCCTTCTGTTGTACATAGTCTCTTTGAGTCAGTATTGAATTGGCAGCACCTAAAAACAATAGAAAAGACTTAGGGAAGACAGATGTCTTATGAGTATGTCAGATGACTCTTAATATTACGGGAGCAATTTACACAACATAAGGAAGTGATTTCTAATATATAATGCCTCGGGAAGTGGTGAGGGCACCTACCTAGGAGTACACACACATTTTCAGCAGCTTAGAGGGGCTTTAAGCACTGTTGATAATTGAATTACGTGACTTTTTATGTTCTTCTTAACCTTGTTTCATGTCCTCATGATGACGAGATTGATACTGCTTATATTGCTGATATTTGTCATTTTTTATAGCAACAGATAGAGAAATATAGTATTACATACTTTTTCCCCCCTTTCTTCAAGCCAAGGAATTTCTACTTACAAGGAGCTTTGTTCTCTGGCAAGTGATCTCAGCCAGCCAGATCTGGTGTATAAATTCATGAACTTAGCCAATCACCATGCAATGTGGAACTCTAGGAAGGTGAGTTACTACTACTGGACAGTTTTTGTGTTTACTTTCTCCTAAAACTTAACCTGCTATTCTGAAGATCCTGTCAGTTGATTCATAGCATTTTAAAGTATCTATGCATGATGAGAGATAGGCCACCATATAGCTACTATATATGGATTGGTAAAGTTGGGGCACCCAATAAATTGGGCTCTGTTGAGAAAGAATTCTGTGATTCTCATATATTGAATGTGTTACTAGTTTTCTGTGAAAGATGTATCAGAGTCACTTTATCTCATTATTGTTTTAGGGTGCTGCTTTTGGTTTTAATGCCATTGCTACCAGAGCTGGAGAGCAACTGGCTCCTTTTCTGCCTCAATTAGTTCCTCGTCTGTATCGTTACCAGTTTGATCCCAATCTTGGTATTCGACAGGCCATGACAAGTATTTGGAATGCATTGGTCACTGACAAATCAACGGCAAGTATTTGTGAACCCTTGTGCGTTAAGAAAGAAGTTCCTAGGTGGTAGATACAATTAATGTGCTTGGATATTCACTGAAACATTGGCATTGGAGTGTACCTAGAGGCATGTCCTGGTGTGTTGCTGTAGGATAAACATTGGACCCCAAGGTTGGTTTGAGCCACAAGATCGGCGGTTCACACTCAACAGCTGCACTTTAGAAACTTTATAAAGGGTCACTGTGAGTTGGAACTGACTTGATGGCACTTAACAGTATAAACAGGCTTGTCAGAAGAAAGATCTGGTGGTCTTGTAAAGGAATCAGCTATTAAAATCTTATGAAGCACAGTTCTACTCTGAAATACATGAGGTTTCCATTAGTCAGATTCATCTTGATAGAAAATAGTTTTGTTAAGAAAACACTTTCACATAGGAAGGCTTGAGTGGATGTGCAATGAGAGGTTCAAAAAGTTCCTGGGGAAATTCCATTATCTTTCCATTCCATTTTCCATGAACTTTTGAAAGTCCCCTTAAATAGGCATGTTAGGCATAGGTACATGTTTGTATATGCTGCATATATATTCTTATGTAATAAAGCACATTGGAGGTACAGTTACAGAGGCCCTAGATATATACAAATACCTCATGGAATTGGTTTACTGGTTTAATTGGCCATCACATGGTTCATTAAGACCATGTTTTACATCATAGTTTAGTAAGTAATGACTGATTCATAAAAGAAACAACTATTGTTCTTTATTTGTCTGGAACCACAACCAAAGGTAATGAAGGAAACCAACATTTTATTTTTTTGCTTTCGTTAGGTGGATAAATATTTGAAGGAAATTCTTCAAGACTTGGTTAAGAACCTTACGAGCAATATGTGGCGAGTTCGAGAATCCAGGTACTAGTTTTGGAAACATAACTAATACTAGTCAAGTGCACTAGACTTTTCTACCCAGTTTTCCAAGTTATACTGTGTGCAAAATGAATAAATTGAAACTACTAAAAAACATATTTCTAGTTGGGTTAGGTGGTTATCTTTAACTGTGTAAACTATGATCAATGATTCGTCTGTGTTTTCTTAGTTTATGTAACAGTGGATTTGGTAAACATGAAGATGGTTTTATACTGTTAGAATTTGTGTAGCAGTGTAGGATAATCACTAGACTGCTAACTGCAAGGTCAGCAGTTCAAACCCTTCTTGGAAAGCCTATACAAGGTCGGTATGAGTGGATCAGAATCGATGGAACTTAACAACAACAGTGACTTTGTAGGGTGGTGGTAGTGTGTCATAGAGTTGGTTCAGATTCATAGCGACCTTGCATAGGTTTTCCGAGACTATAAATCTTTATGGGAGCAGAAACTTCATCTTTCTCCCACAGAATGGCTGATGGTTTTGAACTGCTGACTTTGAGGTTCATAGTCCGACTTGTAACCACTACGCTACCAGAGCTCCTTACTTGTAGGGTGGCATTGATTATGTAATTTATATTTATTCAGTGCCTGCTAAGTGCTTGGTACACGTGTATAATAAGAAATGAAGTAACACCTCAAAGGGATTGTATGATAGTTGTGCTAAACAGATGTTTGATGACTGTACTGATAAGTATCTGGTTTATTTGGGTGTGGTACTGTAGTGTAAGCACTGCACTGCTAGCTGCTCCTTAGAATTGCTATATGTAGAGTCTCTGAGAATCGGAAATGACTTGATGGCACTTAACAACAACAACAACGATAGAGTAGTCATTGCTGTCTTGGAGGGGTTGGGTCTAGAAATATAAGTAGAAACTATATTCTTGTTATGAATGTATCTTACTGTACTTTCTTGATTAGGTATTAGACATTAAATTGTTTATTTTCAGTTGTTTGGCTTTGAATGATTTATTGAGAGGAAGACCCCTCGATGACATCATTGATAAACTTCCAGAAATTTGGGAAACGCTTTTTAGAGTGCAAGATGACATCAAGGTATTACAGAAATAGATCTGTATTTATACATAGAATGGCTTAAACTTGAATTATTAAAATATATTTCAAAATTCAATAGCCAGACAACTTTTAGGAAACCAAATTATGGTTTGGGAAATTGTCCCCAAACATTTTAGTCCTGTGAATCTGCAAAGTTGATTATCCATAGATCTAAGTTGAATGACTTTGAAAAACAAAGATGACTGAAGCTGACTTTCTCATGACGCTGTTGAGTATGTGCTGGTAATAGTTTTGAAATAATCTAGGATAAACTCTACTTTGATCAGTTTCATAAATGGGACAAGTCACTACCAAAAAGAACATGACCGTTCTCTTGGAATTTTCGATATTTTGATATCCTTAAAATTAGGCACTGTGCTTTGCTTTTCATTTTGCTGTATCCATTAGATGTTTTAAAGTCATTCAGAATACTTAAATCTTTATACATTTGTGTTTATAATACTGTTAATTTTTGAACTGTTATCCTTCATAGCTAAGTTTTTTAACATCAAAGCATGCCTTACTTAATTTTAAAGCAATAATAGTATGGTATTATAATATGTTTTTTGATAGGCAAAGAGCTTAATGAAGTACTATATTTTATCTGACTTTGAAAGTAGGATTTTGCCCAATGAGGCAGTTAAATGTAAGTTGTAGGATAGATGATAATGAAACTCTGTAACTTGTGTGAAGACATGCTTTTCTCATTTTTAGGAATCTGTACGAAAAGCAGCAGAATTGGCTCTGAAAACCTTGAGCAAGGTAAAAACTCCAGTGTTAAATTTGGGGCTAAAGTGGGGCAGGGTTTTATGTGGGGAGAAAAAAAAAAATCAATAATGGTTTATTATTTGTCATGTTAAATGACTTTTAGTTACAGTATGACTGGTTTCGTGTCGTAGTTCACTGTGAGAAAATAGGTGTTGTTAGGATACTAGTGTTATTAACCAAGAAATTCTAGTATTTAAGCTAGTATCTTTAGTTAAAAGGTGAGCTTCTCTGAGACTTTGAGGTTTGACTTGCACTTGACCCTGATTAAGGTCTCACTTAGGTCAAGCAGTATCTTTATCTGCTTATTCTATTGCTAGGTTTATGTGTTAAGTTATCTTTCACTTTTTATGAGATTGCTAAATTTTTGAAAGTTAGTAGTCTCCCACTTGAACTTGATTTTACAGTGATATATCAAGAACTTCTACTTTCTATCTGGGCCAACCTTGTCATAAATCACATAGGTTAGTAGGAAAATTAGGCTTCAAATCTAGATGTTTCTGATATTGTATTGTCACCTCAAATTATTGATAATAATACCTTAAGCCTTCTTTAAAGTGCTTTCTTAAATACAATTTTTATTTTCATTCATATTGCTCCCTGTTTCACATATTAGAAGATGAATATGTTAGTAAATTTTCCATTTAATTATTGGTTGACCTTGTACTCAATTGGAGTCCTGGTGTGGTGCTGTGGGATAAGCACTTGACCTCAAGGTCGTTTTGAACCACAAGGTTGGCAGTTCAAACTCACCAGCCACTCCACGGAAGCCCTGTACAAGATTGCTATGAGTCAGAATTGACTTAACAGCACATAACGACAACAACAACAGGACTCAGTTGCAGAACTCATTTTTCTGTCTCCCCTGATAGTATCATGGAAAGTAGATTCACTTATTCTTTCGTGTGGATGTGAGAAGTAGAAAGTTAAGTATAAATGCTTGACTGGTTGAGAGGTCAGTTTCACTAATCTCCATGCTCTTTCTTTGTATGTGAGGTTTGTGTGAAAATGTGTGACCCTGCTAAAGGAGCAGCTGGCCAGAGAACTATTGCTGTCCTTTTGCCGTGCCTTCTGGACAAAGGAATGATGAGCCCCGTAACAGAGGTTCGAGCCCTCAGGTGTGTATCAGTTGATGAACTGCATATATTGGGCATACTTAGTTCTTGGCCATTCAGGAAAAATTGGGTTTCTTCAGTGTCAGATTCTTGGATGTAGGGAGAAATGGAGTGTGGAGAAACCACTCCTTACCCCAAAGAATTTGTGAAAGGCTTTTAAATCGAGAGTTTTTGCAGAAACATTCTCATGGGACTCTTGCCTGCCAGTCTGTCTTGATCTTGCATCAAGTGTGTTGCTTTATTACCATCAGCCTATGCCCCCAGAAAGCTCATCTTCCTACTGTGCTACAGATCCTTCTAGCTTGCATAATAGTAATTCGCGAATTTAAAATAAACTGCTTACCAGCTGCAGCATTGAAACACTAACAAATCCACTGGCATTGTAGATATATGATTATTTTAAGTTGCAGTCACCAGTGAATATTTCTAGCTTGTATGTGTTATTTGCTTTCAAACTAGAGTATTATCTAGAAACTTTATCTGTTCCATTTTAACTAACTACATTGTTAAAGCTAAATCATATTAATAGTTCCAAAAGTATTTCATGGCATGTTATCAGGAGAGACCAGTCCCTAGGGAAAGACATCCCGCTCGGTAAAGTAGAGGGTCAGCGAAAAGGGGGAAGAACCCCCCCAACAAGGTGGATTGATACAGTGGCAGCAATAGGTTGAAGTATAACAACAATTGTGAGGATAGTGCAGGACTGGACAATGTTTTGTTTTGTTGTGCACAGGGTCACTGTGAGTCAGAGCCGACTCTGTGGCACCTAATAACAAATCGTTGATGAGGAAAAAATGTTTTTGTTTGGTTTTTAAGAAGAATTCATCTAATAATGGAAAGGAATGATAATGTTAGGATGTCATTGTTTTACTAATTTAAATAATCTAGGTAATGATCGTTTGCTGGGTGAACTTTACAATAGATGGCTCAGGCCAAGAATCCCTGAACCCCTTGATCATTGTTATTAGCCATAAAAGACAACCAAACATTGATAGCATCCTGATGCGATACAACAATATACACCATCTAGCCTTGTTTTTCAACAAGGGACAAAGGAACATGTTAAATAATACCATTGGCATATAATCAATGAGGACAAATGAAATGATGATAAAGAGAGTAGGCAGGAGACAAAAGAAGTAAGAATGCAGTAATAGCAATATGTGGGTAGACTCTGGATTCTAATTAGGACAAACAGACTCTTAAGACGTCAATGAAGCCATCATAAATTTGAGTATTAGATAATAGGATAAGCTACTAATATTTTTAACTGAAATGGTACGATTAAGATGAATCCTTGTTTCATATAAGTAAACACTGAAATTTAGTTATGCGCTAAGTTTTTAAAATAATTCAGTGGTAGATTAGAAAGTTGTATGCCTGTGTGGGTAGAGAGGAATTACCAAAAAAATCCAAAATGGTCAACTGCTGTTGAGTCGATTTGGACTCATAGCAACCCCATAGGACAGAGTAGAACGACCCCAGAGGGTTTCAAAGCTTACGCATCTCTATGGAAGCAGACTACCACATCTTTCTTCCACAGAGTGACTGGTGGATTAAAACCACCAACTTTTTGGTTCTCTGCTGAGCACTTTAACTGCTGTATCACCAGAGGAGTTATAGATGAAAGAAACTTAACCAGATGCTGCAGATTGTTAAACTGGCTGGAGTATATTGTAAATTTAGTTATGATTCTCTTTACTTTTATATATGAGGGGACTTAAAAAAAAAAAAAAAGATTCAAAAGATAATGGAGTTTATTCACCTGTTTGAAGCCCCCTGATAATGTTTGAAAAGTTCTTGTAAAGCTTTTTTTTTTTAAAGTATCAAAAGAGTAGGCTCTGTAACCATGTGAGTATGTGCCTGAGTACAGTGAACTGCAGAACATCCTCATGATTGGACTTGGAGGGCTTCTGGCTTTTGTTAAAATGACTCAGGAGTTGTTTTTTGTGTATCTGTAGTATTAACACCCTTGTGAAGATCAGCAAAAGTGCAGGAGCCATGTTGAAACCACATGCACCAAAACTTATCCCAGCTCTGCTGGAGTCCTTAAGTGTACTGGAACCCCAAGTTCTCAATTATTTGAGTCTTCGGGCTACAGATCAAGAAAAGGTGAGTTAGCAACAAAAGGTGAGTGGTAAGTATCATGAAGGGAAAGCCCTGTTAAGATGTTGAAATCCCTCTGAGTATTCCTTCCAATGTCCTCATAAGTTTCTGTAGCATGTTTATTAAATTGAGTATTGTGGTGGTGTTATGAGCCATTGAGTGAATTCCGACTCATAGGGTGCCTGGATAGGGTTTCGACGAGCAGCTGGTGGTTTGAACTGACAATCTTGTGGCTGACAGTCCAGTACTTATCTTACAGTGCCACAAACATAAATGCTCTGTAACACTAGGCAAGTCACTTTTGTATGCCTTACTTTTCTCATTTATGTCTGGATAATGTTAACCTCTTCAACAGAGTACTTTTGTTGTTGTTAGGTGCCATCGAGTTGGTACCAACTCATAGTGACCCTATGCACAACAGAGTGGAACACTGCCCGGTCCTACGCCAACCTCACAATCAGTGCTACCTTCGAATCCATTGCTGCTTCCCCTGTGCCAGTCAATTTAGTATTGAGTCTTCCTCTTTTTCTCCGACCCTCTGCTTTACCAAACATAATATCCTTTCCAGGGACTGGTAACTCCTGACAATATATCCGAAGTATGAAAGACGAAGTCTGGCCATTCTGGCTTTGAAGGAACATTCTGGTTGTACTTCTTCCAACCCAGATCTATTTGTTCTTTTGGCAGTCCATGATACTTTTAATATTCTACTCCAACACCAAAACTCCAATGCATCAATTCTTCTGCAGTCTTCCTTATTTACTCTCCAACTTTTACATGCATATGAGGTTATTGGAAATACCATGGCTTGAGTCAGGTGCACCTTAGTCCTCAAACTGACATCTTTGTTCTTGAACACATTAAAGAGGTCTTGTGAAGCAGATTTACCTAATGCAGTACATCCTTTGCTTTTTTTTTTTAATGTTTTATTGTGCATTATATGATAGTTTACATGAGAGAACTTTAGTTTTACATTCGTTCCATCGTACATCATTTCATTGCCATGGTTCCAATCCCCTTCATGCATCATCAACCGACCAAAGGGTATATCCTAGACACCCGCCCCTCCCCCCTCCCCCCCAAGTCTTCGGCCCACAGGCCCTATCCCTCTCTGGATCCAAAGTCCCCAGCCACTTCATCACTCCACGTCATCGTCTCTGTCTCCATCTCAGGGATCTCTGGTTCTCTGGGTAGGGTCCCGCTCTCGGCTCATCTCCGTTGATGGTTCTAGAGACCTCCGCTCCTAGACTGGAGAAATAATCGCTCCCTTCCTTGCTACAAAACGTCTACCTTTGCACTTCCAACCCTCATAACCAGTCCTGATAACCATTATTCACTACAGTATCACAAGTTACCCATCTGTATTTCATTTCATCAGCTTCGCCTAGACAGATTGGGTAGTACTCACTGGAGATTCTGCCTTCCTCCAAGCCCCCTAGCTCCTAGGTTCCCTCTTGAAAGCTTATAAGCCAGTCACTTCTTGCATTTGTAGTACCCCCCTCCCCATTTGGGTATCCAGTGTCCAAGTTGCCCATCTCTGCCCACTCTGTATGTGGAGGAGGTGGGAATGTTTCTTGCTGTAAGGATTTGTTCCTTCTTTTGAGTCACTGCATCCATAGGTATGGGTCAAGTTCATCAGATTGTATCCGCTCACTCTTTTTTTTTTTTTTCCCCTCTTCTTTCTTCTCTTGCTTGAGCTCTGATCATATAGTCATCCGGTCCAGGTCACGTGGGTACTGTCTGCAAATGTGGGTGTTCCTGTGCCCATGCCTTCTCTTCCCATCAGCCGGTAGCTCCACTCATCCTTTGCTTTTTGACTGCTGCTTCCATGAGTATTGATGGCTGATCTGAGCAAAATGAATTTGTTGACAATTTCAATCTTGTCTTTATTTATAAGGATGCTGCTTATTGGTCCAGTGGTGAGGACTTCTGTCTTCTTTACATTGATGTGCAACCAATACCAAAGACTGGCCTTTGATCTTCATCAGTATTTTAAGTTCTCTTTACTTTCAGCAAGCAAGGTTGTATCATCTGAATATCTCATGTGGTTAATGAGTCTATCTCCAGTCCTGATGCCATGTTTTTCTTCATGTAATTCAGTTTTTCAGATTATGTGCTCAGCATAAAAACTGAATAAATATGGTGGAAGAACACAACTGTGGTGCACACCTTTGCTAACATTAAAGCATCCAATGTTCCCTTGTTCTGGTTGAACAACTGCCTCTTGGTCTATGTACAGGTTCCTACTGAGCACAATTAAGTGTTCTAGAATGCTCATTCACCACAGTGTTGTCCATAGCTTGTCATGATTCACACATTCGAAAGCCTTTGCAGAGTCAATAAAGCACAGGCAAACATCTTTCTGGTATTCTCAGCTTTCATCCAACATCCATCTGACATCAGCAGTGTTATCCACATCCTCTTCTGAATTTGGCTTGAACCTCTTACAGTTCTCTCTCAGTATGTGTTTGAAACAGTTTTTGAATTATCTTTACCAAATTTTTGCTTGTATAAGATATTAATGATATTTTTTAGGGTCGACTCTCTTTGGATTGTGCACAAATATGGATCTTTTCTAGTCAGTTGGCCAGGTAGTTGTCTTCCAAATTTCTTGGCATAGATGAGTGAGTGCCTCTATTATTACCTCAGTTTGTTGAAAGGTTTCAATTTGTATTCCATCAATTCCCAGAGCCTCATTCTTTGCCAATGCCTTCAGTGCACCTTGAAGTTCTTCCATCCTTATCATTAGTACTTGATCATATACTACCTCCTGAAATGGTTGATACTAGACCATTTCTTTTTGGTACAGTGACTGAATTCCTTCCATCTTCTTTTGATGCTTTCTGCATCATTCAGTAGTTTGTCTAAAGAATTCTTCAGTATTTCAAGTTGAGGCTTGAATTTTTTCTTCAGTTCCCTCAGCTTGAGAAATGCTGAGCTTGTTCTTTCCTTTTGGTTTCTCACTCCAAGTCTCTGCACATTTTGTTACAATATTTCACTTTGTCTTCTAGAGCTGCTCTTTGAAACTTTGTATTCAGCTCTTTTACCTCTTCATTTCTTCCATTTGCTTTAGCATATCTGCACTGGAGAGCAGGTTTCAGAATCTCCTGTGACATCCATTTTGGTCCTTTTTTTCTTTCTTGTCTTCTTACTGACTGTTTGCTTTCTTCCTGTATGATATTCTTGATTTCATCCCACAACTCTGCTGCTCTTCATTGTTTAATGTCTTGTGCACCAAATCTGCTCTTGAGATGATTTCTAAATTCAGATGTGATACTTTCAAGGTCATATTTTGGCTCTCGTGGATTGGTTTTCATTTTCTTCAGCTTCAGCTTCAACTTAAATATGAGAAATTGATAGCTGCCATTAATAAGTCTAACGTATTTTTGAAGATACGAAGACTCTTTAAAAAGTTAAAGCACTCAGTATATGTTGCTTAGGTATAATTTAAAAAATCATACCTACTAAACCCACTGACATTGAGTTGATTCGACTTCATAGCAACCCTATAAAAGAGAGTACAACTGTTCTTTAGGGTTTCTGAGATTGTAAACCTTTTTTGGGAGCAGGCAGCCTCATCCTTCTCCCACAGAGTGGCTTGTAGGTTTGAAACACTAACCTTACAGTTACCAGCCCAACACTTAACCCACTGCTCTACCAGTATCCATTTAAAACCCTTAGCTAGACGTTTATGTAGTCTTATTTCTTCGTTTAGTGGATGGGGAAACTGGGTCCCATTCAGATTGAATTAAAAGCTATACTATCATTGTGTGGTAATGTAGGATAAGCCCTGGACCTCAAAGTTGATTTGAACTGTAAGGTCGATGGTTCAAACTTACCAACTGCTCCTTGGAAACCCTTTGCAGAGTCGTTATGAATTGGAACCTTTTCAGTAGCACATAACAGCAACAACAACATGTTATATTCGTTTCCAACTGCATTTAATTTCTAATTACCACCTGAATTTCTTACCTGCAGTGAAATGCTACCTTTCCTGGTTAATTGTTGAGTATAGGTCAAAAGAAGTGAGGTCTTGACCTACGTTCAGCTTTGTTATATTATTAAAAAATAAATAAATACTTTTCTGTTTGTGAAGACAACACTTGTGGAGGTATGTATTATTTCATATTAAGAAAGTATTTTGAGTAACTTCAGTTTGTGTTCTTCAGGCTGCAATGGATAGTGCTCGCCTCAGTGCTGCCAAATCCTCTCCCATGATGGAAACAATCAATATGGTGAGCTGCTAAACATAATAAGAATATTTAAGTTTGATAAAGTGTAATTCTTCAGTGTCTTCAGACTGTATTCATGAAGTAGAGATGAGTCAGGTAACCAATGAGACATCAGTTTTTTCTTAGTACAGTTATTTCTTCTTATTCCATATTACTAAAATCCACTATCCCAGATTTGTGGCATCAAGGGAAACAAATTAATCTCTCTATTAAGTCTGTATCCATCTGTCTTTTTGGCTGCTTATTGACAGTGATTCAGACTTTTGCCTCTGCCTGAATGTTTTCTAGGGAGAGCTAGGGAGGTGTAAACTAGGAGGTTTTCAGTGACGTAAGCAGCATAACAGGTAGGCAAAGAGAATTAAACAATATTGATTGTGTCATTTCAGTCATAGAAAGAAATTTGTAGGTAAAGGGCTGCTTGGCACTAAGGTTATAATTTCTAAAGTTTTTGGAGACCTGATTTAGGAGTCTATAAAACTGTCTCTGCTGTATATTTTCTGTAGTGGTTAATTGAGAACTTATGAACTCCTAAAATGTGCTTTGCTAAGCAAGTCACATAGGACTAGACAAGAGAAACCGATATTTTGAGTGCTTACTAAATGAGTATTTACCATAATTTTGAATATCTTGGTTAGTTTATTAGAAGGAAAAAGCTTGAATATGAACAGTTAGAGAATACCACTGGAGATATGTTCATTAATAACAGTACATTTCATTGCGTATTAAAAACTGTAGTCTGCATATTTTAAGGGAATTTGACTAAAAATTTGGCACTTAGAGGTGGTTTAGTAGGTTAAGCCTGTGGAAAAATGTCAGTTTTAGTGTGGGTCTTACATATTAAACATGGATTGATTAAGATGAAATGGGCCAAGGGAGATTATTTGTTCTTGGGTAATAATTATTCATTTTTCCTTTTAGTAAACTGTTGGTATTCATTATTTTTGGTTTTAATGTTGAAATGAACATTTGTTTTTTAAAAAACAATACAATGGTGGGTTTAAAATTGAAGTCTGCAAAATCATACCAGTGTTTTTCAACTTTATGTCAAATGTAGTAGATGCATGTTTGACATGGAAAGGTTTTAATTGAATTTAGGGATCTGAATCAATACCTTTCTCAAGTTCACCTTTATATTCTTCTTTCCAATAGTGCCTGCAATATCTTGATGTTTCGGTGCTGGGTGAGCTAGTTCCTAGATTATGTGAGCTGATCAGAAGTGGAGTAGGTCTAGGAACTAAAGTAAGTAAATGTATTTTTCCCCTATTTAACCATTGATTTATATGGTTGCGCTAATATAATATCTTAAATTGTGTAACTCATTCAGGAAATAAAACATGTAAATTGTTCAGTGAATATGGCTTACTTTGCCAGTGTAATTATTTCTGTGCTCTTGTAGCCATGTATATGAGTGTATGTGTTTTCTGGGGCCTTGCTTCATTGTTTTTCTTTTTAAATATTTTATTGTTTTCCCTTTTTGAAACAAATAGCGCACAGTGTTTTATTATAAAATTAGCATTTACTTGTATTTGAAATTTTTTAGCATTTATAGATCAGAATAATGTTAAAAATTCATAATTGACCATACTTTTACCACCCAGAGATACTTACTATTCATAGTTTAAGAATGTTTCCTTCCAGTATTTTTTGTTGTTGTTGTTAAATACCGTGGAGTCGGTTCTGACTCATAGTGACCCTGTACAGGGTTTCCGAGGCTGTAAATCTTTATGGGAGCAGAAAGCCTCATCTTCATCCTGCAGAACAGCTGGTAGTTTCGAACTGCCAACCTTGAGGTTACCCCGATTCATAACCACTACGCTACCCGAGCTTCCTTGGTATCATCTATACATGACTTTATGTAATGGCGATCTGATCCTTTATTGTATGGATGAAACACTGTTTTAATCCAGCAATAAACGTTCACTTTGTTTCCACTGTGATGCGTATCTTTGGACATATCTGGAGCTATTTTCTTTGGTTAAATATCTAGAAATGGATATACTGGAATAAGGATGGATAAACTGGGTAAATTTGATTAAGTATAATTCTTCAGTTGTCAGACTGTATTAATGAAGTAGAGATTAAAATGAGTCAGAAAACTCATTTAAAGACTCATTTAAAACTCTCAAGACCTTATTTGCAGTGCATGAGAACACCTATCTTCCTACTGGCTGTCCTACTGGCTGTCTTGCGTAGGGTGGGGTAGGGGGCACTAAGTGGGTGAAGGTGATGGTGAAACAATATCAACATCTTTTGTGTTGCTAATTTAAAGTAAATAGACTCCACTTTCTAGATTGAATCCTGCAGTAATTGTTAGGCTTCATGTATTTCTTAAGGAGCTCTGGTAGCGTAGTGGTTACGAATCGGGCTGCGAACCTTAAGGTCAGCGGTTCGAAACTACCAGCCGCTCCGCGGGAGAAAGATGAGGCTTTCTGCTCCCGTAAAGATTTACACCCTCGGAAACCCTGTACAGGGTCGCTATGGGTCGGAAACGACTCAACGGCACTTAACAACAACAACAATGTATTTCTTACCATTAAATCTTTGACACCTAAAGTAAGGGGTTTGCCAGAACATTTTGACTATGAAATTTAGACTTTGCCTTTGTAACCCTGTAGGGAGGCTGTGCCAGTGTCATTGTATCACTAACTACTCAGTGTCCTCAGGACCTAACACCTTACTCAGGTGAGTTTGTCAGAATTAGGTGTGGTCATGTTTTTTGCATGGGAAAGTCTTGGGTGACAATGTTTGTACTTGAGCGAAAGAGAAGGTTACATTTGTGATGTGATGCTAGATGCTTGCTGTTTGCCTCCCATCCCACATTGCTTTGTTTGCAAGAAGTGCAGGAATGATCAAATTGAGCCACTTTTCTCTGTTTTATAAATGTTTGATTACTTTTTAGTAGCATAAGGAGGTAGAATTTGTATATCATTTTTAACTAACGTTATATCAGCATTTTTCTCTTCTTAGATCAGCTTCTGGATGAGGCAAATGAATTTTACATACCTAGCTCTCCTTTTCTCACAATTTTTGGGAAACAGGTATTTTTTCTATTGTATATCAGGTGAAGGAAAACAAAAGGACAGCATTAAGAAAGATAACATTCAAGGGACCTAAACTACTATGGAGTAAATCAGATTACTACATGGTTACATTTGTTTTGGTTCTGTGAATAGCAGAATGTTTGGTAAACCAACCCTCAGATCCTTTTCTTTATTTCTGATAGGTAAACTTATGAGTGCTTTGCTTAGTGGCCTGACAGATCGGAATAGTGTGATTCAGAAATCCTGTGCATTTGCCATGGGCCATTTAGTTCGGGTGAGTTGAATTTCTTATTAAGGAAAACTCTGATGATTATGAAGAAGTGACTAGAATTGTTTCTTTTTCAGACCTCCCGGGATAGTAGCACTGAGAAACTTCTGCAGAAGCTCAATGGCTGGTATATGGAAAAAGAAGGTACCTTTGCCTCCTGTTTTTTTATTTTTGGTTTAAATGTTTGAACAAAACCAAAAAACCCACTGCCATAGCAGTTGATTCTGATTCATAGCAACTCTGTAGATCTTTATGGGAGCAGAGAGCCTCGTATTTCTCCTGTGGAGAACCTGGTGGGTTAGAACTGCTGACCTTATGGTTAGCAATTCAGCGCTTATCTTACAGCACCACCAAGCTTTCTTATTTATATGTTAGACTGTCTGTAAAATAATGTAAGTCAGAGTGTACCCTGTTTTAGGCTGGGTTCTCTGGAGGAGCAAAACCAGTGAAGCCTGTATTTAAAAACACACAGAGATTTATTGCAAGGAACTAGTTCGTGTAATTTCAAATCCTAAATTCATGAATCAGGCAGAAAGCTGAAGGCTTTTGCCTCATGTAGTTGAAATGAGTGACAAACTGAAAATCTCAGGTCAAAGAGCAGACGACTATTTCATGAGGTTATGGAGCTGGCATATCCAAAATTTCCAGGTCTGGCAGCAGACAAGGCTTCGCATGTCCCAATAACCAGAGTTCTGATGATGAGAAGAGTGGAATCAAAAGAGCAAGCTTTGCCAGGATATCCATTTATATACTAGAGGCTAGTCCTGCCTCTTTGAACTGACTGGCTCATCATATTAGATCATAGAAGGGAAGCTGATTATGTATTGTGTGGCAAACCACTGAGAATTAGTTGACACATAGCATTAACTTACCACACACACTCTGTGACTTTATGCATTCTACTAGACACATTTCTAGTAGATTTTATTTAGTTATTTTGCTGTGGTGTAAGTTGACCAGTAGTCTGTTTAGACCTGTTACCCTTAAAAAGTGAGTAAATTTCTTCTGCTTCTCTTTAGAACTCATCTATAAGACCTCATGTGCTTTGACTATTCATGCTATTGGACGATACAGCCCTGATGTATTGAAGAACCATGCCAAAGAAGTTCTGCCTTTGGCGTTTCTAGGCATGCATGAAATTGCTGATGAGGAAAAATCAGAAAAAGAAGAATGTAACTTATGGACTGAAGTGTGGCAGGAAAATGTACCTGGTTAGTCGAGTGCCCCAGTTGGAGCAGTGGTTCAGTGGTAGAACTCTTGCCTTCCTTTTTTAAAGGAGGCCCAGGTTTGTTCTTAGGTGCCGTAGGATCTGTATTGACTCATAGTGACTCAGACTGAAACACTGCCCTAGCTGCACCAGTCTTAAAATTGTTGTTATGCTTGAGCTCATTACTGCTGCTACTGTGCCAACCCATGTTGTTGAACCTCTATTTTACCCAGCTTGATGTCCTTCTCCGGGAATATCTCCAGGATAATATACCAGCTGCTCCTTGGAAACCCTATACAAGGTCCACTCAATGGCACTTAACAACATTAACAATGAGAGATGAAGCCTGGCCATCCTGGCTTCCAAGGAACATTCTGGCTGTACTTGTCCTAACACAGATAGATCTGTGTGTTCTTTTGGCAGTCTATGGTACTTTTGATATTGTTTAACACCATAAGTGAAATGCATCAACTCTTCTGCGGTCTTCTTTATTCAACTTTATTCAACTGTTCAACTTCCACATGCATATGAGGTTATTGAAAATACCATTGTTTGGGTCAGGCACACCTTAGTCCTCAAACTGACATCTTTGTTCTTGAGCACATTAAAGGGATCTTATGCAGCAGATTTTTGTAATGTAGTACATTGTTTGATTTCTTAACTGCTGCTTTCATGAGTGTTGATGGTTGATCTATGCAAAATGAAAGTCTTTAACAAATTTAACCTTTCTCTATTTATCTTGATGTTATTTGTTGGCCAAGTGGTCAGGATTTTTGTTTTCTTTACATTGAGGTGCAATCCATACCAAAGGCTGTAGTCTTTGATCTTCATCAGTAAGTATTTTAAGTCCTCTTCACTTTCAGCAAGCAAGGTTGTATCAACTGCATATCGCAGTTTGATAATGAGTCTTCCTCCAATCCTGATGCCATGTTCTTTCTTATAGTTTAGCTTCTTGGATTATTTGCTCAGCATACGGATTCATAAATAAGTATGGTGAAAGAATACAATCTTGGTGCACATGTTTCCTAATTTTTACCCATTCTCTGCTTCCTTGTTCTGTTTGAATAATTGCCTCTTGGTCTATGTATGGGTTTCTCATGAGCAGAATAAAGTATTCTGAAATACTCATTCTTCACAATGTTCATTGCTTGTCATGATTCACACAATCTAAAGCTTTTGCATAGTGTAAAACAGAAGTAGATATCTTTCTGGTATTCTCTGCTTTCAGCCAAGATCCACCTGATTATCAGCAATTGTATTCCTCATTCCACGTCGTGGTATGAATCTGGCAGGTTCCCTGTTAATGTTCTGCTGCAGCCGTTTTTTAATTACCTTTACTAAAACTTTACTTACATGAGATATTAATGGTGTTGTCTGCTGATTTCCACATTTCATTGGGTTTCCTCTCTTGGGCATGGGCATATTTAAGGATGTTTTCCAATCTGTTGCCCAGGTAGTTGTGTTTCAAATATTTTGGCATAGATGAGAGAGTGCCTCCAGTGTTTCATCAGTTTGTCAGAAGGTTTCTATTTGTATTCCATCAGTTCTCAGAGACTTGTTTGCTAGTGCATTCAGTGCACTTTAACTTCTTCCTTCAGTACCATTGGCTGTTGATGATATGCTATCTCTTGACATGGTTGAACATTGCCCATTTCTTTTTGGTACAGTGACTGTATTCCTTCCATTTCCTTTTGATGTTTTCTGTATCATTCAGTATTTTGTCCATCAACAGTGTAAGTCGAGTCTTGAATATTTCTATGCTGGAAAAAAAGTTTCAGAGATTCCTCTGACATGCATTGTAGTCTTTGCCTTCTTTCTGGTCTTGTCAATGATCTTTTGCTTTCTTCTTGTATGATATTCTTGATGTCATCCCACAACTCTTCTGATCTACTGCCATTATTTTTAATGAATCAAATCTGTTTTTCAGATTATCTCTATAAATTCAGGCGGGATATGTTCAAGGTCAGATTTTGGCACTCACTGAATTGTTTTAATTTTTTTCAGCTTGAACTTGCATATGAGCAGCTGATGGTTTTCCTCACAGTGGCCATGTTTTAACATGATAATGCAGCTTTTTCACTATATCTTACTATAGTTGTAGTCTACTTCATTTCTACGTATTCCATCTGGCTAGGTCTGTGTGTATAATTGTCTTCTATGTTGTTTAAAAAAGGTATTTGCAATGAGTAAGTCATTGTTTTCGCAAAATTCTATCATGCATGCAACCTCCAGTATTGTTTTTATCACCAAGGCCATATTTTCTAATTATTGATTCTTCCTCATAGTTTCCAACCTTTGTATTCCAGTCGCCAGTTATTATCAATATACCTTGATTGAATATTTGATTGATTTCAGATTGAAGAAGTTGGTAGGATTCTCCAGTTTCATCATCACTGGCTTCAGTGGTTCATGAGTAAATTTTGTTCGGAATTGTCCTTGTTGGTATATGGATATTCTCCCATCATAGATAGCGCTGTGCTTCATGATTGATCTTGAAATGTTCTTTTTGATGATAAATGCAATGCCATTCCTCTTCAATTTGTCATTCTTGGAAAAGTAAACCATGTGATTGTCAGATTCAAAATGGCCACTACTAGTCCATTTCAGTTCACTACTGCCTGGGAAGGACTTCTGGTGTGGATCTGTAGGATAAGCACAGGACTGTAAGGTAGTTTTGAACCACAAGGTCAGAGTTTCAAACTCATTGGTCATTTCTTGAAATCCCTATACTGGGTTACCGTGAGTCAGAACTGACTCATTGGCACTCAGCAACAACAGTAATGCCTAGGCTATCAATGTTCATGCATTCCACTTCATTTTTGACAACTTTCAGTTTTTCTAGAATCATGTATCATACACTGCATTTTCCAATTATTAAAGAATGTTTACAGTTGTTTCTCCTTTTTTAGAGATGTGCCCCATCAGCAAATGAAGGTGTTGAAAACTGTACTCCATTTGCATTATCATGGTCATCTCTACTTTGAGGAGGCAGCTCTTCTCCATTTGTGTTTTGAGTGCTTTCTAAGCCATATCTCATCTTCCAACACTATATCTGACAGCATTCTAGTGTTCATCATCATATTTCCATAATTCAATATTTTGGTGCTGTTTGACAGTGCTCCAGTGACTAAATATTTGGAAGTAGTCTGTCTCTCTTTTTTCCTACTCTGTCTTAGTCTAAAAGCTCATCTAAAACCTGTCCACCATGGGTGACCCTACTGGTATTTAAAATACCAGTGACATAACTTCCAAATTTACAGCAACATGTAAGCTACCATTGTATGACAAACTGACATACTGATGAACCCATCTGTTGTTGGAGGCTTATATACTGGTATCATGCTTAACAGGTTTGAAAATCAGCTAGTAAAAACCTTTTGGATCAAAACAATTCAAGTCTGTTGTACATTGATGTCCCATTTGTCCAGTGCTGGCTCCACTGTAGCTAACAACAACGTTTTTATTTACAAGATCCCATAGTACTTTTCTAGGGCCTTACCAAGACACATTCCATTTCATTTCATATCTTTCTAAATTGCTAAGTGCTCAAGGTTGATGCTCAGAGTTCTTCTCTTTTACTCCATTGTGAGAAATTCTGTTCAAGCAAGGTAGAGCTTGACTTACTTGAGATTGGAATAGTAATTTTATGTGGCCTTAGAACATTACCACAATCATTTCAACTCTGTTTCTTACCCTGATAGAGGATGAGCTTTTGTATTACGTCCTCCTGTGGACATGCCCATATACTAAAGTCCTACTGTTGTAATGATAAATGACAACACCAACGCCTTTCTCTTTCTTTGAGGGAGTGTTTGGATGTAACAGTTAAGAATCACTGCTTTAGATTCATAGATTACTTAGGAAGAAAAAGTTCCTTGAAAGTTGCTTAAATTTTGTTTTTCCTAACCCAGGTTCCTCCGGTGGTATTCGATTATACCTGCAAGAGTTGATTGCCATTACCCAAAAGGCTTTGCAGTCTCAGTCCTGGAAAATGAAAGCCCAGGGTGCAATTTCCATGGCATCAATTGCAAAGCAAACCAGCTCTCTAGTACCACCATATCTGGGAATGATACTGACCGCATTACTGCAAGGCCTTAGTGGAAGAACATGGGCAGGAAAGGTAAAGGAACCATTCATGCCCAGTTAAATTTAAAGGTATCCTTAAAGGATTATGACTTCATCTTTAATTTTTTATAAAAATAAGATTTTGACTTTGTGAAACTTAACATGGATTATGGGTTGTTTTTGTGAACCAGATTTCCTAGCCAATGGGAAGCTTTGGGTAGACGTTGCCTGACGAAGTAAGATACTTTTTCCAAGTGTGTAGCTTATATATATCTTTGAGTAATGCTTGGTAATGCTGAAGTTTGATTTATACTTAAATCATGTTTAGCTTTGCAAGTTAACTCTTAAACTAAATAGTCACCATTGTTTAACTTGGTGACCTTGTGATCATATCAGGATTGGTCATATGTGAAACTTAGTAACAAAATGAGCTGTTTTTAAACCTAGAGCTGACGATTCCAACTACTGGGCCTGTGAATTAGTAACTGTCACTTTTCATACAAGGGCTCTATAATATGTAAAATCAGCATTCAGTGGGAAACATTGAGAGTGTGGCAACATAATGAGCCACTGTTTGTTGTAAAAACCAGTAGTGACCAGGTAGCAGGAGTCAGACCTAGTTCCTGTCTTATGGCTGATACTGTCTGTGTGACCTTGGACAAGTCAGTTTTCTAGGCCTTTATGAATGGAGTGAAGATACTTACCTTATTGCAGGGTTAAGAGTAAAATTATGCAAGTGATTATTGAACAATAACACGTGTTAATTTTTATTGCCAGTAATATTTCAATATTCTTGAGGTAATTGTAACCATAAAAAAGATAGATGACATGTATGGGATTAATACCTTTCTCTCATCCGTCATCCCCTTAGGAAGAACTGTTGAAAGCCATTACCTGTGTGGTGACAGCTTGCAGGTAAATATTCTTTCAGTGAAGAAGCCATGTCTTATACTGAGCCTGATAGCTGTAGCCTTTATGAACTGATGTGACGCTTTTGTATGGATTTTACAGTGCAGAGCTGGAAAAGCCTGTGCCTAATCAGCCCAGCAAAAACGAAATTCTCCAGGCTGTTCTGAAGGAGTGTTGCAAAGAGAATGTCAAATACAAGATTGCAGCAATCCGCTGTGCAGCTGATGTCCTGAAGGCCACCAAAGAAGACAGATTTCAGGAGTTCTCTGATATTGTTATACCTCTCATCAAGAAGGTAATGATTACTTGTATTATCAGGACTGTTTTATATTGAAAGTAAAGATTTAGAAAACAATTTTTAAAGGCTTTGTGCCCTGATTGTGTATTTTATTATAATTGGCTTAGCTGAAAGTAGTAGAAAATTTCAACTATTGTGACCTTAGATAAGATAGAGAAATTTGTCACATAAGTTAGGAGCTTGACATAGTCTTCAGGGAATCTGACACCTTTCAGCTCCGAGTTCTGCCATCCTTGGAGTGTGGCAGTCATCCTCATGGTTCACAGAGCCTCTCTGTTCCAGACAGGGGATAAAGGAGGAGATTAAAAAAGGATGTAGGATCAAAGAGTTCTTGAAAACTGCTACACTTTCACTGATGACCATGGCCAGAATTTAGTCATAGAGCCACATCTGATTGCAGATGAGGCTAGGGAAGGTAGTCTTCATTCTGGGTGTCCATTTGCCTTCCCTGGGAAAATGAAGGCAACAGATACTGTAGCCAGTGATGCTTGCTAATTCTTGTTGTCAAAAATACTTGAATATTCTGAGGAAATTGTCTTGTGTCATTGGTGTAATAAGCATGTGAGGGAGTGGCATATGCTTAGAGAAGGAATCCTAGTCATGCTGGAGTGCAGATAAAGAGCTCGAGATGTCACTGCTGATCACTGCTGCCACACACCAACGGGACTGTCATTTCATTGGAAAAGTGAAGCACTCATTTTTTTTCATTTTACATTTTTTATTGTGGATTGAGTGAAGGTTTACAGAGGAGATTATCAGTTTTACAGCCAACATATCAAATCATGCACTTTGTTTCAACTCAATGATTGCAATCCCCTTCATGTAGCAGCAGTTATCCCTCTTCCTCCATGTGGTTCCTATTTCCATTCCACCCTCCTTCCCAACCTTTCTGAAACTTGTTCCCAGATATATGTTACCCTTCTGATCTTGAATGGCTGACCATTCCATGATGAGCATACCTCACTAGTGTTGTTGTGTTCCCTGTATCTGTGTATCTACTGCTTGGTGGAAAATTGGAATAGAGTTCTAGATCTGATAGATGACAGAGCAGTTGGTATTGGTAGCCAGGCATCATCTTGTTCTAGTCTCAGAGTCATGGAGATTGATCTTCACATGTTCCATTAGTATATTGGACTAATTGATTCTCATCACTTTCCTTTTTTCTGCACATGAAGGGACCAATAGCTGCACTTTACTTGGTTACTCATGAACTTAATAAGATCTCAGTTGCTACTTATCAAATGTAGAATATTATTTTTGTGGATTCTGTTACGCCAGTTGACCAGGGTATCACTGAGATTATAGTACTGGAGGCACTAGGCCCACCAACTCATTGCCACAAGTGTTTCCTAATATCCAAGACATTTTCATAATTTTGTCCCCTGTATGCTCCACCACATCTGTAAATGTGTGTGTAGCAAAGGAAAATTACCCATGTACAAGTATCCTCTGTCAAGCTCTTATAGATTTGTGGGTATACTCCCTCTCTTCCTCCCATATCCATTTAGCTTGTGTCTCTGTCCATGTATCTACCAGCAGAACTCTGTTACAAGACTGTGTATATAGCAGTATTTACTTGTATCTCCTTTAGCCCTTGCATTCCTCCCTATGTCTTCACCTGTCTTCATCAATATACAGTAAGAGAGAGGTTCTGCCAACATCTCTCTTATTGTATATTGCCAAATTAGTATGTGTCTACCTTCTAACCAGCAAATTACTTGAATTATTCTCCCTTTTCTCTCACCCCTAGTAACCATCCAAGAATGTTCCTTTCAGCAAGAAATCTTTAGTTGAGTTTTCACAACTGTGGTTTCATATAATATTTGTCCTTTTGTGATTGATTAATTTAACTCAGCATAATGTCCTCCAGGTTCATCCATGTGTTTCATAGATTTATTGTTATTCTTAAGTGCTGTGTAGTATTCCATTGTATGTATGTACCAAAGTTTGTTTATTCATTCCTCCATTGATAGGCACTTAATGCTGCCTCCATCTTTTTGCTTTTGTGAATAGTTCTCCAATGTACTTGGGCATGGATGTAACTATTTGTGAAGTACTTATGTTTAAAGGTGGGGCATAAGCTCAGAGAAAGGCATGATTCACTTTTGGGTGTATGTATTTGTGGGTGCATGTGTGAAAAATGCAATATTCTTTTTTGTACTTTTCCTGATTGCTACAATGGATTTTACTATTATTAAGGAAAAGGACTATCAGAAGATTCTGTCAATAAGTATTGGGATGACTTATAATTAAAAAAACAACAACAAACCTACCAAACTGCATTGCTTTTGGAAGTATGCTTCAAAAGATCTCCTTAAATGACTGCTAAAAGAACAAGCAAATTGTTAGCTGGGAAGCCATTGAGGCAAGCAATCAAATCCCTTCAAGAAAAAAACCCCACCAAAACTGAAACTCAAATGGAACACATGAGCAGGCATGTAACCTTGCTCTGTGACCACATTGGTATACTGGTGAGTAGAAGAGGGGGAAGGCAGCAATGAAGAAATGAGCTGAGTTCAACCACAGTCCATAGTCTCCCATTGACCTAGAGATGAGAGAGAGAGACGAGGAAGGGCTGGCTGGACTGAAGTGTAGTGAGACCTGGGGATACTTGAGCCCATGGACACGGATATAGCCACTGAGAGCTGAGAGCAAAGCATCCAGTTGATATGAAGTGAGGGCAGATGCACAAGAACACCCAGACTTGCAGATAGTACCCATTTGACCTAGACTCGATGGCTTGATAATCAGAACTCGACTAGAGGAATATAAAAAACAATTTCTGATACAGGAAACAAGTGGAAGTTGGCATATTTTGATGAACTTGATCTATAATTATGGATGTAGTTGTTCAAAATACCAACTGAAAGGAAAGGAGGTCTTCACATCAAATATCAATCCTATCCCCTCTGTATTCAGGGTAGATAGGGACAGGCAACTTAGGCACTGGCTACCTAAAATGAAGGGGCAATAAAGGCATGAAGTGACTGGCTTAAAAGTTTTCAAGAGGGAGTTTAGTTTAAGAGTGTGTAGGGAAGATAGATCTAGTCCCCACTGAATAGTTTTCATCTTGTCTGGATGGGTCTGGTGAAAAGAGATGGAGATATGATTCTTATGACTCAAAAGTGAGTAATTGTTATCATGACTAATTGCAACTGTCAAAATAGTAAAAGCAGATTTTGTAACGAAAACAGGGGAGTAGTTAATCTTACAGTCTAGAAACAGAGGACCCTAGGACTATCAAGTTAAAAGAGCACAAGCAAAATATGGGACTCTATTCAGAGAAGCAATGAAACCAGGGAGGGAGGCAGAGATGAGGATATGGAGGGAGAGAGCAGCTGAGGACTCTAGACTCATGAAAAGACAGGGACTGAGTGCTGATGGCCAGGAGGCAGACTTGCAGAATGTGCCTTTTTGGATTGTTTAAATTATTATATATTCCTGAGTATTTTTGTGTGTATTCCTCACATCACCCAACCCCCCAGAAAAAACACATACACAAAAAAAGAGGGAATGGAAGCAAATACTGTTGAATGATGGTGCACGGAGGAGATTGTAATCATTGCAGTGAAACTATGGTGTAAAGCCTGTGTTCTCCCATGTAAACTATTACTCAGTACACACACACACAAAAAGATCTTATTTAAAAAAAATTTTTTAATTGTGAATTGAGTGTTCATTTCCATGGGAAAATACCTCAATGGTACACTTATATCATTGCAGTGATTACAATCCCCTTCGTGTATCATCCTTCAACAGTGTTTGCTTCTATTCCTGCCTTGTCCACCCAGAAATTAAATTTACTAATTACATTAATATTTAAAAGTCTCTGCTTAAAACTGAAAGCCCCTTTAAAATAAAGTTTGATTCAAGGACATAAAAATAGTTATGTCCTCAAACAAAAACAAAGAGGTGAGTTTATAAATTCAACAAGTAAGATTCTTAGACTCATTCTTTAATTTTCAGTCTCTACTGTGATATTTTCACAAACTAACAAAACAGAACAAACAAGAGAATATTCCTGTTTCTTTCTTAATACTCTTTTTTTCTTTTGTTTTGCCTATCATATTTCTTATCATTACAATGATTACAATTCCCTCCATGTATCACCATTCAACAGTATTTGCTTTCATTCCCTCTGTTTGTTTGTTTTTTTCTTGAATGTACACAAAAACACTCAGGAATATATACTATATAATCATTTAAACAACCAAAGGGCACATTCTGCGAGTCTGCCTCTTGGTCGCCAGCACACAGCCTTTCTCTTACCATGAGTCTAGAGTCCTTAGCTGCTCTATCTCTCCATGTTATCATCTTTCCCTCCATCTTCGGTATTGCTCATGTTCTTTTCCCTTGATAGTCCTAGGGGCCTCTGTTCCTGGAATGTAAGATTAACTACTTCCCCCTTTATGTTGCAAAACTTCTACCTTTATAGTGTGACAATTGCAGTTAGTCATTATAACAATTACTCACAATTGAATCATAAGAAACTTTTCCACAATTCCTTTCACCAGACCTGTCTAGACAAGATAAAAACTATTCAGTGGGCATTTTACCTTACTCTGCACTCTGAAACTAAACACCCTCTCGAAAACTTGTAAGCCAGCCACTTCATGCCTTTATAGTCCCTCCACCCCCACCACCCCCATTTTAGGTAGCCAGTGTCTAAGCTGCCCATTCCTATCAACCCTATATACAGAGGGGATATGTTTGATCCTTGATGTGAAGAGTTTTTCCTTCTTGGTTATTTTGAGCTACTACACCCATAAGTATAGGTCAGGTTCATCAATTGTAGCACTTTACACTTGTTTACTTTATCAAATTACTTTATCTTCCTCTATTTGGGTTCTGATCATCAAACCATCGAAGTTATGTCAAATGGGTACTATCTGCAAGTTGGGTGTTCTTGTGCGTCTCCCCTTTGTGACTAGGTCCTTGCCCTTGGGCTTAGGAGTCTTCAAGTCTCACCACACTTCGGACTAACCAGCCCTTCCTCTTTTCTCTCTCATCTCCAGTTCAACAGGAGTCTATGGAATGTGGTTGAACTCAGCCATATCTTCATTGCTGCCATTTTCCCCTCTCACTCACCAATAGATCATTGTGGTTGCCAGCAAGCTTCCATGCCTGCTTGTGTATTCCTTCTGAGTTTCAGTCTTGAAGGGAGGGTTTTTCCTGAAGGGACTTGATTATTTACCTTGATGGCTCCCTGGTGAACAGCTTGCTTGTTCTTGTAGTAGCCAATCTGACTGCCATTTTTGTTTTTGATTTTTCCTGCTGGTTTTCTTTCAAGAAGATTCTTCTGTTCCTGTAGTTACTCCAGGCTGGTCTGCATGTACTTTCAAGTGGGAATTTTCCACCTCAGATGGTTCTGGATGGGGCTCTGGATTCCACCTAAGCTTCTTTATATTACAAAGGCTCCTTAAGAACCTTATTTCACTGGGGAAGTTCTAAACCCTTTTTAGATATTCCAAAACATGCAGTATTTTAAATAGCATTCTTATTTCTTGGGTTGTTGCTAATGTGCAGTTGTTTTCTTTCATAAGCAATTAACTATATAATTTCTGTTACTAACAATAGACATGCATTTGGGATTCTTATATCACTAAGAGGCAGGATGAACTACTTCTCTTAGCTTATGTTTCCTTACCTATAAAAGAAAAAAATTGTATTAGATCATTACCAGAGCTCCTTCTACCTTTAGTTCTATGCTTCTAGTATATTTCTTATGTTGCACTCAAGATAGTACACACACACACACACATATATATATATATATATATATACTTTTTTTTTGTTTGTTTTTTCTCTTACTTTTACAGATTTCTTTGAAGGATTTCTCCAAGTTCATAAAAGAGATAGTATTTCTGCTACAAATCTTTATTACAAATAGGAAAATTGAGTATTGGAACAAAAAAAATGAGTTTCTGAAAATGAGATGGTAGAGAATTTAGCATTTCATTCTTCTTAGCATCTTCTGAACTGGTACCCTAATGACTTTAATGTTATGCCTGTAACTTTGGAAGAAGAAAATATTAAATTTTCTTTTCTTTTTGTGTTCTATTCTAGAACTCTCCTGAAAGCTTTGGAGTCCGAACAATCAAAAATGAAGATGAGAATGAGAAGGAAAAGGAGCTCCAGATGGAATCCCTGTTGGGTGCCTTTGAGAGCCTGGGCAAAGCCTGGCCCCGAAATGTGGAGACCCAACGTAAGCATCACATCCTGCCTTTGAAGAAAGACTGTAACCAGAGGTTACTTACCAAAAGAAAAAGTTTTTTGTATGATAAATGATATTTATTGTTCTTGTTGATTCCAATTAATAGTGAAAATTTTGTTCAATGTGAATTCGATTTTGACAGCAGCAAGCAGTCTCATTAACTGTGATGCACTCTGTGCTGATAATTTGACTAAAATATTCTTATAATTCTTTGTTTATGATGTTCTAGTCTGTGTAATTTGCAAGATTTATTAGTGGGGTCTGTTAATCTCGAAAATTAATGACCTTGTTAATAACCAAGACTTCAGTTGTTGTTAAGTGCTGTCGAATTGGTTCTAACTCATAGTGACCCTGCATAGGGTTTTCAAGGAGTTGCTCATGGGTTTGAACTGCTAACCTTGTGGTTCGCAGTCCAGTGCTGCTCTTACAGCACCACACCAGCAAGTGAAATACCAATTCTTCTGAATAAATTGTGACTTTTTGAGAGATTTTCAGCTAGGAAATGTATTTCCACAGGGTTAAATTAAAAAACAAACAAAAGCGTTTATTCTTGGATTAGGGTAGTTATTTAGAAGTCTTTTGTCAGATTCTTAAATTTGGGATGATGCTGCCATTTTTTGATTGCCTAATGTTGGGTTCCACAATTTATCCTGTTGGCCATCTTAGTATTGTTGAATGTTGTAGGATTATTGTTGATGATACTTGATTGGATATGTTTGCAGTCAGACTTGGAGTCCTGGTGTGGCTCTGTGGGCTAATGTGTCAGACTGCAAAGTCATTGGAACTGCAGGGTTGGTTGTTCAGGCTCACCAGCTGCTTCTTGGAAACCCTATACTGGGTTGCTATGGGTCAGAATTGACTCAACGGTACTTAACAATAACAGTCAGACTTAATTGTCACCCATTGTGTGAACTGTAAAAATAATTGGTTTGCTATGTATAGGAAGGAGTCCTGGTGTGCCACTGTAGGATAAGCACTGGACTGCTAATCACAAGGCTGGTGGTATAAACCCACCAGCTCCTCTTAAGAAACCCTGTACAGGGTCACTATGAGTTGGAATGAACTTGATGGCGCTTAACAACAACAATGTATCAGAGGATTTTCTAGAAGATACAGATTCATAAGTTGTCTTATTTCTTGATAATATGGTTCAGACTATAGAGGAAGCCCATTTTTTTTATATCATTAGGACTAACGTTTGCCTTCTAAGTTGAGAAGAATTAAACAAGGGATTATATTTTAAAAAGGTGATGTACCCGCAAAACATTTTAACACAAGGCATATAAATGTACATTCATTTCCCAGTTACTGAGAGGGAGAGCCAGGGCTTTCTTGTAAGTCTTAAAGTGGATGGTGACTAGAGTTCCACAGTGGCTTTTTCTATACATCTGACCCATAATGCAGCACCTGTGATTGCTGGGTTTTTTTTCTTTAAAATGGAGAAAGAAATGACAAACTCTTATGAAGCAGTCCAAGAACAGAATTATTTTCTAGGCTTTTATTCCCTGCTTCCAATTTTTACATTTGTTTGAGCCATAGTAAATTTTGAAGCATTTAAAAGCAAGTGCATTTTGCATTTAAAAATTTTTTTATTAATACTCTTGTTGCATCAGTTAGCATAATATAAAATTACATTATTATAATAGCAAGTGCAGTAGACCCAGTAAATTTAGGATAAAGCACAGCTGGCTCTTGGTAAGTCTGTAAGTTGCAAAAGTTTGTGAGTGTCTAGCAAAGACTCCCTGCTTCCAGGATTCTGCTTGTTTTGGCTGTCATACATGGTGTTATGCAGGGAAAAGAGTATATTTAAGGTGCTGGGTCAGTTCTGTGGAGAATAGTAATGCTTTAAAAGTGAATGCTTATGAACAGTTACGAGAACCTTTGTGGGGACTTTCCTGATCAAGGAATTTGTTTAGGAAAGGGCACAAAGTTATACTGAAGTTTTTTTGGGGGGGAAATGTCATGATTGTAATTAAAAGCATTTTGTTGTTTTTTTCTTCTTTACACTTCTCGCCTCCTTCTCCCTTTCCTTCTCTGCATCTTTATCACACTCATATCTTCTTCCTTGTTTGCTTAATCACCACACTGTCATTTTTTATGTCTCTCTGCCACTGTTCCTGAATGTCTCTATCTTTCTGTCTGTCTCTTCTTTGTTTTGTTTTCCCAGGTTGCTATCGCCAGGAGTTGTGCAAATTGATGTGTGAACGGCTAAAACTCAGCACGTGGAAAGTACAGCTAGGAGTCCTACAGTCAATGAATGCCTTTTTTCAGGGGTAATATGCTTTATGGGTCAGATAATTACTTTGTGTTCCCCTCCCCATGATATTTTATATCTAATCAATGTAAATTTTTTTTAACTTTAAAACTAGTAGCTAATAAAGTGATACAAACAAATAGATATTAGTTGTGCCAGGAAGGTTTTTAAATGTTTCTTAATATCTAGTGTTTATACCTTTATTTTTTATTTGTATAGATTAATGCTTTTGGAAGAAGAACATGCAGATCCTGAGGCTTTGGCTGAAATTCTCCTTGAAACTTGTAAATCAATCACATATTCTTTAGGTGAGTTTAGAAAACTGAAATTGATAGGGAGTCCTTTTTTGACAGTTCAAGGAGCTGAGCTTTGGGTGATTTCTACTTTATCTTAGGAATTCAATTAAATAGAGCAACCACTGAACTATCCTACTTAATGTATTTCATGTGTACTCTCAAATTGACATTTTCATCTGGGTTTTGACACTTAGATTAAAAAAGTCTTGTGACAGGCAGTTTTTACTTTTAAAAAAATTCTTTTTTAACTTTTATTTGGAAGTAATTTCAAATTCAGTGTACTATTTCAGGAATGGTGCAAATAATTAGCTGTCCTTTAGCTTTATTTGCTTTATTATTGCTTTTCTCTTTATACATATTTTTTTCTGAACTATTTGAAAGTATATTGTTTAGATCATGCCACTTGACTCCTAAAATCTTTTGTATATATTCTCTGATGTAACCACAGATCAGTTACCGCCTTTATGTAGAATAACATTAATAGAACCTTTTTATCAAATTTTTGCCATTCATACTCGAGTTCTGTCAGGTGATTCAGTGGTGTTCTTTGAAGGATTTTTCCCTCACTCTGCTAGTTGACGTAGTTAAAGATCATTAACCAAATTTAGTTATCTATTTTTATCTTAACACTTCTACAGCCTTTCTTTGTCTTATATGAAACTGACAGTTTTGAGGAATAACTTTTAAAAATTGAACGTTTCTCATTTAATGTTTGTGTGATGGGTCTGCATGGTTAAATGAAAGGTCTCAATGTCCAGTTGAGGCATTACCTAAGTAAAATTGTTTCTTTTTCACTTACAGAGTCACACAATTTCCATATGACCTCTTTAGAGAAGTTGGTTTTGCTTACCTGATCAAAGTATTGCTCACTTTTTTCCTACCGTATAGTTAATATTACACCCCTCCCCCTGCGTCTAATAAGCAGTCTTTTCATACATATTTTCAAACAGCAAAAAACGCCTACATTTTCATATTTACCTCTCTAGATGGCATGCATTGATGATTCTTTTTTAATCTGTATTAAGGTGGCTGTACAAAGATTTTCCAGCTCTAGCACTTCCTCCACATCTACCATTAGACCCTCGGCATTCTGTGAAAAAAGTATGATCATTAAAAAACAGGAGAGAAAAAAAAGACTAAAATGACTATCAGAAGAGATTCTGAAAGTTGCTCTTGAACGTAGAATAGCTAAAGTGTATAGAAGAAAGGATAACGTAAAAGAACTAAAGAGAAGATTTCAAAGGGTAGCTTGAGAAGACAAAGTAAATTATAGCAGTGAAATGTACCAGGACTTGGAGTTAGGAAACCAAAAAGGAAGAGCATACTTAATACTTCTCAAACTGAAAAAAATAAAAAATGTCAGCCTCAAATTGCAATATGGAGGTTTCTCTAGACAGGATAATGAATGATACAGAAAGCATCAGAAGATAGAAAGGGATTCACAGAGCCACTGTAACAAAAACAATTGGTCAAGTTCAGCAATTTTAGAAGATTACATATAATCAAGAACCAATAGTATTGAAGAAAGAAGTCCTAGCTGCACTGATGGCACTGGTGAAAACCAAAGCTCTATGAACTGACAGAATACCAACTGAGATGTTTCAACTAATAAATGTAATTCTGGAATCATTTAGTTGGTTATGCAGAGAGATTTGGAAGAGAGCTACCTGGGCAATAGATTAGAAGAGATCCGTATTTTTGCCCTTTCCAAAGAAAGGTGACCCAACAGAATGTGGATATTATCTTTAATATCACCTGAAAGTAAAATTTTGCTGAAGATTATTTACAGATGTTTGCAGCAGTGCTTGGCAAGGAGTTGACAGAAATTCAAGCAAGATGCAGACAAAGATGTGGAATAAGAGATATCATTGTTGATATCAGAAGTATCTTGGTTAAAAGCAGGATATACTAGGAAGATGTTTGCCACTGTTTCGTTGACTATGCAAAGACATTGGATTGTGTGGATCATAAGGAATTATGGGTAATATTCAGAAGAATGGGAAATTCAAAACACTTCATTGTGCTCATGAGAAACCTATACTCAGACCAGGAGGCAGTCTTTCAAACAGAATAATATGATACTGCAGATCTAAACTCAGTAAAGGTGTGTGTCAGGTTTGCATCTGTTCACCGTACTTAGTCTGTATGCTGAGTAAAAAATCTGAGAAGTAGGATTATATAAAGAAAACAGCTTCAGGATTAGAAAAAGACTCCTTAACAGCCTGTGTTACTCAGCTTACATAATCTTTCTTACTGAAAGTGAAGAGGAGTTGAAGTACTGACTTATGAAACTGAGGGCAAAAACTACAGCCTTCAGTGTGGATTGCACGTTAGTATAAGGAAAGCAAATATCCTCACAACTGGACCAGTAAGTGACGTCATGTTAAGGGGATGAAAGATTGAAATTATTAAGAGTTTCATTTTACCTGGATCCATAATTAACATCCATTGAAGCAGCAGTCAAGAAATCAAATGATACCCCTTCCAAGACTGAGACTCAAGGGGAATACATGAGCAGGCCTGTGGTCACTGATAAGGGGAAAAAACAGCAATGAAGTTGCGAGCTAAGTCCGGCCACATTCAATAGACCCCTTTGAACCTGGATGGCCAGCAGTATGGCAAGACCCGAGGACTCCTGGGCCCAGAGGCAGTGACATGGCCACAGAGGACTAGAGCAGAGAGTGAAGCGTCCAGTTGATATGAAGTGAGGGGAGATGCACAAGAACACCCATACTTGCAGATAGTACCCACTTGACCTGGCTTTGATGGCTGGATGATCAGAAATAACTAGAAG
This sequence comes from Chrysochloris asiatica, assembly GCF_000296735.1. NCBI lineage: Eukaryota > Metazoa > Chordata > Mammalia > Afrosoricida > Chrysochloridae > Chrysochloris > Chrysochloris asiatica. Next base: position 1,879,578 of record NW_006408587.1, read on the forward strand.
AGGAAAGAAGGAGGGGAGAAAAGAGTAACCTGCTATGATTTGATGAACTTTACCTATATTTATGGATGTAGTAGCTCAAAAAAGGGAACAGATCTTTACAGCGAGGATCATTCCCATCTCCTCGGTACATAGGTTTGTCAAGGATGGGCAACTTAGACATTGGCTACCCAAAATGGCTTTGAGGTGGGTTCGACCAACTTAGAGACCCACAAGCACAGCCCAAAGCATCTCTTTACAACCCTGTCGCCCCTGCTGCGCTTCCGCCTCTTGACTGACGCAACATCTGAGGATGGAAATCCCACCTTTGAGCCGGACTTAAGGGCCGTAGCGCAAGGAGATTCGTGTTTAACAGCGACCACACAACCGCCACTCGTCTGTCTGTTGTGCTGTGGTGGTTTGAATTGCTGTGATTCTGAGGGCTATGCCACCGGTATTTTAAATAACCAGCAGGGTCAC
>NW_006408587.1:1883143-1909850 GCF_000296735.1 Chrysochloris asiatica
CTGGCTTACAAGCTTTCACGAGGGAGCCTAGTTCCAGACAGGGCGGGGAAAGGTAGAATCACCACTGAATGATTTCTAATCTTTTGGGACTAGGCTGGTGAAAGGAAATGGGGATAAGACTCTTGTGGTACAATAGTGAATAATTGCCATCAGGACTGACTGTGAGGGTAGGAAATATAGAGGTAGATGCCTTTTGACTAAAGGAGGAGAGTAATTGATTTTGCAGCCCAGGATCGGAGGTCCCTGGGATCATCAAGTGAAAAGAACGGAGAGAGGCAGTGATGCCAGGGATTGAGACAGAGATGATGATCTGGACAGATGGAGCAGCTGGGGACACTGGGCTCAGGGAGGGAGAAGGGCTGTGTGCTGGCTGGAGGGCGGACCTGTGTGGTATACCGTTTGGTTATTTGATGATTCATGGAGGGGATTGTACTCATTGCAGTAAAACAAAATATGATAGGATAAGTGTAAAGCTGATGTTCTCCCATGTAAACCTCACAATAAAAACTTGAAAAAACAGAAAAAGCATGTAGAATTCTTTTAAACTTGAAGGTTAAAAAGGTGTATAATAAGCCCACATTACTTAAACTTGTTTGGAAAAAATAAATGAAAAAACAAAAAGAAATCAAATGATATATTGCATTGGGAAAATCTGCTGCAAGAGACCTCCTTAAAGTGTGAAAAAGCAAAGATGTCACTTTAAGGACTGAAGTGGATCTAACTGAAGCCATGGCATTTTCAGTCGTTTCATATGTATGTGAAAGGGGGACAGTGAGTAAAGAAAATTGATGAAGAACTGATGCCTTTGAATTGTGGTGTTCGCAAAGAATGTTAAATACACCATGGCCTTCCAAAAGAACGAACAAACTGTCTTGGACGAACTACAGATGAGAATGCTTCTTAAAAGCAAGGATGGCGAGATTTCAGCTCACATAATTTAAATATGGAGTCCTGGTGTGGCACTGCAGGATAGTGCACTGGACCAAAGGTCAGGTTGAACTACAGAGTTGGCGGTTCAAACCCGGTAGCTGCTCCTCAGAAGCTGTATACTGAGCCATTATGAGTTGGAACTGACTCAAAGTCCTGTAACAACAGCAGCTTTAGATACGTTATCAGGAGAGACCAGTCCTGGAGAAGGATATTACAATTTAGTAAAGTAGAGGGTCAGTGATGAAAAAAGAGGATAACACTCAATGAGATGGATTGATGCAGTGTCTGTAATAGTGCGTTCAAACATAGCAATGATTGTGAGGATAGTGTAGGACTGGGCAGTGTTTAATCATACATGTTGTTGTTGTTAGGTGCCATTGAGTTGGTACTGACTCATAGTGACCCTATGCACAACAGAGCAAAACACTGCCCGGTCCTGGGCCAACCTCACAATTGTTGCCACACTTGAGGTCTTTGATGCTGCCATATTGCCAGTCCATCTTGCTTGGGGTCTGCCTGTTTTTCTCTGACCCTCCCACCTTACCAAACATGATATCCTTTTCCAGCGACTGGTCACTCCTGACAATATGTTTGAAGATGAGAGGAGACAAAGTGTGGCCGTCCTGACCTCTAAGGAGCACTCTGGCTGCCCTTCTTCCAATGCAGATCTGTTGGTTCTTTTGGCAGCCCATGACAATTTCAGTAGTCTCCTCCAACACCATAACTCAAAAGCATCAATTCTTCTACAGTCTTCCTTATTCATCGTACATAGGGTTGCTATTAATTGGAACTGCCTTGATGCACCGGCAACCGTGACATTGTATTGAAAGTGAGATCCTTGCCTTTTTCCTTAGTCTTTATTTATTATAGGTATGAATTATTGGATTCCTTTGTTTCCACATTGGTTTATATTTCACTATTTCCCCCTATTTGTTGCTCAAATTTTTCCACATTTGTACAGTAGAAGTCTTTAAAGCTGATTTCTTATGACAAGCCACCATCATTTTTTTTTAACTTTTTATTATGAATTGAGTGATAGTTTACATGAGAACATTAGCTTTATATTCATCCTGTCGTATTTCATTTCATTGTAATGTTTATACTCCCCTTCGTGTATCATCAAACAACCAAAGGGTACACCCCACAAGCCTGCCCCTGGGCTGTCATCACACAGACCCTCTCCCTCCCTGAGTCTAGAGTCCCTAGCCACTCCATCTTTCCACGTCATCATCTCTGCCGCTATCCCTGGTGTCACTGCTTCTCTGAATAGGGTCCTGCGCTTTGCCTTTCTCCCTTAATGATTCCAGGGATGTCTGCTCCTGGACTGCAACACTGCCCTCCTTTTGTTAAAAGATGTCTACCTTTACCTTTCTAATACACACATTCTTTCCTGATAGCAATTATTCACTATTGAGCCACAAGAGTCTTATCCCCATCACCTTTCATCAGCCCCATCCAGACTGGTTGGAAACCACTCAGTGGAGATTCTGCCTTCCCCCACACCCTCTGAAAGTAGGCTCCCTCTTGAAAGCTTGTAAGCCAGTTACTTCTTGTCTTTGAAGCCCCGCCCCCCAGTTTTATGTAGGTGATGTCTGAGTTACCCATCCTTGTCGACCCTGTGTACCAAGGGGGTGGGAATGATCCTCACTGTAAAGATTTGTTAGCTCCTTTGCCCTACTGCATCCATAAGAGTAGGTCAAGTTCATTAAATTGTAGTGGATTACTCTTTTTTTCCTCCTCTTTCTTCCTCTAGTAATATTCTGATCATCCAGCCATTGAAACCAAGTCAAATCGGTATTATCTGCAAGTGTGGGTGTTCTTGTGCATCTCCCCTCGCTTCATATCAGCTGGATGCTTCACACGCTCTTGTCCCTGTCCTTGGGTCCAGGTCTTGTTATGCTGCTGGCCAACCAGGTCTCAATCCAGGTTCACAGGAGTCTATTGAACGTGGTCAGACTTAGCTCACAACTTCATTGCTGTTTTTCCCCCACTTCCCCTTATCAGTGATCAATGTGGTCAGCACCACATGCCTGCTCGTGTATTCCCCTTGAGTTTTAGTCTTGGAAGGAGGTTTGCCTTGAGGGGACCTGACCACTTGCCTTGATGGCTCCCTGGCCACCATCATTTTTTTTTATCACTTCTGCACTTTGTAGTAAAACAAGATGTTACAAGTTTCCTGGTTTTCTGTTAATATTTTAGGTGATTGTTTTCAGTGAACCAGATGTTGTCACTAGAGTAGACACCAACGAAGCATGTGTCAGTTTTCAGTGCGTGGAGGTAGCATGCTCTAATGGGTGAAGACAAGTAAGGAATATGGACATGTAGCACATTTCAAGATTCTACTTGATGTTAGCAAAGGGAAGCTTACCTATAAAATTAGGTGTCTCTCTCCCTGGAATTGCAGTTTCTGAGCATCTTTTTTTCAATAACTTTAATGTGGGGGTTGTGGTTTTAAGTAATATAAAACAAATAACGTGAACTGTATAATTGCCTTTTTAGAAAATAAGACCTATTCATCTGTGAGAACAGAAGCTTTGTCTGTGATTGAATTACTGCTTAAAAAACTTGAAGGTGAGTTCTTGATAGTTTTGTGTGGAGGACCAGAAAGCCCAGGGTACTTAGGGCATGCATACATTTGAGAAATATCTTATTTTTGCTTATATTGCACATATACTTAAAAATATATAAGTTGATATATATGTACATATATCAATAAGAGGAATATGCAAAATTAAAACTTTAAATTTTTTTCAGTGTTAAATTTGGTCTTCTTAATTTGTATACTTTTAATGTAATTTTTATTTATCTCAGAGTAATTAAGTTTTTGTTTCCTGCATGAATCCTGGTTTTACTGTAGTTAATTATAAGACATAGCCAACAGTGGTAACCTAGGAATAACTATATGTGTAAATCAACACACTTAAATGTAAAGGTAGAAACACATTCTACCCGAGTCAGCGAATTTGATAGTAGTAATTTGTTAAACCCTCTTTTTCCCTCCTTGTACTTTGTTTTGTAACCTTATCAAGAAACAGGTTTATTTCAATGGTTGTATCATTAGTAAAGGTAAATTGCATGCATTTTACCTAATGGTATATGAGTACTGCTTTTTTTATTTTTCATCTTGTCTTTTACTATCTTAAATGTATGGATTAAGGAGGGGGAAAGGTGGGAAGGTGGGAGTTTTCTTCAAGACTGTGAAATTCCTCTTTATATTTCTCTCTCTCTGCATAACATTGAAAGCATCTCTGTTAGAGCTCCAGAAAACAGGAGTTTTAGACTCAGTAGCGTTGTTGATGTTGTTATTTGCTGTGGAGTCGGTTCCAACTCACAGTGACTCTGTACAGGGTTTCTGAGGCTGTAAATCTTTATGGGAGCAGAAAGCCTCATTTTTCTCCCATGGAACAGCTGGTAGTTTTGAACTGCTGACTGTGAGATTAGCACCTGATTTGTAACCACTATGCTACCAGAGCTCCTTGTTGTTGTTGTTAAGTGCCATTGAGTCGGTTCCGACCCATAGCGACCCTGAACAGGGTTTCCGAGGCTGTAAATCTTTACGGGAGCAGAATGCCTCATCTTTCTCCCGTGAAGCGGCTGGTAGTTTCGAACTGCTGGCCTTAAGGTTCGCAGCCCGATTCGTAACCACTACACTACCAGAGCTCCTTTTTCCCTGTTGCAATAAAAGAAGCTAGGACTTAGTGATGACACCAAATTCACAGTTTGCCAGGTACCTTTCAGTATGTTCTAGACAAGGAAAATTAGGCTTGGAGCCACTTTGCTAGAGTAGCAGAGCCTTTGGCAACAAGATTTAGGATCTGATGCACTGTCTGCCTTTCTAAAATTCTCAGTATGTACATAGCTTTCTGGTTTAAGGAAGGGGTCATAAAATGTCATCTATTTAAACTATGATTTAAAAATATGTTACAGGTTTTCGTGTTTTTAAACTGAGCATATTTTATAAAACGGCCTTTGTTGATGTGAGTTTTTATTTAGTATGTCTCACCTTGGTTCATTGTAGCTCCTTTTTCTACCTAGTCTGGAGGAAGGCCAGGAAACTCCCTGATAAGTTTAAAGATTATTATCAGTAATCAGATTTTGAGACAAGTATAGATGCTGTGCTGTGTCCTGGTGTAGCGCTGTGGGTTAATGCGCCAGACTGCAATGCCATTTGAACTGCAAGGTCGGCGGTTCAAGCTTACCAGCTGTTCCTTGGAAACCCTATACTGGGTCTCTATGGGTCAGAATCAACTCGACAATACTTAACAACAACAACAACAACAACATCATCATAGATGGTATGAGGGGGCTTCAAAGAGTTCTTGGGAAAACAGAATTGAAAGATAATAGAAATGCCTACAAACTTGTTGAGTCTCCTTTGTATCTACTGAGCTGTTTGCCACAGGATTGCTTTGAAATTATTTTTGGGCATAGAGTATATGGAGAAAGAGCAGGAAGCATAATTAAAATTTTTTTCTTCTTTTCTTGCCATTCAGAATCAAAACAGTGGGAAAGCTTGACATCTGACTGCCGAGTGCTTTTGATTGAGTCTTTAGCCACCATGGAGTCAGACAGCAGACCTGAGCTGCAGGAGAAAGCTTCGTTTCTGAAGAAAACACTTGAAAATCTGGAATAAATTAGAAGGGGAAGAAATAAAAAGTGCCATGTTTATTGGGGTTGAAATGGTGGTATTCTTTGAAAAACCAGATGGGGAAAAGTAAAGATTAATCTGTAGCATGCATCATTCCTTGGCTGAAATAAAAAAAAAAGAAAAAAAAAATGCCTTAAATTTTGTTCCTATTAGCTTTATTTTCTTGGTATTTTTTAAAGGATTTGGACTGAACGAGTTTAATGGTAGCTTGGATGTTTGAGAGGCGGTTGTAGGTGAAACAGCCAGAATTAGTTGCTGTCAAAGCATTTAATGGAGCAAGTTGGAGAAGATCTTAGAACTGCATCTAAATAAAAGTGATTTCAGGAAAGAGCTCTATAAATCACGTAATTTAAACCCTTTGCTATTGTCATCATTGTCATTTTAAAAATAACGTATTTTCAGTGAAGGTTTGCACATCAGCTTAGGTTTCCCTTTCAGCAATTTCTATACTAGGTGTCCAGTAACATTGACTACTTTCTTCAAAATATATGAACATCCTTATTATTTCTGTTCTTGTTCCATTTCCATTAATCTGGTTTCCCTGGCCCTAAACTCCATTTTACATATGAAGAAATAGGCTCGCAGGTGGTATCACTTCCTTTCTGCGGCCTGTGCCAAGCTAGAACACTGTTTACCCTGGTCAGTCCACTTTGTTTTATAACCTGTTGCCAATTTATAACTAATTTTGGCATACTCAAGAAATGTCAGTGCTGAGGTGCATTTAGAGTGGAATGTAATAAATAGTTCTTGTACCAGAATTGACTCATGTTACCTAAGCACCATTGGGTAAGTCAGTGTCTGAACATTGCTTTGCTATTTGTTTAGATGATTGAGTTTAAGAAAATGATTATTTAGCATCTCTATAGATCCATTCTTTAGTTGATAGTTTTGACGTATGCTCCTTGGTAAGCCTTTTTAAAGGGTTGCTGTGAGTTGGAACCGATTTAACAGCACTTATCAACAACTGCAAGTAAAGGATTGAACCTAGGAACTCTTCTCAGACCCTTGCCTAAGAATGTACAGTAATGGGAAAAGCAAATTTAGCCTAAGTGTTAATGGTAAACTGAGAATTCTGTAGCTCACTTTGGGATTCTAGAGCATAAGATTGTTTTACCCTCAACATCAATCCCTTACAAACAACAGGATGGCCACTCATGTTTATTATTTGTGGTGGTTTGTATTGACCAATGCAATTCAGATGATTTTAACTGTGACCTATATAGAAAAATAACATTTTATTTGCACCATGTCTCAGAATGTGTGTATTGGTGAGAAAGAGAGAAAATATAAAATCTTCAACTGAAATAAATGTTTTGTGAAATAATACATACACTTTGCTGCCTACATGTGATATATTTCTCTCTTTCATTTTAAGTGCTGTTCTGACCCACTAAATTCTTTCCCTGACACAACTGGCTTGTTATTCAAGTTTTAAAATATTTGTAGATCGTATTTAAACTTGGCTGGCTGTTTTGGGTTTGATTCTGATTGGAAACAGGGTTTACAAATGAAAACTTAAGTGTAGGTGGTTATTACCAAAAACAACTTCTTAGCTGATGCTGAAATAGTGAACTTTAGTGGAGTCTATCATGAGTTGTTACCAACTTGATGGCACCTAACAACAACATCGTGAACTTGCTTTTGAGAATGGCTTTTCATTGGGAAGAGATCAATTTTGGACGCTTTTTTAGAAAGCTTATGGTGCCACAGGACTTGTTTTTTTTTTTTTTTCAGATCAGTGTATATCCCCCTCCACTAAGTGCTCTCTATGTTTCAAGTTACCTGGGATGCTTTTTGTAGCCAAGAATGCATTGTCAGGCATTTTCAGAAAGTAAAAGGACAAAAATTGTGCTTTTGGTGCACATCAAATATTGAACCTCATCATACTATCTATGCTTTTTAAACTTTGTTATTATTTAATACTAGAAATTTCCATTGGTGCTGAGAGTGGTGCTGTTGGATTATATTTAATTTAGCTTTCCAAGCACATTTCAAGTCAATGCACTTGATGCCTTCATGCTGACCATCCAAATCATTTGCACATACAAAATGCTAAACCATTGTCTCCCAGTACAGAGTGTGTGTTTGATGTGCATGTGTGCACACATTTATTCAAAAGGGTTCATAACTGAGGCCTGCAATTGTGTGTGGAATGTTGATGCTGGTAAATATAGAAGGATCCATGCATGTTTATATCTTTGGCCTTTATTTTCTAAAGCTATACAGAATAAATGTTATTTTCTCCCTAGAAATGTTCTGTGCTACTCATATATGCAACTGATGTAGAGTGTCTAATTACTGAATCCTTGTTCCTGGGATTAGTACACTAGATACAACTTCACAAATTTTAGATAATGTGGAAAGGAGGTACTTGAAGTTTGACAGAAATCAGAATGAAAGTAATATAAATTGTAATTTTTGATTCTCAGTGTATATATAGTACCTTCACAGCAAAACTGTCCCTAGTTTCCACGTTTTCCCTTCCATCATTTACTTGTATGCTTACTGACAAGAAAAAGAACAGAAAAAGATGTGACCTTGGGCTGTGAACAATTTTTGTCCTTTGTGGGGCATTTCTACCTGCTGCCGCTGCCACAAAGTCTTCATGCTGCTTGTTATAAACTACAGGGGTTTTTATGACATGGGCTCCCATTGTAATGTACAAACTGTTGTTAAATGAAAGTATATGTAACAGATTTTTGTATTTTATAAGCAAAATCTTCATAGAATCCCTTGAAGTATGTACTCAGCTAGCTAAGCATGTGCTAGTGTCACTTGAAAGAAGAACCCTACCCATATACAAGAAGAGATTAAATGGTAAATAAAAGCTGCATGATCTGTCATTTTGAAGTAATGGATTAATTTTTACTGGTTCTCTTGGAAAACGGTTCAACTTCCAAGACATTGGTTAGTTACGGTTTTTAAATAAAACACTGCAGCCATATTCTGAGCTAACTAGTAAAGAGAAATACTGCTTTAAGTGCCTGAAAGTTCCAAGGCAGAACAGGAAGGAAAGGCACCTGAGTGACTGCTTGCTAAACTCAGAAAAACCATCATCCAAAGAGTAGTTCTTCAAAAGCACTGCCATCATGACCATACAGATACATGCAACTGAGCTTAATGTACATCATCGTGAGCATAAAATGTCAGAGGTACAAACAGCCTGTATTGTAAACTGCTGAACAAATCCTAGGCTGTAGAAGTTAGGCTTGGAGGTGAAGATTCTTAGCATGCTGACTGGTTGTAGGTTAACTGATTGTAATAACAAAATAGTTTAAAAAATGAAAAGTTAAAGTAACCTTTTAAACTATCATTATTACTGGGAAGTTTTAACATTTTTTCTTGATCTGTAAATGTGATAAATGTAATTTAATTTGAGCAGCACTAATGGCTTAAGGAGCTCTGGTAGCGAAGTGATTACGAGTTGGGCTGCCAACCTCAGGGTCAGCAGTTCGAAACTACCAGTGGTTCCCCAGGAGAAAGATAAGGCGTTCTGCTCCCGTAAAGATTTACAGCCTTGGAAACCCTGTGCAGGTTAGCTATGAGTCGGAACCGACTCCACGGTACTTAACAACAACAATGGTTTAAGGAACACCTAACTTTTGTTTAGGTATTCTGCAATGAGTATTGTAAAACCAAATTTGGGATTTAGTAGTGAGTCACATAACGCTACTTTTTAAACAATAATTAAAAATTTTTTTTCTTGTGAATTGAGTGAAGGTTTACAGAGAAAATCATCAGTTTTACATAACTGAGCTTTCTTTGTTTCACTTTTTTTTCCACTCCATCTGGGACTTTATAATGTGATCTCTTTCAGAGCATTTGGTGATAGCCAAATACCATCTAGTTCTCCTGGTCTCAGAGATGTGACTGATGTTCACACGTTCTATTGATCCACGGGACTAGTTGATTCTAAGCATTTTCAAATTTTCACACTCTTCTTTCTTCTGTACATAGAGAAACCAATAGTTGCACCTTAGATGGCTTCTCGTGAACTTTTAAGATATCAGTTGCTGCTCACCAAAGTAGGATGTAGAACCTTGTCTTTGTGGACTATGTTACGCCAATTGACCATGGTGTCCCCTGAGACTATGGTCCGGAGCCCCCAGGCCCAGCAACTCATTGCCTTAAGATGTTTGATAATATCTATGAAGTTTCCATCATTTTGCCCCCATAAAGATTTACACCCTCGGAAACCCTGTACAGGGTCGCTATGAGTCGGAACTGACTCGACGGCACTTAACAACAACAATTCTCCACCACATTTCTAAGCGTGTTGGCAACAAAGGTAAATACCCATCCCCTTTCAAGCCTTTTTACATTTGTGGATGTACTTCCACTTTCTCTCCCATGCCTGCTCAGCCTATGTATCTTTCTGTAGAACAATGTCCAGAACAGTCTTTAAATGTGGAATCCTTTATGAACATTAAGGTACATAATTTTTGAGTATTTGTTTTATATCAGAACTACAAAGATGTCCCACTGTGTCTGGCCTCCAAAACAGATAAAATATTGAATCATTTCTCTGGATGGTGGCATGTCATTTTTGTCCTGGCTTCTGTCTTGGTTATTCCTGTTTTGGGATATCAGCATTTTGACTGTGATGTGCCTAGGTGTGTGTTTTCTTCATATTTATCCTGTTTGAAGTTAGATTCCTGAATTTGTAAAATTATGTGTTTCAATAAACTTGGGACATTTGGCCATTATTTCCTCAAATATTCTTTCTGTGGCATTGTCTGCTGCCTCCCTCTCTGATACCATTATTACAACGATTTTAGGCTTTTTGGTATTCTACATGTATCTGAATCTGTTCATTTTTAAAGTATTGTTTTAGGATAATTTCTATCGATTAACCTTTCATTTTACAGACTTCTTTTGTCAGGCCCATTCTGATAGTGTTAAAGCCCACCCAGGGAATTTTTGTACCAAACATAATTCTCAGTTCTAGCTTTTCCACTTGGTTCATCTAAACTTTTTTTTTTTTTTTTTAATTTTCTGCTAAGAATTCTAAGCCTTTTAAAAATGTTTTTATTTATTATTTTTATTTTGCAGCTGTTTGTTTCTAACAGACTATAGTTATAACGACTGCTTTTATAATTGTTTGAAAACTGGTCTATTAATTATCTTACTTTTTTCTAAATCTTCATATGTTAAGTATTTTTAGATTGTATTCTGTACATTGTGAATGTTGAATGATACGTTGTGGAGACTCTGGAATTCTACTATATTCTTTCAGATCTCAGTTCTCTCTCTTTTTCCTGAAAGCATTTGTTGCCCATTAATTTTCAGCTAATGGTAGGTCTTGCCCAGTCTGGCTTCTCTGTCTGATGAAGGCACCAAGAAGAGAAAGGTGGAGGGTACTTTTAATTGTGAGCATGTAAGCATAAGAATTCACTTCAGAAGGAAGTGATGCATACTCATAGGATTTCAAAGGAAACGTTTGCAATTTTAGAAGTTAATGAATGTGGGGCTGTTGTGTGTGTGTGTGTGGGGCATAGTGTCATGACTTCAAGGGGTGTGTTTTTTGGCCTATGGTATCAAAAGGTTGCCATCCACACACTGCTGCTTGTAGATTTTACAGAGTTCTCTCAAGTTTAATTCTACTAGATTCAGTGTCTGTGTTCCATGAAAGGAGGTTTGACCATTACATAGTATTGTGAGGAATGCGCTGAGGGATGAAAGGAGCAACCTCAAACTCTTTGCAGTCTGCCCTGCGTATGTGCATTTCTGAGGCCAAAGACTGATAGAATTTACACACAGAAATTTGGGTTCCCATCTCTGACATTTTTCTTTTTAGAATTTCCCCACCCTCTTATTGGCAACTCTGTTTCTGCCTGCCTTGGGCCAGAAAAATAGTGGTTTACAATCCTGCCCTGTCACATGCTTTGGCTGTGTTTCACCCTTAGGCCAAAGTCTTAAACCCAGAGAACCAATTCTGTGCTGACCCCTTCTACGCTTAGGTTCTCCAAAATCTGCCTGACTTTGTTGACTCCAGAGACTTAACAGAATTGTTTTTTGTGTATTCATAGTTTATAGTTACTTGCAGGAGAATCAATCTACTGAGAATGTTATTCTTCCATAATAAAAATGCTACCCCTCGTCTGTCAGTTTGTTGTACCGTGGTAGCTTGTGTGTTACTGTGATGCTGGACACTATGCCACTGGTATTGTAAATACCAGAAGGGTCACCATTATGAACAGGTTTCAGCAGACCTATACTAAGACAGACTAGGAAGAAGGAGAGTTGGACCACTTCTCAATGGCTGAGCCATTGACCACTTTAAGAATAGCAGTGGAACATTATCAGATATATGGCTAGAAGGTGAGCCCCTCAGTTTGGAAGGCACTCAAAATCCGACGGGAGAAGAGCTGAGTCCTCAACGTAGAGCGGATGTCAATGATATGGATGGAGTTAAGCTTTTGAGACCTTCATTTGGCTGATGGAGCACAACTCAAAATGAGAAGAAACAACTGCAAATAGTTAATCAGAATGGGGAATGTATGAAGTATGAATCTAGGAAAATAGAATCGTGTAAAAATGAAATGGAGCACATAAATATTGATATCCTATGTATTGCTGTTGTGAAGTGCCGACCCATAGCCACCCTGTATAGGGTTTCCGAGGAGCAGCTGGTGAGCTTGTCCTGCTGACCTTGCAGTTCAAATGGCTTTGCAGTCTGGTGCAAGGTCAGCAAATCGAAACTACCAGCCGCTCCGCGGAAGAAAGATGAGGCTTTCTGCTCCCGTAGAGATTTACAGCCTCGGAAACCCTGTTCAGGGTTGCTATGGGTCGGAACTGACTCGACGGCACTTAACAACAACAACAACAACTACCCTGTAGATAAAGATGAGGCTTTCTGCTCCTGTCAAGACTTACAGTGTCAGAAATCCTATACACAGTTGCTGTGAGTCAGAACCAACTGAAAAAACGGCACACAATCACATCAGAGCTCCAACTTCATTCCGTTTTGCAGGGTGTATAAAGCAGGCAGATTCTACGTGGCTAAAAATCTGCTTATTTGAGCTATTTTAAAAACAATTTGATGTGTATGAGGGGGCTTCAAAAAGTTAATGGAAAAATGGAGTTAACTGATAGTGGAATTTTCCCATTAACTTTTTCAAGCCCCCTTGTACAAATTTGAGTTTAGTGCGGGTAGGCTTTGGGGCTATATTGCTATTCTGAAGTAAACAACTTGGGATCAAGACACAGAGGTCATCTTTGGCCCATTTTTATAACAAGATCAAAGGTCAAATACCCCTCACCACACGCATACTGCCTGTTTTTGTAAATAAAGTATTTTTGTTGTGCTTGCCTGCTTTCATGCTGAAGTCAATAATTGTGATAGAGACCCTATGATCTGCAATGCCTAGGATGTGATGCTGGTCTTAGAGCATTTATAGAATGGAGGCATGGCCTAGATATATCCATGGCAGGTAGTCCTGGTGTGGTGCTGTGGGTTAATGCGCTGGACTGTAAGGTTTCAACCTCAAGGTTGGTGGTTCAAGCTCACCAGTTGCTCCTCAGAAACTCCATACAGGTTTGCTATGGGTTGGAACTGACTCAATGGCACTTAACAATAACATACATAATAAAAGACTGAATGTTCTTCTCTAAGATTTGGGTTGAGATAAAGAAGTTTGTTCTCATCACATCTATTCCCCATTGTACTAGAAGTTCTAACCAGGAAAATTAGGCAAGAACATGATATATAAAGCATTCAGATTGGAAAGAAAGAAGTAAAATTATCTCTATTTTCAAATGACAGGTTCTTACATATAGAAAATCTTAAGGAATCCACTAAAAACTATTAGAAGTAATGTGTATAGCAAGGTTGCAAGATAAAGATATAAATAAAACAAGTGTATTTCGGTATAGTTGCAATGAACAATCCACAAATAAAATTAGAAAAGCATTTTTATTTACATTGGTTGTGATTAGTGGTTGTGTGCCGTAGAGCCAGTTCTGACTCATAGCAACCCCATATAGTGTTTCAAGGCTGTAAATCTTTAGGAGATCAGAAAGCCTCGGCTCTCTCTGGAGTAGCAACTGGTAGACTCAAACTTCTGCCTTTGTGGCTAGCAGTCCAGGTGTTTATCTACTACATGGCTCCTTTTATGTACAATAACCTCCCAAAACAATAATCTTGGCAATAAGCAGAAACAAAAATGGAGTAAGTACAAAACTAAAAAGTAAAATCATAGACTAAATCCAACCAAATTGAGATTTACATTGAATAACACATCGCTTAAAAGGCTAAGATTATTAGAACAGATTTTTAAAAAAATCAAGTCCCAGCTACATGTAGTATATAAAGAATTCATTTTAAAATTTAAGATATAAAGACACACGTTGAAAGAAAACGGATGAAAAAAATAAGGTCTGTGTTGCAATCACCTTTAATGACTGGCATAGCTATTTAACAAAAGACAAAGACTTCAGATGTAAAAAAATATAAATGGCATCAGTTCATAACCGACAAAAAAGGGTGAGTTTATTAGTGTTATAGATAAAGTTTTGTGACAACTTGACTGGGCCACGATTCCCAGGGATTAATAGTCAATTCTACGATGATTGGTTATGAGCAGCCAATCAATTGAAAGGATGTTTCCTTGGGGTGTGGTCTGTTTGCAATATAATAGGCATGCAGGAAACGCTTAAGGAGTTCTGGTCGTGCGCGTAGAGGTTATTAATAGGGCTGCCAGCTCAGGTCAGCAGTTTGAAACTACCAGCTGTTCCATGGTAGAAAGATGAGGCTTTTTGCTCCCGTAAAGATTTCCAGCCTCGGAAACCCTGTACAGCGTCGCCATGAGGCGGAACCGACTCCACTCCACGGCACACAACAGAAGCACAGCAACAGGAAAAGCTTGCTTTTTGTCCGCTGGAGACCTGGGACTCCACAATTGTGAGCCATTTCTTTCATATAAACTTCTCTTTATATATATATATATATATATATATATATATATATATATATATATATATATATATATTTGAAGGAGCTCTGGTAGCATAGTGGTTACGAGTCGGGCTGATAACCTCAAGGTCAGCAGTTTGAAATTACCAGCTGTTCTAAGGGAGAAAGATGAGGCTTTCTGCTCCTGTAAAGATTACAGCCTCCAAAACCCTATATAGAGTTACTATGAGTCAGAGTTGGACTCCACGGCACACCACCACCACCATATAACCTTCACTGATGTTGCTTCTGTGGTTAACCCAGCCTGAGGTAGTTGGAACAATCCTAACTGTGCAAGGCCTAATAATAAAACTTCAAAACATTAGAAGCAAAACGGACTAAATGAAAAAGAGAAATAGTTCCACTATTATAGTTGGTGATTTTAATGCTCCTCTCTCTGCATTTAATAGAACCAAACAAAATTCGGTGCAAATAGATTATCTGAAAACACTATCCTGATCTAATTTGTTGTTGTTGTTAGGTGCCATTTATAAAAATGTTTATTGGTCCAGTGGTGAGGATTTTTGTTTTCTTTACATTGAGATGCAATCTATACCGAAGACTGTGCTCTTTGATCTTCATCAGTAAATATTTTAAGTCCTCTTCACTTTCAGCAAGCAAGGTTGTATCATCTGCATATCGCAGGTTGTTAATGAGTCTTCCTCCAATCCTGATGCCACATTTTTCTTCATAGAACCCAGCTTCTGATCCTGATCTAATGGACAGTTATAAAAAATTAAATAAAAAAACTACAGAATACACAGTCTTCTCAAAGCCACATTAGTGTGCTTACCAAGATAACCCATGTGCTGAGCAATGAAGTAAGTCTCAATTAAAACAGAGGAAATAGAACAGAATATATCTTCCAACCATGCTGCTGCTGCTGTTTGCTGTTGACTTGATTCTGACTCATAGCCATCCTATATATGACAAAGTAGAACTTCGTGGTTTTTTTGTTTTATGTATCAATGGTTATATTTATTTTTTAAAAAACTTTTATTGTCAATTGGGTGAAGGCTTTCAGTAGTGTGCACAGATCTGTGCCAGTTATATGGTGATATACACATTCTTTTCTTCCTGGGTTTTGCAAGGGTAAGTCAAAAAAGTATTGCTACTATGGTTCCAATTCATGCATGCATAGGTTGATATTTCATACAACACATGTATAAATGTGTGTCTGTGATCTTTGAATGGCCACAGACAAGTTCTCTTAGTAATACACTTGTCTTAGCCTCATTAGGATGATGTAAAAAAAAGTCCAATCAAAACTGACTTCTGAGGGGATCTGCTGGACCAGTTAAATTCAACTCAGAGGCAGAGAGGTCAGCTTAGAATGTTACAGTGACTGATTTTTGGCTTTTTTTTTTTACTCCAAATAAGTAATCCTGATAGATTTCCTCTAATGACAGAGGCCAATGATGAGGCTTCTTAGTAAGAAGTTTTAAGAAAACGGAAAACTGCACTGTTGAGAGAAATGCCAGAACAGTTGTACAGAGGCCTTTTTTCCCACCATGACAGTGCATTTTCGCTTTCTTCAAGGGTAGCAAGGGCTGGCTATGAGAATTTTGTTGGGAAATCTTATCCCATCTACACTACCATGTTGGTCTTGCCCCTTCAGATATCTCTGTGTTTCCTAAACTCATATAACATTGAAAAGGAACATAGTTCCTTGAGGATACCAACATTGCCTTTTTGACATGGTATAAATCAAAGAGCACTGACTTCTGGGAAGGATTAGACAGATGGAAACACTGACTTCCAAAATATATAGACCTAGATGGAGAATATGTCGAGAAGGAGTAGCCTCACATTTTGATATTTTAATAAAGGTTTCTCTTTTAATCACCCACGTACATCAATTATGTTGTGAAACCATCACCAGCATCCATTGCTATATTTTCCACAGCATAGTAGTTAGGAATTGGGCTGCGAACCACAAGGTCAGCAGTTCGAAACTACCAGCTGTTCCGTGGGAGAAAGATGAGGCTTTCTGCTCCTGTAAAGATTTATAGCCTTGGAAACACTGTACAGGGTCACTATGAGTTGGAACTGATTCTGCGGCACATGACCACCAACCACCAAACAGAAACTCGATACTAAGTAATCAGAGATGCCTCTTTTTCCTCTTCCCTCTCTCTACTGGTAACCACTATTAAACTGTGATCTGTAAACATCTGCCTATTCTAAGTGTTTCATATTAGTGAAATCATAGAGTAATTTTTTTGTGTGTGTTTTATTATCTCACTCAACATAAAATTTTCAAGGTTCATCTATGTGTGGCAGGATCTGGATTCCATAATTTTTTTTATGAACTGTTTGAATTGGAGACATTTTGAGCCTTTAATGTAAATATGTATCATCTCTTTCTTTTTGTTTTTTTTTTGTAGTTTTTATTGTGAACTATGTGATACTTTGCAGGAGAACACATCAGCTTTACATTCATCCTATTGTATTTCATTTCATTGCAATGATTACAATCCCCTGCATGGATCATCAAACAACTAAAGGGTACACCCCACAAGCCTGCGCCTGGGCCATCAGCACACAGCCCCTCTCCGTACCTGAGTCCAGAGTCCCCAGCGGCTCCATCTCTCCATGTCATTGTCTCTGCCTCCATCTCTGGTGTCACTGCTTTTCTTGATAGGGTCCCGCACTCTGCTCTTCTGCTTTGATGGTCCCAGGGACCTCCGCTCCTGGACTGCAAAGTCAATCACTCCCCACCTTTTGTTACAAAATGTCTACCTTTACATTTCTAATCCTCACAGTTAGTCCTGATAACAATTATTCACTATTGAACCACAGAGTCTTATCTCCATCTCCTTTCATCAGCCCCGTCCAGACTGGTTGGAAACCACTCAGTGGAGATTCTGCTTCCCCTCCCTCCCCACCACCCTGCACCCTCTGGAACTAGGCTCCCTCTTGAAAGCTTGCAAGCCAGTCACTTCTTGCCTTTGTAGCGCTCCCCCCTGCCCCATTTTGGTTGGCCAGTGTCTAAGTTGCCCATCTTTGTCAACCCTGTATACCGAGGGGGTGAGAATGATCCTTGCTGTAAAGATTTGTTCCCTTTTTTCAGCTACTTCATCCATAAGTATAAGTCAAGTTCGTCAGGTTGTAGCAGATTACTTTTTTTTTTCCTTTTCTTTCTTCTTCTAGCCGAGTTCTGATCATCTAGCCATTGAAGCCAGGTCAAGTGGGTACTATCTACAAGTATGGGTGTTCTTGTGCATCTCCCCTCACTTCATATCAGCTGGACACTTCACTTTCTGCTCTAGTCCTCTATGTCCCCATCTCTGGGCCCAGGAGTACCCATCTTGCCACACTGCTAATCAACCAGGTCTCAACCTGGGTTGACAGAGGTCTACTGAACGTAGTTTGACCCAGTTCACAACTTCATTGCTGTTCTTCCCCCACCTCCCCTTATAGGTGACCAACGTAGTCAACAGCAAGACCACATGACTGCTCATTTTTTCCCCTTGAGTCTTAGTCTTGGAAGGGGGTTTGCCCTGAGGGGACCCAACCACTTACCTTGATGGCTCCTGGGTGAACAACTTGCTTGTTCTTGTAGTAGTCAGTAAGACTGCTGTTATTGTTTTTGATTTTTCCTGCTGGTCTTTCTTTCAAGAAATATCTGCTGTTTTTCTAGCCCCACCAGGCTGGTCTGCTTGTCCTTTCAAGTGGAAGTTTCCCACCTCAGAAGATTCTGAATGGGGATAAGGTTTCCACCTATGGTCTTATGCAATGCAAAGGCTCCACAGGAAGCATCCTTCACTGGGCAAGTTCTAGCTCCATTTTAGGTATTCCAATCAGTTATAGGCTGAAGACGGACTTACAAGATTTCTGTAGTATGTTTTGGGCTATTCCCTTGTCTCTCCCTCAAGTGTCTATTTTACAATAATAGGCAAGGGAAACCAAGATTCAAGAGACAGCCAGGCATCTTAACATTATTTCCCCTCTTTTACCCATTCCAACCATGTCTCAATCCCTGTATCCCTGAGCCCTGTTGTTCCAAGATTGTACATACATCTTTATTTACCTCTGTCCCACTTAGCCCATGCAAACCTGCTTGTTTTTCCATTCCCCTGCCCCTTCTAGTGTTTTGCCCCACCCCAGCACCCAAACTATCTTGGATCTACTCTGTTCCTTGTGCTCCACCTTCCCCTCCCTCCCCTCAACCCATCCCATACACCCCAGTAACCAGCAAATAATTTTTTTTCCCCTTTTAATGTGGGTACTTTTTCGTAATCTTTTACAATAATGCTCCTATGCAGTATTTCTCCTTTTGTGACTGATTAATTTCACTCAGCATAATGACCTCAAGGTTCATCCATGTTGTGCAGTGGCATGCAGCGTCATTGTTATTCTTCAAGGTAGCATAATATTCCATTGTGTGTATATACCAAAGTTTGTTTATCGATTCTTCCATTGATGGGCGCTTAAGCTGGTTCCATCTTTTTGCTATTTTAAATAGTGCTGCTATGAACATTGTATTATGGCTCGTATTTCTTGTGGATAAATACCAAGTAGAGGAATTGCTGGATCATAAGGTATTTCTATTTCGAGCTTTCTGAGGAAGTGCCATGTTGTTTTCCAGTGGGGTTGGACCATTTTGCAATCCCAAGAGCAACATAGGAGGGTCCCAGTCTCACCACATCCTCACCAGCATTTATTGTCCTCTACTTTTTTGATCTTTGCTATTATTGCTTGAGAGAGATGATATCTTATTGTTGTTTTGATTTGCGTCTTTCTAATGGCTAGTGATTGTAAACATTTCTTCATATGTTTGTTGGCTGCCCAGATCTCCTCCTTGGTGAAGTGTCTATTCATGTCTTGTGCCCATTTTTTAATTGGGTTTATCATCTATTTCTTAAGGATAAAAACATAATTACTGTACAATTATAAATATCAGGAAATTTAGCCCTGATACAATACTTATCTAATTTATAGCCCATATTCAAATTTTGTCAATTGTCTTTTGTCCTTTATAGTTTTTTTCTCCTGATCGAAGATTCAATCATGTACTGTGCATTGAATTTTGTCCTTAATTACCTTTTGCCTGGAACATTTACTTAGCCTTTCATTCTGCTGCTTGAGTATAACATTTTTTGTGTGTGAAAATTGTAGTTATTTGAAAAATAAAGGTATTTTTCAAACTATTTCTCAATATAGGTTAGCCTGTTTTTTTCTCCTCTTATCCATGTTTATAGGAATATCACAGTGTTAATAGTTGGTGAATCTCAGTGCACCATATTAGAAGGTACATGGAGTAGGTTTGCTCCAATATTGGTGGCAAAGTGATCATCTTCTAGGTCTTTCTACTGTAAAGTTGTGATTTTTTGTTTGCTTTTAATAACTTATTTGTAGTGATATGCTTTGTTGTTGTTGTTAGGTGCCATTAAGTCAGTGCCAACTCATAATGACCCATGCACAACAGAACGAAACACTGCTCCTTTCTGGGCCAGTCTCACAATTGTTGCCACACTTGAGCCCATTGATGCTGCTACTTTGGCAATCCATCTTGCTGGGGGTCTTTCTCTTTGTCTCTGATCCTCCACCTAACCAAACATAATATCCTTCTGCAGTGACTGGCCCCGCCTAACAATATGTTCAAAGTATGAGAGACAAAATATGGCCATCCTGGCCTCCAAGGTGTACTCTGGCTGTACTTCTTACAACACAGATCTGTTGGTTCTTTTAGCAGCCCGTGGCACTTTCAATATTCTCCTCCAACACCATAACACAAAAGCATCAATCCTTCTATGGTCTTCCTTATTCACTGTCCAGCTTTCGCATGCATATGAGGTTATTGAAAATACCATGGCTTGTGTCAGGTGCACCTTAGTTCTCAAGCTGACATCTTTGCTCTTCAACACTTTAAAAAGATCTTGGGCAGCAGATTTGCCTAATGCAATATGTTGTTTGATTTCTTGACTATTGCTTCCATGACTGTTGATGGTTGATCCAAGAAGAATGACATCCTTGACAACTTCACTCTTTTCTCCGTTGATAGGAATGTTGTTTATTGGTCCAGTGGTGAGGACTTTTGTTTTCTTTACATTGAGATGCAATCCATACCGAAGGCTGTGGTCTTCATCAGTAAATATTTTAAATCCTCTTCAATTGCAGCAAGCAAGGTTATATCATCTGCATATCACTGCATACCATTGATTCTTCCTTCAATGTTGTTGTCGTTGTTGTTATGTGCTGTGGAGTCAGTTCCGACTCATAGTGACCCTGTACAGGGTTTCTGAGTCTATAAATCTTTATGGGAGCAGAAAGCCTTATCTTTCTCCAGTGGAACACCTGGTCGTTTCGAACTGCTGACCTTGTGGTTCGCAGCTCGATTTGTAACCACTATGCTACCAGAGCTCCTTTCTTCCTCCAATAGCACCATACAAATATACTGTCAGTCATCTAACTTACAAGTTTTCATTGTGATCCATTGCTTTCTAACTACAATTCTCTTTAAGTTTTGATCTTCTGTAAGGAAGGTTTAGCAGAAAAGACCCCCAACAACATGAATTGACATTGTGGAAACAGCAATGGGCTCAAGTGAAACAAGAATTATGAGGATGGCTCCGGAATGGGCCGTGTTTTCATAGGATCTGGAATGGGCTGTGTTTTCATAGGATCACTATGATTGGAACCGACTCAACGGCACCTAACAAAAATAACTGCAAGGAAGAGTTTTCCATTCTCCTTCTTTCCTCCTCTATCCTTCCTCTATTGCTTCTTTCATTCCTTTCTCTCGCCATACCTTCTTTCTTTCCTCCTTTTCTATTATAATGAACTCCTGAATTCTTATTCTAGTCTATGGACTATGCAAGGGATTATTTTAAGAGGTAGCATATGATCGACAACTGATGGTGTGGAAAGAAGTCCAAACTGAAATGAAGGCGTTAATGAATAAAGCCTCCAGGCATTGATAATACCAACTGAAATATTTCAATCAACTGACACAACACTGGAATCACTCACTTATCTATGCCAAGAAGTTTGGAAGACAACTACCTGGTCAGTGAACTGGAAGAGATCTATATTTTACCCATTCCAAAGAAAGATGATCCCAAAGAATATGGAAATTATTGCTCAGTATCAGAAATATCACATAGAAACAAAATTTTACTTAAGATAATTAAAAAATTATTGCAGACAAGAAGTTGCCGGAAATTCAAGCTGGATTCAGAAGAGGATGTGGAAGGAGGGATGTCATTGCTG
Source organism: Chrysochloris asiatica (assembly GCF_000296735.1). NCBI lineage: Eukaryota > Metazoa > Chordata > Mammalia > Afrosoricida > Chrysochloridae > Chrysochloris > Chrysochloris asiatica. The sequence goes on from NW_006408587.1 coordinate 1,904,890, forward strand.
ATGTCATATGGGTCTTGGCTGAAAGCAGAAAATAGCAGAAAAATGTTACCTGTGTTTTATTAACTATACTTTTGACTGTATGGATCATAACAAACTATGCTAATAGTTGAAAGAATGGGAATTCCAGAACACTTGTTTTTTGCTTATATGAAACCTGTAAATAGAGAGAGTCGTTCAAACAGAAAGAGGAGATACTCCATAATTTAGATTGAGGAAAAGCATGCGTCAGGGTTGTATCATTTCACCATGCATATTCAATCTGTATACTGAGCAGATAATTTGAGAGGCCGGGCTATGAAGAACATGGCATCAGGATTTGGCAGATGACACATCTTAGTGCTGAAAGTAAAGAGGACTTGAAGTATTTACTGATGAAGATCAAAGACTACAGCCTTCAGTATGGACGAGGAATGAATGTTAAGAAAGCAAAAATCCATACAGCTGGACCAATAAAAAAACTTCTGATAAATAAAGAAAATATAAAAGTTATCACATAAAAGTTATTAAGAATTTCATTTTACTTGGATTCACAATCAACACTAATGAAAGCAGCAGTCAAGAAATCAAACAACATGTTGCATTGTGCAAATCTGCTGCAAAAGACCTCTTTAAAGTATTAAAGAGTAAAAATGTCACTTTGTGGAATAAGGTGTGGCTGACCCAAGCCATAGCATTTTCATCACCTCATATGCATGTGAAAGCTACACAACAAATAAAGAAGATCAAAGAAGAATTGATCCCTTTGAATTACGGTGTTTGTGAAGAATATTGAAAGTACAGTCAGAAAAACGAACAAATCTATCTTAGAAGTACAGATGGAATGCCCCTTAGATCCAAGGATGATGAGACTTAATCTTTCATACTTTGGACATATTGTGAGGAAGAACCTGTCCTTGAAGAAGGACATCATGCTTGGTACTGTTTTGTTGTTGTTGTAAGGTGCTGTTGAGTTGGTACAGACTCATAGTGACTTTATGCACATCAGAATGACACAGTGCTTGGTCCTATGCTAACCTCATATGCTAGCTATCCTTGAGCAAATTGCTGCTACCACTGTGCCAGTCTATCTTGTTGGGGATCTTCCTCTTTTTTTCTGACCCTCCACTTTACCAAGCATGATGTCCTTCTCCAGGGACTGGTCCCTCCTGATAATGTGTCTAAAGTATGAGAGATGAAGTCTGATGATCCTGGCTTCTAAGGACATTCTGACTGTATTTTTCCAAACGCAGATTTGTTTATTCTTTTGGTGGTCCTTGGTATTTTCAATATTCTTCTCCAACACCCAAACTCAAATGCATCAATTCTTCTACAGTCTTCTTTATTCATTGTCTAACTGTCACATGTATATGAGGTTATTGAAAATGTCATCACGCCGGTCAGGCGCGCCTTAATTCTCCAACTGACAGCTTTGCTCTTGAGCACTTTAAAGAGGCCTTGTGCTACAAATTTGTGTAATGCAGTATTTCATTTGATTTCTAACTGCTGATTCCATGAGTGTTGATGGTTGATCTGAGCAAAATGAAATCTTTGAATTTCTATCTTTTCTCCATGATATGGATGTTGTTTATTGGTCCAATGGTAAGGATTTTTGTTTTCTGAGTTTTGTTTTCTTATATTGAGTGCAATCCATAGTGAAAGCTATGGTCTTTGACCTTCTTAAGTAAGTATTCAACGTCTTCTTTGCTTTCAGCAAGCAAGGTTGTATCAAGTGCATATTGCAGGTTGTTAATAAGTCTTCCTCCAACCCTGATGCCACATTTTTTGTATCTAATACAGCTTCTCAAATTATTTGCTCAGCATACAGATTAAATAAATATGGTGAAAGAATATAACCCTGGTGCACACCTTTTCTTATTGTAAACCATTCAGTGTTTCCTTGTTCTGTTTTGAACAACTGCCTCTTGGTTTATGTACAAGTTCCTCATGAGCACAATTAAGTGTTCTGGAATACTAATTCTCCATAATGTTGTCCGTAGCTTGTCATAATCCACACAATTGAAAGACTTTGCATAGTTAATAAAGCACAGGTGAACATCTTTTTGGTATTCTCTGCTTTCACGCAAGATCTAAGTGATGTCAGCAATGATATCTCTTGTTCCACATGCTCATCTGGATCTGGTTTGCTTTGTCAGTTCTCTGTCAGTGTACTGTTGCAGCCATTTATGAATATTCTGTAGCAAAATCTTACTTGCATGTAATATTAATGATATTGTCCAATGATTTCCACATTCCGTTGGGTCACCTCTCTTTGAAATGGGCACAAATATGGATCCGTTCCAATCAGTTGACTAGATAACAGGCTTCCAAATTTCTTGGCATAGTTGAGTAAGTGCCTCCAATGCTTCATCAGTTAGTTGAAAGATTTCAATTTGTATTCCAACAATTTCTGGAGCCTTGTTCTTTGACAGTGCCTCAGTACACCATGTACTTTTTCCTTCAGGGCCATTGGCTCTTGATCATATGCTACCTCTTGCAATGGTTGAATATCGACCATTTGTTTTTGGTACAATGACTGCATATTCCTTCCATGAGCTGGAACTGACCGATGGCACCTAACAACAACAACACTATCATTTTTTAATTTTCATGATCAAAATTACCTATTCCAGATTTGGCCAATGCGAGCCTCATTTGGTGGGCTCCAAGTCCACTTGATATATTCCTATATTTCTTCATATGCTTCCTTATGGTTCAGTGTGATGTAGCTAAACCTTGTTCTTTCCCTGCACTAGCCCTAGAACCAGTCATTTTCCCAAGGAGACATGTCTCCTTTCAGGGATGAATGGTATTTAGAAACCAAGAGTTTGGTACTTTGAGACTATTTCTCAGAGCCCTCTCAATATCTGTATATTGGAGAGCAGTTTTGATCACTTGTTCAAATACTCAGTGATTTATTTATAGTGTAATAGAATAAGCATTCTTCCCTTAGTATCTGAAAGCCCAGGAGTGATTTCACAAATGGAGAAATCGATTTATAATTCTTGGAGCACTTTTTCTATATATACTATTAAGTATTCTACACTGTAATCATTCATGTAGTAAAAATCTTGACATAGCTAGGAATGAATGGACTAGAAGGGTTTGTTTTTATGAGTTCCTTGAAAGTATTTTGGGGAAACTGTGATACACTCAGTCTTTGTGCAATTAAAAAAGTTTGATATAATTGGATCTTTGGGACATTATCCCTGAAGTAGCTGAAGTTTCACCCTTCTGTATAGTACAACTGATGAACTTTAAATTGTTCAGGGATAACAGGTATTCCCTGAAAGCAACAAATAATTTAAATTTACATTGTACTTCATTTGCTATCTTTTGGCATTTTTAGTTGTGGAGGCAGCAATCAATACTTGTGGAAAAAATGAATTACACTGTTAATTTTTACATAATAGTATTTAACAGTTAAAAAAATAGATGCGTTTATTCTCTTTCTTGGACAGAACTAACTTATTAAATACCTTATAAAACACTTTTACTTGGAGCTGGTGATAGGAAATTTAGACACCTGGGCCAGTTTTTCTTGGCTACTGTTTTTAAACAATAGGAAATCTCAAAGCCTGGGTGATAGGGTTGATTTTAATGTTTTAAAAAGTTTTCTTTGTTAGTCTTAATGGTAGCATGAAAATAATATTGTATAATAATGCGATGCTCTCAAAAAAAAGATACTTTGTTAAATGTAAAATCTAGCAGAGAAATCTGTAAGGAACAATCTTGTTGTTGTTAAGTGCCATTGAGTCGATTCTGACTCATAGCAACTCTGTATAGGGTTTCCGAGAGCTGGTGAAATCTACTAACTAAAATATGAGGAAGAATCAACTACCTTGATGACAGACCAGGAGAGCTCTTGGGAAGAAATAAAACATCTCTGCATGCTCATTTACCACATAGGAAACTAATGGTGACAAATACTCCCAAGATTACTGAAAGAGTATTCAGTGTTACTGATACTGTTAGGATCTACATTGCAAGCTGCTTGGGAGCTGATGACTAAAACGGGAAAGAAATTGAGAGACTTGGTAATAGGCTGACGTGACATTCAGTAGAGGGAGAAGACAAAGATAATAAAGTGATACAGTTTGAAAAATGTTATGTCCTTTTGTTGGGGCACAATATTAGATGTTGTTCACAACGTTACTGTTCTCATCACCACCATGTATGCTAGCTTTTTAAATATGGTGAAGTGGGAGATGGATGATAAGACTGAAATTGAGGATCTGGGAAAGGAGGCCAGAATTAAGACAGAGAAGAAGGAAACACTGTGATTGAAACCACATAACTGAAGAATTTCCTTATGCCAGAAACAGTAAAAACAGAGGGCAGTTTGCACATTTAGCATAGCAATTAAGGGGTTTTTAAGAACGTGAACATACAAATAGGAAAATTAAAGAGCCATCAGAGGAAAAACAAAACAAAACAAAAAACTAAAAAAGAGATTGAAAGTGATAAAGAGCAATGTGAGTGTAGAACCATGGTAAGTTTCTATAATAATTTTTGTTGATAATGTGAAATGTAAAATAACAACAATAACTAAACCAAAATCTAAAGTCCCTTGCTTATTGTTTATAAGTTAATCTGCAGTCTTAGCTTCAAAGAAATCTTATGGTAATTTTCTAAGGGAGTTTATTTTCTGTATTTCCTGGATATGAGTTTTCATGTAAATCATGAGTGTTGCCTAGGTATAATTTTTAGAACTGTACACACACTTGCAAAAGCATGGGCCTCAATACTGAATGAAATGCTACAGTAGATGTACCAGAGAAGCGAGTCACTCTGTGTGGTTTACAACCTGGCTCTTCAATATAATCTTCAGTGCTTCAAGCAAGGCCATCAGTTTTTTAAAAAGTATACTGACTTCCAGGTTGTTAACTGGAGAAGACAGAGTTCATTTAGACCCTGTACTTGGTTTGTTGTTCTTAAGTGCTGTCGAGTTTGTTCCCACTCATAGTGAATCTCTATAGTATTTC
>NW_006408587.1:1912530-1947859 GCF_000296735.1 Chrysochloris asiatica
TGTTGTTAGATGCAGGATTTTCATTGCAAATTGCTGGATGTGTAACCCACATTTGAAGAAGCTTAAAATCATCACAGAGTAAATTTTTGTTGGTGGAGGAAGGAGACACATTTGAGGCCTTGATATTGCTGCCAAGAGACTCTTGTTTAAAGGAGATGGATACAAACTTGAGTAAATGTCTTTAAAGTAGACAGAAGACTTGACCAGGAAGCAATCATCATCGAAGAAATATTTTTCTTCTTAGATCGCTAACTTTCCCAACCTGACTGTCATCATCATTCTGAGTGATCTATAATAGGATTTTATCCCATGCTAACATAAAATTCATAGTAGAGCAGCCTTTAACTGTACTCTGGCTTTTATGTTAGCATGAAACGAAATTGTCTGCATGATGGAACTTTTTGCATATGGATGGTATCAAACATAAACAGGAATGATTAGAGCTATTGAAATAACTAAAATCTTTACTTCAAAGAGTGAATTGAAGACAGAAATTGATTATCTTAAATAATTAGTGTAACAGTTTGACACAGGGAACTAAGCAGACAAGGTAACAAGAGTTTCCGAATGGGATATTGACCAGAATGGGACTTCAAGGAAGTTAGAAATGACCCAGATATCAGAGGATGACCCTGAACAGAGCTGTGGCAGGTCCTGACTAGAAGAGCAGACCAGTGGTGGTGGTTATGTGCCGTGGAGTCAGTTCTGACTCATAGCGACCCTGTACAGGGTTTCCAAGACTGTAAACCTTTATGGGAGCAGAAAGCCTCATCTTTCTCCTGCAGAACAGCTGGTAGTTTCGAACTGCTCATCTTGAGGTTCACAGCCTGATTCATAACCACTATGCTACCAGAGTTCCTGTCAGCAATATGCTTATGTAAAATCACTATGGATAGCAAGCAAACGTTTTTAGATATAAAGGCATTTTATGTAGTATATGGCAATATGGAGTCCTGGTGTGACGCTGTGGGATAATACACTGGACTGCAAACTCGGTTTTAACTGCAAGGTCGGTGGTTCAAGTGCACCAACCACTCCTCAGAACCCTATACAGGGTCGCTATGGGTTGGAGTTACTTGCAGAACTTAAGAACAACAACATGGAAATATGAAGGTTAATTATTGGTTTTGGGTGCATTATTCCATTTGGATTAGGTTCTGTTTCAAGCAACACTAATTATAATCATTAATTTTATGAGTCTCAGGTAAGAGATCTTTTAAAGTATTGGTAAAGAAGGAAATATATTGGACAGTGAGAGTAAACTCACTGATAGAAAGCCAATTCCTGTGTAGATGTTTACATGATCAGGCCTAAAGTTTAGAAAAATCTGATTGTATCATTTCCCTTCTTAAATCTCCAGTGGTTTCTCTTATCCTAAAGCTTAAATCCATTAAGACACGCAATGACTTTTATAATCTAATTATATCTTTTGTATTAGGCACACCAATTCCCTCTTAGTTCCATGAATGTGCTGTGCTCTTTTTATGTATGAAGAATATTTATCCCAATTTATAATTCATTAACATTTTGTGGGCTTAGTTGTTTAGTGTTGGTCTGATTCACTAGACTGTAAGTTCATTAAGGCAAGGACTATTTCAGTTTTATTTGCTGCAGTTTACCCAGGGTTTAGTGCATTATCTGTCATGGAGTAGACAATCAGCACATACTGCTGTGAAGGATCAGGTGCTCAATGAATATGTGTTGAATGAAAGCATGTATTCAATGAACTTTTAATGGCTATTCAGCTAGGTGCTTAACCATTCCTGCATTGTGTACTTGCCTTTGTTAGTAATAGTGAGGTGGTGATGGAGGTGGTGAGGATGTCTACCCAGAATTAAACACAAGACCAATACTATTTCATAAAAAAGTAATTTGTCTAACTCACAACTTAACGCACAGTTCTTTTCTTCACGATAACAGTAGTACTTCAAGATGCAACAGAAGCACATGCTTCCCATTTTATTACAGGGAATATTCAAGAAAAGTTGGGCTCAAAGGTCAAGACTTGACAAAATTAATATTTTTTAAGTATTCTTAAGTGAAACTGTCATTTTTTCTATGAGTACATTGTGCTAAAAAAAAAAATACAGTGATTACTTGTGTCAGATGACCTAATAAGCAAGGTAAGCATGTGCTTGCTTGTGCTCAGTTACTAATACATAGTGAGCGAACAATTTCACATTTATTCAACAAAGATTATACTTCCTAGTAAAACTGGCATGTCTCTCTCTCAATCCCAAGCACGTTCTGAAGGAATCAAAGCTTCTTTTCAAATTTACAATCTCTGACAGGGACAGAATATCCAGTAAGCAAAGTAAGCATGGGCTTGCTTACTAATCTGTAGTGAATAGTTTCACATGGGATCTGTGGTGAAAATCATGCAAAACTGTTCATTACAGAATAATAAGTAAGCACAAATAAACCCATGCTTACTTTGCTTATTGGATAATTGGCCCCTGATGATTACTAATATAGTTAGATGCCAGTGCTTTTATTGTTGCTAAAGTCCTGGTGTGTTGCTGTGGGTTAATGCACTGGACTGCAAAATCAGTTTAAACTGCAAAGTTGGCAGTCCAAGCTCAACAGTTGCTCCTTGGAAATCCTATACAGGGTCGCTATGGGTCAGAACCGACTTGATGGCATTGAACTATAACAACAGCATAGTACCAACGATTTTATACACTGTGACGACTAATTATATCTGTCAACTTGCCTAGGTTAGGGTGCCTAATTGTTTGGTCAACTGCTAGTTTAGATGTTGCTAGGAAGGTATTGGGGTTCTTGGTGGCAAGTGGGTTACATGTTGGGTTGTTAAGCACAGGCTCAGCGGTTCTAATCCATCACCTACTCTGCAGGAGAAAGATGAGGCTTTTTGCTGCTGTAGAGATTTACAGCCTCAGAAACTCTGTACAGGGTTGCTCTGAGTTGGAACCAATTTGATGGCGCTTAGGAACAACAACATGAAGTTATTAAGGAGTCCTTGTAGCATAGTGGATTGAACATTGGGTTGCTAACTGCAAGGTCAGGGATTCAATCCCATCAGTCACTCTGTGGGCGAAACACGAGGTTGTCAGCTCTTGTAAAGATTTATGGTCAAGGCAACCCAATGTAGCGGTTCTACTCTGGCCTGAAGGGTCACTATGAGTCCAAATCCATTTGAAGCCAGTGGGCTGTGATGAAGATATTTACATGTGTTGTTGTGCTGTAGCATAAACACTGGACTGTCAACCTCAAGGTCAGCAGTTCAAACACACCAGCTGCTACTTAGAAACCCTATACAGGGTCATTGTGATTTGGAATCAACTTGACGGCATTTCACAACAACAACAAATATTTAAATCAGTTGACCTAAATAAGGAAGATCCTTGCTATTGCTAGGTGTAATCCAGTTCCAACACATAACAACTCTGCACAACAGAGCAAAACATCGCCTGTCCTGCACCATTCTAACAATTGGTGTTAAGCCGAGTTCATTACTGCTGTCACCGTGTCAGTCCATGTCATTGGGATCTTCCCTTGTTTTTGATGACCTTCTATTTTACCAAGCATGATGTCCTTCTCCAGGGACTTGACCCTCCTGACAACATGTCCAAAGTATGAGAGACAAAATCTCACCATCCTTACGTCTAAGCATTCTGGCTATACTTCTTCCAAGACAGATTTGTTTGTTCTTTTGACAGTCCATGGTACTTTTTGTTTTGCTTAGTTTTAACTTTTTATTGTGAATTAAGTGAAGGGTTACAGAAAAGATCATCAGTTTTATATCCAACAACTCGTACAGTTTGTTTCATCTCAATGATTACAATCCCCTCCATGCAACAGCAGTTATTCCACTTTGTCCTGGTAATTCCTGTTTCCATTCCACCCTCATTCTCATCCCTTCTTAACTTTGTCCTTGGGTGAATGCTGCCTTTTTGATCTTGAATGATTGACCATTCCATAGTGAGCATATATTACTAGTGTTGATATCCCTCCTATATCCCTATCAACTGGTTGATTGAAAATTGGACAATGAGGGTGAGTTCCTTACAGACATGAAGGGTGGCCAAGGGCTATTGTCTTGGTTTTCTCTAGTCTCTTTCTGACTAGTAAACCTGGTCATTTTGATAATTTTGAGTTTCGTCTCATATTTTGTCCCTCTTTATCTGGGACCTTCGAATGTGACCCTTTCAGAGCAGTTGGTAGTAATAGCCTGACACCATCTAGTTCTTCTGGCTTCAGAGTCATGGTGACTGTTATTCACCTGCTCCATGGGTCCATTGGAACTAGTTGATTCCAAGCATCTTCAATTTTCACCACTTTCTTCCACACATGCCCTTTAAATGGCCTCTCATGAGCTTTTAAGATTCCAGTTGCTACTCACCAAAGTAGGATGCAGAACATTGTCCTTGTGGAACATGTTGTTCCCTTAGACTATGGTCTTGAGCTTCCAGCCCCAGGAACTCATTGCCTGAAGATGTTTAATAATATCTAAGAAGTTTTCATCATTTTGCTCCATGTATAGTCCACCACATTCATAGGTGTGTTTGCAGCAAAGGTAAATGCGCATGTACAAGTAGCCTCTTTCAAACCCTTATATATTTGTGTGTATACTTCTTGGATCAGCTATCAACCCTCATGGAAGCAGCAGTCAAGAAATTAAATGACGTATTGTGTTAGATAAATCTGCTGCACAAGACCTTTTTAAAGTGTTGAAGAGAAAAGGTGTCAGCTTGAGGACAAAGGTACGTCTGACCCAAGCCATGGTATTTTCAATAACCTCATATGCATGTGAAAGCTGGACAGTGAATAAGGAAGACTGTAGAAGAATTGATGCTTTTGAGTTATGGTGTTGGAGGAGAATATTGAAAGTGCCATGGGCTGCCCATAGAACCTTGGAGGCCAAGATGGCCAAACATCATCTCTCATACTTTTGACATCTTGTCAGCAGAGACCAGTCGCTGGAGAAGAACATCATGTTTGGTAAGGAAGACCACCAGCGAGATGGATTGTCCAAGTGGCAGCATCGATGGACTCAAGCGTGGCAACAATAATTAGGTTGGTCCAGGATTGGGCAATGTTTTGTTCTGCTGTGCATAAGGTCGCTATGAGTCGACACCGACTCAGTGGCACCTAACAACAAAACAACATACTTCTACTCTCCCTCCCATACCTGTTACATCTGTTGTGTATAAAACATACTTACCTCTATCCCAGTTAATCCTTGCATACCTTTCTGTGTCTTCACCTGTCTTTATCATTCTTCTGCCAACGTCCCTCTTGTATATTTCCCTCCCCGTCACTCAAGATAACTTGTGTCTATGATCTAGCCAGTGAATTACTCTCCCTTCCCTCCCACCCATGGCAACCATCAGAAAAATATTTTCTTTTAGCATGAAAACCTTTTCTTGAAATTTTACAATCGTGTTCTCATGCAGTATTTGTCCTTTTGTGATTGACTAATTTCATTTAGGATAATGTCCTCCAGGTTCATCCATGGTTTGCGGTGTTTTGCAGATTCATCATTATGCTTCAACGCTGCATAGTGTTTTTCATGGTGCTTTTAATATTCTTCTCCAACACCATATTCAGGAGCTCTGGTAGTGTAGTGGTTACGAATTGGGCTGCTATCCTTAGGGTCAGCAGTTTGAAACTACCAGCTGCTCCGCGGGAGAAACATGAGGATTTCTGCTCCCATAAAGATTTACAGCCTCAGAAATCCTGTACAGGCCGACTTCATGGCACATAACAACAACACCATATTCAAATGCATCAATTGTTATAAGGTCTTCCTTATTCACTGTCCAACTTTCACATGCATATGAGGGGATTGGTAATACCATGGCTTGGGTCAGGTGCACATTAGTCCTCAAACTGATAGCTTTACACTTGAACCCTTTAAAGAGATCTTTTGCAGCAGATTTGCCTAATGCACTACATTGTTTAATTTCTTGACAATTGCTTCGATGAGTGCTTTGATGAGTGTTGATTTGTGGATCCAAGCAAAATGAAGTCGTTAACAGCTTTTATCTTTTCTTCATTTATCACATTGTTATTTATTGGTCCTGTTGTGAGGCTTTTTCTTTTCTTTGCAGTGAGGTACAATCAGTACTGAAGTCGGTGGTCTTTGATTTTCTTCAGTAAGTATTTTAAGTCCTCTTCACTTGCAGCTAGCAAGGTTGTATTGTCTGCATATCGCAGGTTATTAATGATTCTTCCTTCAATACTGTTGCCACGTTTTTCTTCATGTAATTCAGTTTCTTTGATTATTTGCTCCCCGTGCAGTTTGAGTAAGTATGGTGAAAGAATACAATCCTGACACACACCTTTCCTGATTTGAAACCATGAATTATCGCCTTGATATGTTTGACTGACAGCCTCTTGGTATGTATACCAAGTCCAGGTTTCTCATGGACTCCTGATGTGGTGATGGAAGGATTAACAATGAACTGTAAACCACAGGTCAGTGGTTCAAACCCACCAGCTGCTTCTCAGAAGCCTTGTACATGGTTGCTATGAGTTGGAATCGACTCAACATATTTAACAACAATAATATGAGTACAACTAAGTGTTCAGGAATACCCATTCTTTGCAGTTTTATCCATAGTTTGTCAAGATTCACACATTCAACACTCTTGCATGGTCAATAAAGCACAAATCAACATATTTCTGGTATTTTCTGCTTTCAGTCAACATCCATCTGACATCAGCAATGATATCCCTAGTTCCCTGTCCTCTTCTGAATACAACTTGAGTAATCTTCAGCCAAATTTTACTGTCGTGTATTATTAATGATATTTTTTGATGATTTCTGCATTCCATTATTTTCATCTCTCTTTGGAATGGGCACAGATATGGATCTCTTCCAATCAGTTGTCTAGGTAGATCTCTTCAAAATTTCTTGGTGCCTGTAGTGCTGTTTTATATTCCATCAGTTCCTGGATTCTTGTTTTCACCAATACCTTCAGTGTAGCTTGCATATCTTACTTCAGTACCATCAATTCTTGATCATATGCTACCTCTTGAAATGGTTGATTGTTGACCATTTCTTTCTGGTACAGTTGCTCTTTGTATTACTTCCATCTTCTTCTTCTTCTTCTTCTTTTTTAATGTTTTATTGTAAATTATGTGATAGTTTACATGGGAGAACATTAGCTTTTTACATTTATCCTATCATATATCGTTCCATTGCCATGGTTACAATCCCCTCCATGCAACATCAACCAACCAAAGGGTTTAACCTGCAAGCCTGCCCCACAGTTGTCTGCACACAATCCCTCGCCCACTCTGGGTCTAGAGTCCCCAGCCGCTCCATCTCTCCACAACATCATCTCTGCCTCCATCTCTGGCCTCACTGTTTTTCTAGGTAGCGTCCCGCACTCTGCTCTTCTCCTTTGATGGTCCCAGGGAGGTCTGCTCCTGGAGTATGAAGTCAATCACTTCCCTCCTTTTGTAACTAAACGTCCATCTTTACAGGTCCAACTCTCACAGTCAGTCCTGATAACAATTATTTAATATTATACCACAAGAGACCTATCCCCATCTCCTTTCATCAGCCCCGCACAGACAGATTGGATACTACTCAGTGGAGATTCTACCTTCCTCCATGCCTTCTGGATCTAAGTTCCCTCTTGAAAATTTGTAAGCCAGTCACTTCTTGCCTTTGTAGCACACCCATTTTGAGTAGCCAAGTTGCCCATTCCTGCCTACTCTGTGTATGGAGGGGGTGTCAATAATCCTCGCTGTAAAGATTTGTTCCCTTTTTTGAGCTACTACATCCATTGGTGTAGGTCAAGTTCATCAAATTGTATCAGATTAATCTTTTTTCCCCTCTTCTGTCTTCTTCTAGTTGAGCTCTGATCATCCAGTCATTGAAGCCAGGTCAAGTGGGTATTTTCTGCAAGTATGGGTGTTCTTATGTATATGCCCTCTCTTCTTATCAGCTGGATGCTTCATTCTCAACTCTAGTCCTCTATGGTTCTGTCACTGACTCTGGGCCCAAGACTCCCCAGGTCTTGCCACACTGCTGACCAACCATGTCTCCACCCGGGTTCACAGGAGTCTATTGAACGTTGTAGGGCTAAGTTCGCAGTTTTGTTGCTGTTTTTCCCTCACTTCCTCTTATCGGTGATGAACGAGGTCACCAATCAGAGCGCATGTTGGCCGGTGTATTCCCATTGAGTTTTAGTTATTGAAGGGTGTTTGCCCTGAGGGGACCCAAACACTTGCCTTGATGTCTCCTGGTCGAGCAACTTGTTTGTTCTTGTAGTAATCAGTTGGACTGCTGTTACTGTTTTGTATTTTTCCTTTTGGTCTTTTTTTGAAGAAGTAGCTTCTGTTCTTTTAGCTGCTCCAGGCTGGTCTGCTTATCTTTTCCAGTGGAAATTTCCCACCTCAGAAGATTCTGGATGTGGTTCAGGATTCCAGCTTTGGTCTAATGTAATGCAGAGGCTCTGCAGGAAGCCTCCTTCACTGGGCACAATCCAATCGTATTTTAGGTATTCCAATCAGTTGTAAGCAGAAGATACACTTACAAGCTTTCTATGGTGATATTTGTGGCTATTCCATTCTCTCCCCCTCAAGTGTCTATTTTATAATGGTATGCCAGGGAAACCAAGATTCAAAAGACAGCCAAGCATCTTAACATTATTTCTCCCCATTCCAACCATGTCTCAATTCCTGTATCCCAGTGCCTTGTTGTTCCAAAGTTGTGCATACATCATTATTTACCTCTGTCCTACTAGGCTCATGCAAACCTTCCTAATTGTTTCCCTTCTGCCTTGTTCTTCCATTCCCCTCCCACTTCTTGTGCATTGCCTCCCTCCCTAGCACCCAAACTATCCTGTGCCAATTCCCTACCCTGTGCTCTACTTTCCCTTCCCTATGTTCACCCCACACCCCACATCCTAGTAATCAGCAAAGAATCCCCCTTCCCCCTTGAGTATGGGTTCTTTTTCTTAGTCTTTTACAGTAGTGGTCCTATGCAGTATTTCTCCTTTTGTGACTAATTTGACTCAACATAATGGCCTCAAGGTTCATCCATGTTATGCAGTGGCTTGCAGCTTCCTTGTTATTCTTCAAGGTAGCATAATATTCCATTGTGTGTATGTACCACAGTTTGTTTATCCATTCTTCAGTTGATGGGCACTTAGGCTGTCTCCATCTTTTTGCTATTATAAATAGTGCTGCTATGAACATTGGTGTGTATATATCTACTCGAGTTATGACTCATATTTCTTATAGGTAAATACCAAGTAGAGGAATTGATGGATCATAAGGTATATCTATTTCCAACGTTCTGAGGAAGCGCCATATTGCTTTCCAGAGAGGTTAGACCATTTTGCAATCCCACCAGAAATGCAGGAGCGTCCCGGTAGCTCCACATCCTCGCCAGCATTTATTGTCCTCTACTTTTTTTATCTTTGCTATTATTGGTTACGAATCGGGCTGCGAACCTTAAGGTCAGCGGTTCGAAACTACCAGCTGCTCCGCGGGAGAAAGATGAGGCTTTCTACTCCCGTAAGGATTTACACCCTCGGAAACCCTGTACAGGGTCGCTATGGGTCGGAACCGACTCGACGGCACTTAACAACAACAACAACAATTATTGCTGGTGTGAGATGATACCTCATTGTTGTTTTGATTTGCATCTTTCTAATGGCTAGTGTTTGTGAACATTTCTTCATATATTTGTTGGCTGCCCGGATCTCCCTTGGTGAAGTGTCTTTTTATGTCTATGCCCATTTTTTAATTGGGTTATTTATCTTTTTCTTGTAGAAAAGTTGTCATTTCCTATGTATTTTAGAAATGAATCCCTTGTCTGATGTATGGTTGCAAAAGATTTTTTCCCATTCCATGGGTTTCCTTTTTACTATTCTGGTGAAGTATTTTGATGCACATCAGCTTTTAATTTTTAGTATGTCCCACTCATCTATTTTGTCTACTTTTGTTTGTGTAGTTTTCAAAATGTTTGGTAGTCTGTGTATTCCCTGAATTAGTGCCCTCACATTTGTCCCTATTTTTTCTTTGATGGCCTTCATAATTTTGGGACTCACATTTAGTTCTTTAATCCATGCTGAGTTGGTTTTTGTATAGGGCATGAGGTAAAGTCTTGTTTCAATCTTTTCCATAGCGCTTTACAATTCTTCCAGCACCATCTGTTGAAGAGACTATCCCCTACCCATGTGATATATTTAGGTACTTTGTCAAAAATCAGTTGGCTATATGTGGATGGGTTAATTTCTGGATTCTTGATTCTGTTCCACTGATCAATGTATCTTTCATTGTACTAGTACCAAGCTGTTTTGACCATGGTAGGCATGTAATAAATTTTGAATTCAGCAAGTGAGAGGTTTCCAACCTTATTCTTCTTCTTAAGCCGTGCTTTGCTTATCCTGGGTCTCTTTCCTTTCCATGTAAGTTTGTAATAAAATTTTCCATCTCTTTGAAGAACGTTGTTGGAATGTGGATTGGGATTGTATTATATGTGTGAATTGCTTTGGCAGTATTGACATTTTCACAATGTTAAGTCTTCCTGTCTAGGAGCATGGTACATTCTTCCATCTTTGTAGGTCTCGTTTGGTTTCCTGTAGTAGTGTTTTGTAATTTTATTTGCATAGGTCCTTTGTATCTCTGGTTACATTTATTCCTAGATATTTCATCTTTTGGGCTGCTATTGTAAATGGTATTGCTTTCCTAATGTCCTTGTCAGTGTTGTCATTATTGTTATAGTGGAATCCAACTGATGTTTGTATGTTGACCTTGTCTCCTGCCACATTGCTGAATCTTCCAATCAGGACTATTAGCTATTTTATTGAGTCTTCAGGGTTTTCTATGTATAGGATCATATCGTCTGCAAATAGAGTTTTACTTCCTCTTTGCCAATTTGGATGCCTTTAATTTCCCTGTCTTGCTGTGTAGCTCTTGCTGAGACTTCCAGCATAATATTGAATAGGAGTGGTGACAAAGGGCATCCTTGTCTGGTTCCTGTTTGCAGAGCGAAGGCTTTCAGTTTCTCCCAGTGACAGTAATGTAGGCTGTTTGTTTTGTATATATGCTCTTAATTGTGTTGAGGAATTTCACTTCAATTCCTACTTTGTTGAGTGTTTTAATCAGGACAGGATGTTGTATTTTGTCAAATGCCTTTTCTTCATTAATCGATATGATCATGTGGTTCTTTTCTTTTTTCTTATTTATATGGTGGATTATGTTGATTGTTTTTCTAATGTTGAACCATCCTTGCATTCCTGATATGAATCCCACTTGATCCTATTGTATTATCTTTTTGATGTGGTGCTGGATTCTGTTTGCTAGGATTTTGTTGAGAATTTTTGCATCTATGTTCATGATGGATATTGGTCTATAATTTTCTTTCTTAGTGACGTCCTTCCCTGGTTTTAGTATCAGGGTTATGCTTGCTTCATGTAAAGTATTATGAAGTTTTCCATCCTCTTCTATAATCTGGAATAATTTAAGTAGAATTGGTGACAGCTCTTCCCTGAATGTCTGGTAGAACTCACCAGTGAAGTCATCTGGGCCTGGACTTCTTTTGGTTGGGAGTTTTTTGATGACTTGATCAATTTCTTCTTTTGTTATGGGTCTGTTCACGTTTTCTACTTCACTCTGTGTGAGTTTAGGTAGGTCGTGTTTTTCTAATAATGCTTCCATCTTCTTTTGATGCCTTCTGTGTCCTTCAGTATTTTGCCCCTGGAATTCTTCAGTATTGAAACTTGAGGATTGAAATTTTTCTTCAGTTCTTCGGCTGAGACATGTTGAAAGCCTTTTGGTTTTCTAACTCTAGGTCCTTGTACATTTAATTATAATACTTTACTTTAGCCTTCTTTAGCTACTCTTTGAAGAAGGGGCTGCTAATCTCAAAGTCAGCATCTTGAAACTACCAGCAGTTTCTATGGGAGAAAGATGAGGCTTTCTGCTCCTGTAAAGATTTACAGTCTCGAAACCCTATACAGGGTTGCTATGAGTTGGAAATGACTGCACTGCACGTAACCACTACCATCACCAGCTACCCTTTGAACATTTCTTTTACTTCCTCTTTTACACTCTTTTACTTCCTCATTTCTTCCATTTGCTTTAGTGTCTCTATGCTGGAGACCAAATTTTAGAGTCTCTCTGACTTAAACATTGGGGTCTTCTTTCTTTTCTGTCTTTTTAATGACCTTTTGTTTTCTTCCTGTATAATGTTCTTGATGTTATCCCACAACTCTTCTGACCTTCAGTCATTAGTGTCTAACGCATCAAATCTGTTCTTTTGTGTTCTCTAAATACAGGTGGGATATATATATATATATATATATATAATGATTTATTGTGAATTATGTGATAGTTTACATGGGAGAATATTACTTTTACATTCATTTCATCGTATATCGTCTCATTGCCATGGTTACAATCCCCTCCATGCAATCCTTCCCCCGTGCCCCTCAGGTCTTCAGCTATATATATATATATATATATTTTAAAAAGTCATACTTTGGCTCTTTTTTCCATTTACTTTTCTTCAGCTTGAACTTGTATTTTAGCAATTGATGGTCTGTCCTTATTTGATCCCTGACCTTATTTTAGCTGGTGATATTGAACTTCACCATCTGTTTCCATAGATGTAAGCAGTTTGATTCTTGCATATTGAATCTGGTGAGGTCCACATGAATAGCCACCTTTTGTGTTGCTGAAAAGAAGCATTTGCAAGGAATAAGTCACTGTTGTTGCAAAATTGTATCTTGCTGTCTCCCACATCATTTCTATCACCAAAGGTCATGTTTTCCAACTAGAGATCCTTACTCTTTGCCTCCAACTTTCACATTCTAATCACCAGTAATCATCAATTAATTTTGATTGCATGTTTAATTAATTTCAACTGATGAAGTTGGTAGAATTCTTCAATTTCATCATCACTGTTTCAGTGTATTCTGTCTAAATTTGAATAATAGTGGTATTAACTGATCTCATATGGTTGATTGTTCTATGGAGTTCTTCCCTCCCTGGTGTGGTTGTTGTTGCTATTATTGTTCGGTGCTATCAAGTAGGGTCCATCTCATAGCCACCCAGTACACAGCAAAACAAACCCTGACCCGCTTCTGATCTGTCCTCAGAATTGTTGTATTTGAGCCCATTGTTGCAGTCATTGTGTCACTCCGTCTTGCTGCACCTCTTCTTTCTCACTGACCCTCCAATTTACCAAGCGTGATATCCTTCTCTAGAGACTGTTCTTTCCTGATAACATGTCCAGAGTATAACAGAAGAAGTCTCAGCATCCTTTCTCCTAAGGAGCATTCTGCTGTACTTCTTCCAAGACAGAATTGCTTGTTCTTCTGTGGTACTTTCAATATTCTTCACCAATGCCATAATTCAAATGCATTTATTCTTTTATGGTCTTTCTTATTCATTATCCTACTTTCACAGGCATATGTAGTGATTGAAAATACCAGGCTTGAGTCAGGCACACCTTAGTTCTCAAACTGATATCTTTGCTCTTGAAGACATTAAAGAGGTCTTGTGCAGCACATGTACTAAAATTGGAATGATACGGAGAAGATTATCATGGCCCCTGAACAAGGATGACGTGCAAATTCATGAAGCATTGTCTATTTGGAGTCTTGGTGTGGCCCTACAGGATAAGCACTGGATTGCTAACCACAGGTTGAGGGTTCAGACTCAACAACTGCTCTTTGGAAACCCTATACAGTTTGCTGTGAGTTGGAACTGACTCGATGGCACTAAACAACAACACCTGTAGTTAGTGATTCATCCTTCCTTAACCTCCCACCCCTGGTAACCAGTAAAGAATATTTCTGTCTGTAAACCTTTTCTTGACTTTTTACAGTAGTGGTCTCATATAATATTTGTCTATTTGTGACTGATTTTTTTCCCTCATTCACCATAACATCCTCCAGCTTCATCCATGTTATAAAGTGTTTCACATATTTAATTGTTCTTTAACATTGTGCAATATTCCGTTGTATTTATCATAGTTTGTTTATCCATTTACCAGTTGATGGACACTTAGGTTTTTTTTTCATGTTTTTGCTGTTGTGAATAGTGTTGCAATGAACGTGGGTGTGACAGCTCGTTAGTTCATTCTGAATAGGGATAGAAAGCTGGATTTGCCTATCCCACCATTTTTGATGATGCCACAATGTTTATTTATTTATTTGACATAGTTGCAGAATTATTGGGTTGTAGGTAATGTGAGTGTTCAGTTTTTAAAAGATAAACCCAAGTAGAGGGTTAGGGAGGTGGGTGTGGGTGGAAATCTGTGCTTTATTTGGCTGGCAAATGTCTACATATTGTAACAAATACATGTACCTAATGAGCTTCTCTACTCACTTTGTAAAATACAAAAAAAATAAAAAAATACATGTGTATGTGTACTGTCTTGGGATTTTTCTTCCTCTGTTTTGTTAAAAAAACAAACAGACAAAAGAAGTAACTCTCAGGGATGTACCCCAGGTCACTTTGGTCTCAGTTTAAGATCCCTGTAACTATCTGGAAGAAAAATATAGCCAAGACCTCTGGTCTTAAATATATAGGAATTACCTTTCACTAGTCTCCAGGACTATTGTGTGAAAACAAGTAGCAGTCTAATCTCCTGGAAGGTAGGGGATTTTGTCCTTAAAGAGAATATGTCCCCAGATCATTAGCACTTTTAGAGGAGAATGCAAGGTGTGTAGGGTGTGTGGGTGGCCCATCAGTGGAGCAGGAGAATGGGATACCACTGTGGGAAGTCAAGATAAGTTCCTCAGGGCCCTCCCACTGCTCAAGCTTTCTGTGAGATGTTGATCTGTGCTCCCTGAGTTGACTTCTAAAGGAATTATTCCAGCAGCACATGTAGTATTTTTTTTTAATAATATTTCATTGTGAATTATGTGATAGTTTACATGGGAGAACATTAGTTTTATATTCATTCCATCGTATTTTGTTTCATTGCCATGGATACAACCTCCTGCACGCAGCAATTACCATTCAACGAAAGGGTACATTCTACAAGCCTTCACCTCCCCCACCCCCAGTCATCAGCACACAGGCCCTGACCCTCCCTGGGCCGCTCCATCTCTCCAAGTGTCTGCCTCCATCTGGGGGATCCCTGCTTCTCTGGGTAGGGTCCTGCTCTCTGCTCTTCTCCCTTCATGGTTCCAGGGATCTCTGTTCCTAGCCTGTGAAGTTAATGACTCCCCTCCTTGCCACAAAATGTCTACCTTTACACAATCAGTCCTGGTAACAATTATTCATTCACCCTTGTATCACAAGAGACCTATCCGCATTTCCTTTCATCAGTCCTGCCTAGACAGATTGGATACTACTCAGTGGAGATTCTACCTTTCTCCATGCCCTCTGGATCTAGGTTCCCTCTTGAAAGCTTGTAAGCCAGTCACTTCTTGCCTTTGTAGTCCCCCATTTTGGATAGCCAATGTCCAAGTTGCCCATCCCTCTTCATTCTGTGTATGGAGGGGGTGGGAATGATTCTTGCTGTAAAGATTTATTTCCACATGCAGTATTCTTGGAGGATCTTGTTGCCCTTATTTCTTTTTGTGTATGTGTTTGTGTTCATTGGTAACTCTATCTGCTTAGGAGCAAGGATGTAGAGAGAAATAGGACTTAATCTGCTAGGGGCTCTCATCTCACACCTTAAGGAGAGGAAGGAGATTTCTTAAAAATTAGTCCAGATTTTCTTTGTTCTCCATCATTTTTAATATGGCAAGCATTTTAGCTTTGCTACTCTGACCTCTGTTATATTCCTTCATAATGGGCTCAGAAGGACAAAAAGATCAACCAGTGTCTTTATTCTTGATCCCTCTCAGTTTCTTCTTGATTTTCTGCATTTGTTGGATTCCAAAGTTTGGAAATGCGTTAGCAAATTTAATCTTCATGTGTATACACTTTCCAGGGGACACCCTAGGTTCTGAACTTGAGTTAGACTGAGCGGAATCCATGAGGTGCTAGCTGGCCAGACTTATGTGGATTTTATTTCCTTGACTTTCCCTCTCCCTAAAGACCTCTTATTTTATTGTCTCCTCTTTTACATCAAATATCCTTTGATTTGGATATGTTGATGTTTCTTGAGGAGGAGGCGGCTGGAGAATAGGCTAGCAAAGTTCTAAAAGCAAAATTACAGTGTATTAGAGTGTGGGGAGGAAATTAGTCTCATTTCCCTACATGGGATACAACACTATGAAATTCAATCTTCAATCAAAAGCCCTGAAATTCTCCTAAACATAGTTCTTTGTTTATCTTTCTTTAGCCAAGTTTAAGCTAGTGTTAGTAAATTAAAAAGAGAAAGTGTTTGTCCACTTCAGCTTTGTTTTATGCGCATTTCATATTGTTGTCTGTGTCATACTTTTGATACATATTTGATGTATATAATTGTTTGTCTTGTAAATATCTTATACAGAGTTCAATTGTAAATAAACTATTGTGGCTGTTGAAAAAAAAAAAAAAAAGACAAACCCAAACTTGCTTCCAAAGGGTTTTTTACACTTCTATGAGCGATGTATAAGAATAGATCCTACTAATGCACACCCTTTTCACATTTGGTATGTCAGGTATGTTAATGTAAGTCATATAAATGGGGAAACGCTGATATCTTGTTGAAGTCTTGATTTTTTGGTTTGGGGCATTCGTTCACTATTATCAGAATCTGAAGAAAAATGACATCTCACTGCATTCCCCCCACGTGCTGCCTATGCTCATAGGTACTATCAGAAAACAGACAACCACACAGGTATACTAGAAGACCTCAAAGGGAAGAGGGTTGTTATTGTTGTTAGGTGCCATCGAGTCAGTACTGACTCATAGCGACCTTATGCACAGCAGAACGAAACACTGCCCGATCCTGGGCCAATCTCACTATTGTTGCCATGTTTGAGTCCATCGATGCTGCCGCTTGGCCAATCCATCTCATTGGGAGTCTTCCTTTTTTTCTCTGACCCTCCACCTTACCAAACATGATATCCTTCTCCAGCAAATGGTCCCTCCAGACAATATGTCTGAAGTATGAGAGATGAAGTTTGGCCATCCTGGCCTCCAAGGAGCACTCTGGCTGCACTTCTTCCAACACGGATCTGTGGTTCTTTTGGCAGCCCATGGCACTTTGAATATTCTCTTTCAACACTATAACTCAAAAGCATCAATTCTTCTACGTAGAGGGTCAAATATTGTGATTTTAATGGTTTTCTAATCCCTGAGGAAAGGAAACTATGAACTATGAGCATGAAGAGAACCGACTTGGTGGCGCTTAATGACAGTGATGATGACCCTGTGAAAGAGAAGTAACACCACATAGTTCAGGAAACTGTGACCTCTTAGGAATCCTCTTGGAGTGTTATTTTGTCAGAGACTGGACATTGTTGTAGTTGTTAGGTGCCATCAATTCGGTACTGACCCATAGTGACCTTATGCACAGCAGGACGAAACACTGCCCTATCCTGGGCCAACCTCACTACTGTTGCCACACTTGAGTCCGTCGATGCTGCCGCTTGGACAATCCATCTCGTTGGGGGGGGGTCTTCCTCTTTTTCTCTGACCCTCCACCTAACCAAACATGGTATCCTTCTCCAGCGACTGGTCCCTCTTGACAATATGTCCAAAGTATAAGAGATGGAGTTTGGCCATCTTGGCCTCTAAGGAAAACTCTGGCTGCACTTCTTCCAAAACGGATCCATTGGTTCTTTTGGCAGCCCATGGCACTTTCAATATTCTCCTCCAACAGCATAACTCAAAGACATCAATTCTTCTACAGTCTTCCTTATTCACTGTTCAGCTTTCACATGCCTATGAGGTTTTGATAATACCATCACTTGGGTCAGACACACCTTAATTCTCAAACTGACAGCTTTGCTTTTGAGCACTTAAAAGAGGCTTGTGCAGCAGATTTGTGTAATGCAGTATGTCCTTTGATTTCTAACTGCTGATTCCATGAGTGTTGATGGTTGATCTGAGCAAAATGAAATCTTTGACAGCTTCTCTTTTCTCTGTGGATATGGATGTTGTTTATTGGTCCAATGGTGAGGATTTTTGTTTTCTCTATAATGAGTGCAACCCATAGTGAAAGTTGTGGTCTTTGATCTTCATCAGTAAGTATTCTATGTCTTCTTTGCTTTCAGTAAGCAAGGTTATATCAAGTGCATGTTGCAGGTTGTCAATAAGTCTTCTTCCAACCTTGATGCCACATTTTTCTGTATCTAATACAGCTTCTCAAATTATTTGCTCAGCATACAGATTAAATAAATATAGTGAAAGAATATAACCCTGGTGCACACCTTTCCTAATTGTAAACCATTCAGTGTTTCCTTGTTCTGTTTGAACAATTGCCTCTTGGTTTATGTACATGTTCCTCATGAGCACAATTAAGTGTTCTGGAATATTCATTCTCCATAATGCTGTCCGTAGCTTGTCATGATCCACACAATTGAAAGACTTTGCATAATTAATGAAGAACAGGTGAACATCTTTTTGGTATTCTCTGCTTTCACGCAAGATCTAAGTGGTGTCAGCAATGATATCCCTTGTTCCACATGCTCATCTGGATCTGGTTTGCTTTGTCAGTTCCCTGTCAATGTACTGTTGCAGCCGTTTATGAATATTCTGTAGCAAAATCTTACTTGCATGTAATATTAATGATATTGTCCTATGATGTCCACATTCTGTTGGGTCACCTCTCTTCGAAATGGGCACAAATATGGATCTGTTCCAATCAGTTGACTAGATAACTGGCTTCCAAATTTCTTGGCATAGTTGAGTAAGTGCCTCCAATGCTTCATCAGTTAGCTGAAGGATTTCAATTTATTCCAACAATTCTTGGAGCCTTGTTCTTTGACAATGCCTCAGTACACCATGCACTTTTTCCTTCAGGGCCATTGGCTCTTGATCATATGCTGCCTCTTGGCAATGGTTGAATATTGACCATTTGTTTTTGGTACGATGACTGCATATTCCTTCCATCTTTTTTTTTTTTAATGCTTTCTGTATCATTCAATATTTTGCCTATAGAATTTATCCTCCAATAATGGAAGTTGAGGCTTGAAATTTTTCTTCAGTTGGCTCAACCTTGAGAAATGCTGAGCGTGTCCTTCCCTTTTGTTTTTGTAACTCAAGTTCTTTGCACATTTCATTGTAATATTTGACTTTGTTTTCTTGAGTTGCCCTTTGAAATTTTATATTCAGCTCTTGTACCTCCTCATTTCTTCCATTTACATTAGCATTCCTACACTGGAGAGCAAGTTTGAGAGTCTCTTCTGACTTCCAATTTGGTCTTTTTCTTCTTTGTTGTCATCATTAATGATCTTTTGCTTTCTTCCTGTATGATGTTTTTGATGTTATCCCACAATTCTTCTGGTCTATGGTCATTAGGTTCTAATTAAACAAATCTGTCCTTAAGATGATCTCTAAATACAGCTGTGATATATTCAAGGTCATATTTTGGCTCTCGTGGACTTGTTGCAATTTTCTTCAGTTTCAGCCTGAACTTGTGTATGAGCAATTGATGCTCTGTTTTACAATCTGCCACTGGCCTTGTGGTGACTAATGATATGGAGCTTTTCCACCGTCTCTTTCCATTGATGTAGTCAGTTTGATTTCTGTGTATATCATCTGCTTGGGTCTATGTGTATGTCTTTTATGCTGTTTAAAAAAGATATTTACAATGAACAAGTCATTTGTCTTGCAAAATTCCATCATGGGATTTTCAGCATCGTTTCTATCAACAAGGCCATATTTTCCAACAGCTGATCCTTCCTCTTTGTTTTCAAACTTTGCATTCCAATTGCCAGTAGTTATCAATACATCTTTATTGAATGTTTGATCAATTTCAGATTATGGTGGAATTCTTCAGTTTCATCATCATAGGCTTCAGTGGTTGGTGCAGATATTAGAATACTTGTGGTATTAACTGGGCTTCTGTGTAGGTGCATGGGTATTATGCTGTCAAAGACAGTGTTATACTTCAAGATAGATCTTGAAATATATATATATATATTTATTATAAATATGGTGCCATTCCTCTTCAAATGGTCATTCTTGGCATAGTAAATGATGTGAGATTACCAGATTCAAAATGACCAATATCAGTCCATTTCAGCTCACTAATACCTAGGCTATTGATGTTTATGCATTCTATTTCATTTTTGACAACATCCAGTTTTCCTAGATTCATTCTTTGTACATTCTTTGTTATGATTATTAATAGATGTTTACAGAGGTTTCTCCTCATTTTGAGTTGTGCCCTGTCAGCAACTGAAGGTCCCAAAAGCTTTACTCCATTCACGTCATCATGAGGAGGCAGCTCTTCCCCAGTCGTATTTTGAGTACCTTCTAAGCTAAGGGGTTCATATTCCGGCACTACATCTTACAATAGTCTGGTGCTCTTCATCATGTTTTAGTATTCAGTATTCTGGTGCTGACAGTGTTCCACTGCTACTCATAAGGTTTTCAGTGACTGAATATTTGAAAGTAGTCTGTAGCTCCTTCTTCTTAGTCTGTCTTAGTCAGGAAACTCATCTGGAAGCTGTCCACCATAGGTGACCATGCTGATATTTTAAATACCGGGAGCATAACTTCCAGAATCACAGCCACACTCAGGCCAACACAGTGTGGCAAGCTGACAGACGAGTGATTGTTAGTACAGTTTAAAGTCTGCGAAAAGGAGAAAGCCCTTCAATGAGATTGATTGCCATAGTGACAGAAACAATGAGTTAAAACATGAGAGAAATTGTGAGAAGGGTGTAGGACTGGACAGTGAGTGTTTCATTCTGTTGTACATGAGCTGGAACTGACCGATGGCACCTAACAACAACAACAATATCATTTTTTTAATTTTCATGATCAAAATTACCTATCCCAGATTTGGCCAATGCGAGCCTCATTTGGTGGGCTCCAAGGCCACTTGATATATTCCTATATTTCTTCATATGCTTCCTTATGGTTCAGTGTGATGTAGCTAAACCTTGTCGTTTCCCTGCACTAGCCCTAGAACCAGCCATTTTCCCAAGGAGACATGTCTCCTTTCAGGGATGAATGGTATTTAGAAACCAAGAGTTTGGTACCTTGAGACAATTTCTCAGAGCCCTCTCAATATCTGTATATTGGAGAGCAGTTTTGAAAGCTTGTTTAAATACTCAGTGATTCATTTATAGTGTAATAGAATAAGCATTCTTCCCTTAGTATCTGAAAGCCTAGGAGTGATTTCACAAATGGTGAAATCGATTTACAATTCTCGGAGCACTTTTTCTATATATACTATTAAGTATTCTACACTGTAATCATTCATGTAATAAAAATCTTGACATAGCTAGGGATGAATGGACTAGAAGGGTTTGTTTTTATGAGTTCCTTGAAAGTATTTGGGGGAAACTGTGATTCACTCAGTCTTTGTGCAATTAAAAAAGTTTGATATAATTGGATCTTTGGGACATTATCCCTGAAGTAGCTAAAGTTTCAACCTTCTGTATAGTACAACTGGTGAACTTTAAATTGTTCAGAGATAACAGGTATTCCCTGAAAGCAACAAATAATTTAAATTTACATTGTACTTCATTTGCTATCTTTTGGCATTTTTAGTTGTGGAGGCAGCAATCAATACTTGTGGAAAAAATGAATTACACTGTTAATTTTTACATAATAATATTTAACAGTTAAAAATTGAATGCATTTATTCTCTTTCTTGGACAGAATTAACTTATTAAATACCTTATAAAACACTTTTACTTGGAGCTGGTGATAGGAAATTTAGACACCTGGGTCAATTTTTCTTGGCTACTGTTTTTAAACAATAGAAAATATCAAAGCCTGGGTGATAGGGTTGATTTTAATGTTTTAAAAAGTTTTCTTTGTTATTCTTAATGGTAGTTCTTCATCATGTAGTATGAAAATAATATTGTATAGTAACGTGATGCTTTCATAAAAGACACTTTGTTAAATGTAAAATCTGGCAGAGAAATCCATAAGGAACAATCTTGTTAAGTGCCATTGAGTCAATTCTGACTCATAGCAACCCTGTATAGGGTTTCGGAGGAGCAGCTGGTGCAATCTACTGACTGAAAAATGAGGAAGAATCAACTATCTTGATGACAGACCAGGAGAGCTCTTGGGAAGAAATGAAAAATCTCTGCATGCTCATTTACTACATAGAGAACTAACTAATGGTGACAAATACTCCCAAGATTACTGAAAGAATATTCAGTGTTACTGATACTGTTAGGATCTACATTGTAAGCTGCTTGGGAGCTGATGACTAAAACGGGAAAGAAATTGAGAGACTTGGTAATAGGCTGATGTGACATTCAGTAGAGGGAGAAGACAAAGATAATAAAGTGATACAGTTTGGAAAATGATATGTCCCTTTGTTGGGGCCCAATATTAGATATTGTTCACAACGTTACTGTTCTCATCACCACCATGTATGCTAGCTTTTTAAATATGGTGAAGTGGGAGATGGATGATAAGACTGAAATTGAGGATCTGAGAAAGGAGGCCAGAATTAAGACAGAGAAGAAGGAAACACTGTGATTGAAACCACATAACTGAAGAATTTCCTTTTTCCAGAAACAGTAAAAGCAGAGGGCAGTTTGCACATTTAGCATAGCAATGAAGGGGTTTTTAAGAACGTGAACATACAAATAGAAAAATTAAAGAGCCATCAGAGGAAAAACAAAATAAAACAAAAAACTAAAAAAGAGATTGAAAGTGATAAAGAGCAATGTGAGTGTAGAACCATGGTAAGTTTACTATAATAATTTTTGTTGATAATGTGAAATGTAAAATAACAACAACAACTAAACCAAAATCTAAAGTCCCTTGCTTATTGTTTATAAGTTAATCTGCAGTCTTAGCTTCAAAGAAATCTTATGGTAATTTTCTAAGGGAGTTTATTTTCTGTATTTCCTGGATATGAGTTTTCATGTAAATCATGAGTGTTGCCTAGGTATAATTTTTAGAACTGTACACACACTTGCAAAAGCATGGGCCTCAATACTGAATGAAATGCTACAGTAGATGTACCAGAGAAGCGAGTCACTCTGTGTGGTTTACAACCTGGCTCTTCAATATAATCTTCAGTGCTTCAAGCAAGGCCATCAGTTTTTTAAAAAGTATACTGACTTCCAGGTTGTTAACTGGAGAAGACAGAGTTCATTTAGACCCTGTACTTGGTTTGTTGTTCTTAAGTGCTGTCGAGTTTGTTCCCACTCATAGTGAATCTCTATAGTATTTCCGAGGAGTTGCTGGTGGGTTTGAACTGCAGACCTTTGGGTTCAAACCAACCTTGTGTTCCAGTGCTTATCCTACAGTGCCACAGCAGGACTCCCAGAACTTCATAGGTGCGGTGTTAAATTTCATTTATTTGTTTCTTTCAACATTCCTCTTTTTCTTTCAATGAAGATTAATATTGGTTATTGTTGGCTTAATTACATGCCTTATTTTCTCATCTGTGTTTAATAATGTATTTCTGTTCATTCATACTTTTTTCTCATCCAGTCACTTTCAAATCTTTATTGAAAATCAACTGTGTGCTAACTATAGGATATTGGGTTTAGGGTCACATATAAAATATGTTTATTCTTGTTTTCAGATTTAGAGTCTTCTAAATTTCATTGTGAAAGAGTCAACTTTTTATGTAGGTCAAAACTGCTTTTTTCCCTTAGATTAATAAATACACTATCCTATGATTTCCTGTGGTAACATGTTTATAATAAGAAAAATAAGTTTGAGATGAATAGTGTTAGCATTTTTCTTATTGAATGAACATTACAGTCGTCTCTCTCTTTATGTCCTCAGATGAAATGAAGAGAATAATACTATGAGAAAGGGATGAAAGGAGACAACCTCACCATTTGGAACTTCTTTTTCCTGGAGGGGTTTTCTAGATACCCAAAGTTAGAGATTGTTCTCTTTGTCTTCAGTCTTGTAATGTATCTGATAACCCTCTTGGGTAACAGCACTCTTATTCTGATCACTATCCTAGATTCACGCCTTCATACTCCCATGTACTTGTTCCTTGGCAATCTCTCTTTCATGGATATTTGTTACACATCTGCTTCGATTCCCACTTTGCTAGTGAACTTGCTGTCATCCCAGAAAACAATTATCTTTCCTGGGTGTGTTGTACAGATGTATCTGTCCCTTGCCATGGGTTCCACGGAGTGTGTGCTCCTGGCTGTGATGGCATATGACCGTTACGTGGCCATTTGCAATCCTCTGAGATACCCCATCATCATGAGTAGGCAGGTGTGTGTGCGGCTGGCCTCTGTCTCCTGGCTGACAGGCTGTCTGACTGCTCTGGTGGAAACCAGTTTTGCCCTGCAGGTGCCCCTCTGTGGGAATCTCATTGATCACTTCACTTGTGAAATTCTGGCCGTGCTAAAGTTAGCTTGCACGCGTTCATTGCTCATGGACATGATCATGTTAGTGATTAGTGTTCTGCTTCTGCCCATTCCAATGCTCTTAATTTGCATTTCTTATGTCTTCATCCTGTCCACTATTCTGAGAATTAGCTCAGCAGAGGGAAGAAGCAAAGCTTTTTCTACCTGTGGTGCCCACTTGACTGTGGTGATTTTGTATTATGGGGCTGCCCTCTCCATGTACCTAAAACCTTCTTCATCAAACTCACAAGAAATAGACAAAATCATCTCATTGCTTTATGGAGTGCTGACCCCCATGTTGAACCCCATAATTTACAGTTTAAGAAACAAGGAAGTCAAAGATGCTGTGAAAAAGCTGGTGGACACATTGTCTTCGTATCAAACACATGGCAGTTTCTGACCAGGTGCCTTTTACCAGAGATATGATCCTGAGAGAACTGATCAGAGAAATTCTAGATGCATTACTGACTCTTCAGAGTCTGGTTTGAACCTTAGCTGTACAATTTCATAATTCTGAGATACGTGTGCCCTGAATGACTTTTGTTTGTAGACAATGATAGATTCTAATTCGCATATATTAATACTTTCTGTTTTGTGCATGCATTTAATGTTTGTGAGATTACTGGACTAAATAGGCATTGTATGTTTACTCTAAAATAAATTTGGATACTTTTAGAGTTAGTATTAGTGCTAAAGGAGACCTGGACATCTTCTCTGCTTTAAATCCTTTCTGGATTGAGATGGCAGCATAATGAAACAAAGAATAGGGTTTCCCAGATTACACAAATGAGAAACCAGACTAAAAGAAAGATTAAAAAGTTTGTTCAACCTTACACACTTGTAGAACTGAGATTCCCACCTGTATACCAATTCATTTCTTATTTTCTACACTGGACGATGGACTTCATGAGGCCAAGGAATTTTATTTATTTTATGCTATAAAATAGATTAATAAATTTATCAGTTTTAAATCAATCACCTTATTTGAGACATCTGTACCAAATGATGTCTATTGCTTTATAACTATCCAACAATTACAGAGACCATATTTATATTTAGTTGTTTTTAAATTTTGATTTGTAAAAATAGTTTATTTGTTAAAACTGTAGATTCTAAGCCTTTACTCCCAGAGATTCTGATTCAGTGGCTCTGAAGTGGTAACCATGAATTTGCATTTAGAATTGAGCCCACCTCCCCCCAAGAAATTCTGATAAGTTTTGTGAGTTGACCACACTTTGAGAAACATCATTTCCAATGAAAAGTTACCACCCTGAAAGAAAGGAACATTAGTTCTCCTTTCTCCTTTTTGCCTTTTTTATTTTCCTCTTCGTTCTTTCTGCTCTCACCTGTCTACTTCCACTCCCAGAGGAAGGGAGAGGCTTTGAGTGGAGAAAGGTAAATATATTTGACAAATTTCAAAATATGAAAAACTTGAGAAGGATGTTGAGTTTTGGATCATTTAACTCCTAGACTCTTAATGATTTATAACTCTTGTTAGGAGATGTCAAGTTGATTCTGACTCAAAGCGATCCTATACTCCACAGAAGGAAACACTAACTGATCATTACTGCGTCACCATGTTGTTAGATGCAGGATTTTCATTGCAAATTGCTGGATGTGTAACCCACATTTGAAGAAGCTTAAAATCATCACAGAGTAAATTTTTGTTGGTGGAGGAAGGAGACACATTTGAGGCCTTGATATTGCTGCCAAGAGACTCTTGTTTAAAGGAGATGGATACAAACTTGAGTAAATGTCTTTAAAGTAGACAGAAGACTTGACCAGGAAGCAATCATCATCGAAGAAATATTTTTTTTCTTAGATCGCTAACTTTCCCAACCTGACTGTCATCATCATTCTGAGTGATCTATAATAGGATTTTATCCCATGCTAACATAAAATTCAGAGTAGAGCAGCCTTTAACTGTACTCTGACTTTTATGTTAGCATGAAACGAAATTGTCTGCATGATGGAACTTTCTAGCATATGGATGGTATCAAGCATAAACAGGAATGATTAGAGCTATCGAAATAACTAAAATCTTTACTTCAAAGAGTGAATTGAAGACAGAAATTGATTATCTTAATTAGTGTAACAGTTTGACACAGGGAACTAATCAGACAAGGTAACAAGAGTTTCTGAATGGGATATTGACCAGAATGGGACAGCAAGGAAACTAGAAGTGACCCAGATATCAGAGGATGACCTTGAACAGAGCTCTGGCAGGTCTTGACTAAAAGAGCAGACCGGTGGTGGTGGCTGTGTGCCGTGGAGTCATTTCTGACTCATAGCGACCCTGTACAGGGTTTCTAAGACTGTAAATCTTTATGGGAGCAGAAAGCCTCATCTTTCTCCTGCGGAACAGCTGGTAGTTTCGAACTGCTGACCTTGAGGTTTGCAGCTTGATTAGTAACCACTATGCTACCAGAGTTCTCCCAAGTAGTTATGCAATATGCTTTTATAAAATCACTATGGATAGCCAACAAACATTTTTAGATATAAAGGCATTTTATATAGTATATGGCAATATGGAGTCCTGGTGTGATGCTGTGGGTTAATACGCTGGACTGGTAATTTGGTTTTAACTACAAAGTCTGTGGTTCAAGCTCACCAGCTGCTCCTCGGAAACCCTATATAGGGTCGCTATGAGTTAAAGTCGACTTGACAGAACTTAAGAACAACAACATGGAAATATGAAGGTTAATTATTGGTTCTGGGTGCATTATTCCATTTGGATTAGGTTCTGTTTCAATTTTATAAGTCTCAGGTAAGAGATCTTTTTAAGTATTGGTAAAGAAGGAAATATATTGGACAGTGAGAGTAAACTCCCTGATAGAAAGCCAATTCCTGTGTAGATATTTACATGATCAGGCCTAAAGTTTAGAAAAATCTGATTGTATCATTTCCCTTCTTAAATCTCCAGTAGTTTCTCTTATCCTAAAGCTTAAATCCATTAAGACATGCAATGACTGTTATAATCTAATTATATCTTTTATATTAGGCACACCAATTCCTTCTTAGTTCCATGAATGTGCTTTGCTCTTTTTATGTATGAAGAATATTTATCACAATTTATAATTCATTAACATTTTGTGGGCTTTGTTTAGTGTTGGTCTGATTCACTAGTCTGTAAGTTCATTAAGGCAAGGACTATTTCAGTTTTATTTGCTGCAGTTTACCCAGGATTTAGTGCATTATCTGTCATAGAGTAGACCATCAGCACATACTGCTGTGAAGGATCAGGTGCTCAATGAATATGTGTTGAATGAAAGCATGTATGTTGTTGTTGTTGTTAGGTGCCATTGAGTAGGAACCGACTCTTAGCACAGCAGAACGAAACAATGACCGATCCTTGGCCAACCTCCCTACTGTTGCCACACTTAAGTCCATCAATGCTGCCACCTGGCCAGTCAATCTCGTTGGGGGTCTTCCTCTCTTTCTCTGACCCTCCATCTTACAAAGCATGATATCCTTCTCCAGCGACTGAACCCTCCTGACAATATGTCCAAAGTATGAGAGACGAAGTTTGACCATCTTGGCCTCTAATGAGCACTCTGGCTGCACTTCTTCCAAAACAGATCCATTGGTTCTTTTGTCAGTCCATGGCATTTTTAGTATTCTCCTCCAACACCATAATTCAAAGGCATGGATTTTTCTATGATCTTCCTTATTCACTGTCCAGCGTTTGCATCCATATGAGGTTATTGAAAATACCATGGCTTGGGTCAGGCACATCTTACTCCTCAAGTTGACATATTTGCTCTTCAACACTTAAAAAAGTTCCTGTGCAGTAGATTTGCCTAATACAATACGTCATCTGATCTCTTGACTGCTGCTTCCATGAGTGTTGATAGTTGATCCAAGAAGAATGAGGTCTTTGACAACTTCAATCTTTTCTCCGGTGATAAGAATGTTGGTTATTTGTCCAGCGGTGAGGATTTTTGTTTTCTTTACATTGAGATTTAATCCATACCAAAGGCTGTGCTCTTTGATCTTTATCAGTAAATGTTTTAAGTTCTCTTCACTTTCAGCAAGCAAGGTTGTATCATCTGCATATTGCAGGTTGTTAATGAGTCTTCCTCCAAACGTGATGCCATGTTTTTCTTCATAGAACTCAGCTTCTCGTATTATTTGCTCAGCATACAGGTTGAATAAATATGGTGAAAGAATACAACCTTGTCGCACACCTTTCTTAATTTTAAAACATTCAGTGTATGTATGCAATGAAAATTTAATGACTATTCAGCTAGGTACTTGACCATTCCTGTATTGTGTACTTGCCTTTGTTAGTAGTTGTGAGGTGGTGATGGAGGTGGTGAGGATGTCTACCCAGAATTAAACACAAGACCAATACTATTTCATAAAAAAAGTATTTGTCTAACTTACAACTTAAGTAATTGCACAGTTCTTTTCTTCACGATACCAGTGGCACTTCAAGATGCAACAGAAGTGCACGCTTCCCATTTTGTCACAGGGAATATTCAAGAAAACATGGGCTCAACGGTCAAGATTTAACAAAATTAATATTTTTAAAGTATTCTTAAGTGAAACTGTCATTTTTTTCTATGAGTACATTGTGCTAAAAAAAAAATATATATATATATTACTTGTGTCAGATGACCTAATAAGCAAGGTAAGCATGTGCTTGCTTGTGCTCAGTTACTAATACATAGTGAGCGAACAATTTCACATTTATTCAACAAAGATTCTACTTCCTAGTAAAACTGGCATGTCTCTCTCTCAATCCCAAGCACGTTTTGAAGGAATCAAAGCTTCTTTTCAAATTTACAGTCTCTGACAGGGACAGAATATCCAGTAAGCAAAGTAAGCATGGGCTTGCTTACTAATCTGTAGTGAATAGTTTCACATGGGATCTGTGGTGAAAATCATGCAAAACTGTTCATTACAGAATAATAAGTAAGCACAAATAAACCCATGCTTACTTTGCTTATTGGATAATTGGCCCCTGATGATTACTAATATAGTTAGATGCCAGTGCTTTTATTGTTGCTAAAGTCCTGGTGTGTTGCTGTGGGTTAATGCACTGGACTGCAAAATCAGTTTAAACTGCAAAGTTGGCAGTCCAAGCTCAACAGTTGCTCCTTGGAAATCCTATACAGGGTCGCTATGGGTCAGAACCGACTTGATGGCATTGAACTATAACAACAGCATAGTACCAACGATTTTATACACTGTGACGACTAATTATATCTGTCAACTTGCCTAGGTTAGGGTGCCTAATTGTTTGGTCAACTGCTAGTTTAGATGTTGCTAGGAAGGTATTGGGGTTCTTGGTGGCAAGTGGGTTACATGTTGGGTTGTTAAGCACAGGCTCAGCGGTTCTAATCCATCACCTACTCTGCAGGAGAAAGATGAGGCTTTTTGCTGCTGTAGAGATTTACAGCCTCAGAAACTCTGTACAGGGTTGCTCTGAGTTGGAACCAATTTGATGGCGCTTAGGAACAACAACATGAAGTTATTAAGGAGTCCTTGTAGCATAGTGGATTGAACATTGGGTTGCTAACTGCAAGGTCAGGGATTCAATCCCATCAGTCACTCTGTGGGCGAAACACGAGGTTGTCAGCTCTTGTAAAGATTTATGGTCAAGGCAACCCAATGTAGCGGTTCTACTCTGGCCTGAAGGGTCACTATGAGTCCAAATCCATTTGAAGCCAGTGGGCTGTGATGAAGATATTTACATGTGTTGTTGTGCTGTAGCATAAACACTGGACTGTCAACCTCAAGGTCAGCAGTTCAAACACACCAGCTGCTACTTAGAAACCCTATACAGGGTCATTGTGATTTGGAATCAACTTGACGGCATTTCACAACAACAACAAATATTTAAATCAGTTGACCTAAATAAGGAAGATCCTTGCTATTGCTAGGTGTAATCCAGTTCCAACACATAACAACTCTGCACAACAGAGCAAAACATCGCCTGTCCTGCACCATTCTAACAATTGGTGTTAAGCCGAGTTCATTACTGCTGTCACCGTGTCAGTCCATGTCATTGGGATCTTCCCTTGTTTTTGATGACCTTCTATTTTACCAAGCATGATGTCCTTCTCCAGGGACTTGACCCTCCTGACAACATGTCCAAAGTATGAGAGACAAAATCTCACCATCCTTATGTCTAAGAAGCATGCTGGCTGTACTTCTTCCAAGACAGATTTGTTTGTTCTTTTGACAGTCCATGGTACTTTTTGTTTTGCTTTGTTTTAACTTTTTATTGTGAATTAAGTGAGAGTTACAGAAAAGGTCATCAGTTTTATATCCAACAACTCGTACAGTTTGTTTCATCTCAATGATTATATTCCTTTCCATGCAACAGCAGTTATTCCACTTTTCTCCTGGTAATTCCTGTTTCCATCCCACCCTCATTCTCATCCCTTCTTAACTTTGTTCTTGGGTGAATGTTGCCCTTTTGATGTTGAATGATTGACCATTCCATGGTGAGCATATATTACTAGTGTTGATATCCCTCCTATATCACTATTGACTGGTTGACTGAAAATTGGACAATGAGGGTTAGTTCCTTACAGACATGAAGGGTGGCCAAGGGCTATTGTCTTGGATTTGTCCAGTCTCTGTCTGACTAGTAAACCCGGTCATTTTGAAAATTTTGAGTTTTGTCCCACATTTTCTCCCACTCTATCTGGGACCTTCGAATGTGATCCCTTTCAGAGCAGTTGGTAGTAATAGCCTGACACCATCTAGTTCTTCTGGCTTCAGAGTCATGGTGACTGATGTTCACCTGCTCCATGGGTCCATTGGAACTAGTTGATTCCAAGCATCTTCAATTTTCACCACTTTCTTCCACACATGCCCTTTAAATGGCCTCTCATGAGCTTTTAAGATTCTAGTTGCTACTCACCAAAGCGGAATATAGAACATTATCCTTGTGGACCATGTTGTTGCCTTAGACTATGGTCTTGAGCTTCCAGTCCCAGGAACTCATTGCCTGAAGATGTTTAATAATATCTAAGAAGTTCTCATCATTTTGTCCCTTGTATACTCCACCACATTCATAGGTGTGTTTGCAGCAAAGGTAACTATGCATCTATAAATAGCCTCTTTCAAACCCTTATATATTTGTGGGTATACTTCTTGGATCAGCTGTCAACCCTTATGGAAGCAGCAGTCAAGAAATCAAATGATGTATTGCATTAGGCAAATCTACTGCACAAGACTTTTTTAAAGTGTTGAAGAGCAGAGATGTCAGCTTGAGGACTAAGGCGAGCCTGACCCAAGCTATGGTATTTTCAATAACCTCATATGCATGTGAATGTTGGACAGTGAATAAGGAAGACTGTAGAAGAATTGATGCTTCTGAGTTATGTTGTTGGAGGAGAATATTGAAAGTGACATAGGCTGTCCATAGAACCAACAGATCTATGTTGGGAGAAGTGCAGCCAGAGTGCTTCTTGGAGGCCAAGATGGCCAAAGGTCGTCTCTCATACTTCGGACATATTGTCAAGAGAGACCAATTGCTGGAAAAGGACATCGTGTTTAGTAAGGAAGACCCCCAGCAAGATGGATTGGCCAAGTGGCAGCATCGATGGACTCAAGCATGGCAACAGTAGTGAGGTTGGCCCAAGATCGGGCAGTGTTTCGTTCTGCTGTGCATAAGGTCGCTATGAGTTGGCACTGAGTCGATGGCACCTGACAACAAAACAACACACTTCCACTCTCCCTCCAATATTTGTTACGTCTGTTGTGTATTAAACACTATTTACCTCTATCCCATTTAATCCTTGCATACTTTTCTGTGTCTTCACCTGTCTTAATCATTCTTCTGCCAACCTCCCTCTTGTATATTTCCCTCCCCATCATTCAAGATAACTTGTGTCTAGGCTCTAGCCTGTGAATTACTCTCCCTCCCCTCCCAACCATGACAACCATCAAAAAATATTTTCTTTTAGCATGAAAACCTTTTCTTGAATTTTTACAATAGTGTTCTCATACAGTATTTGTCCTTTTGTGATTGACTAATTTCATTTAGGATAATGTCCTCCAGGTTCATCCATGGTTTGCGGTGTTTTGCAGATTCATCATTATGCTTCAACGCTGCATAGTGTTTTTCATGGTGCTTTTAATATTCTTTCATAACATCATATTCAAATGCATCAATTCTTATAAGGTTTTCCTTATTCACAGTCCAACTTTCACATGCATATGAGGGGATTGAAAATACCATGGCTTGGGTCAGGTGCACATTAGTCCTCAAACTGATAGCTTTACACTTGAACCCTTTAAAGAGGTCTTTTGCAGCAGATTTGCCTAATGCACTACATTGTTTAATTTCTTGACAGTTGCTTCGATGAATGCTTTGATGAGTATTGATTTTGGATCCAAGCAAAATGAAGTCTTTAACAGCTTTTATCTTTTCTTCATTTATCACATTGTTATTTATTGGTCCAATTGTGAGGATTTTTCTTTTCTTTGCAGTGAGGTACAATCAGTACTGAAGTTGGTGGTCTTTGATTTTCTTCAGTAAATGTTTAAGTTCCCTTCACTTCTAGCAAGCAAGGTTGTATTGTCTGCATATCGCAGGTTATTAATGATTCTTCCTTCAATGCTGATGCCATGTTCTTCTTCATATAATTCAGTTTCTCCGATTAATTTGCTCCCCGTGCAGTTTGAATAAATATGGTGAAAGAATATAGCCCTGGCACACACCTTTCCTGATTTGAAACCATGAATTATCACCTTGATATGTTTGACTGACAGCCTCTTGGTATGTATACCAAGTCCAGGTTTCTCATGGACTCCTGTTGTGTTGATGGAAGGATTAGCACTGAATTGCAAACCACAGGTCAGTGGTTAAAACCCACCAGCTGCTCCTCAGAAGCCTCGTACATGGTTGCTATGAGTTGGAATCGACTCAACAGTATTTAACAATAATATGAGCACAACTAAGTGTTCAGGAATACCCATTCTTTGCAGTTTTATCCATAGTTTGTCAAGATTCATACAGTCAACAGTCTTTGCATGGTCAATAAAGCACAAATCAACGTATTTCTGGTAATCTCTGTTTCAGTCAAGATCCATCTGACATCAGCAATAATATCCCTGGTTCCCTGCCCTCTTCTGAACACAACTTGAGTAATCTTCAGCAAAATTTTACTGTCGTGTATTATTAATGATATTTTTTGATGATTTCTCCATTTCATTTTGTCATCTCTCTTTGGAATGGGCACAAATATGGATCTCTTCCAATCGGTTGTTCAGGTAGATCTCTTCAAAATTTCTTGGTGCCTGTAGTGCTGTTTTATATTCCATCAATTCCTGGAGTCTTGTTTTCACCAATACCTTCAGTGTAGCTTGCATGTCTTCCTTCAGTACCATCAATTCTTGATCATATGCTACCTCTTGAAATGGGCGAATGTCAACCATTTCTTTTTGGTATAATTACTCTTTGTATTACTTCCATCTTCTTCTTTTTAAAAAATGTTTTATTGTGAATTATGTGATAGTTTACATGGGAGAACATTAGCTTTTTACATTCATCCTTTCATGTATCATTCCATTGCCATAGTTATAATTCCTCCATGCAACATCAACCAACCAAAGGGTTTAACCTGCAAGCCTGCACCCCCAGTAATCAGCACACAACCCCTCTCCCTCTCTGGGTCTAGAGTCCCCAGCTGCTCCATCTCTCCATGACATCGTCTCTGCCTCCATCTCTGGCATCACTGTTTCTCTGGGTAGAGTCCCGCACTCGGCTCTTCTCCCTTGATGGTCCCAGGGACCTCTGCTCCTGGACTGCAAAGTGAACCACTCCCCTCTTTTTGTTACAAAATGTCTACCTTTACATTTCCAACCCTCAAAGACAGTCCTGATAACAATTATTCACTATTTTATCACAAGAGACCTATCTACATCTCCTTCCATCAATCCCACCCAGACAGATTGGATACTACTCAGTGGAGATTCTACCTTCCTCCTCGCCCTCTGAATCTAGGCTCCCTCTTGAAAGCTTGTGAGCCAGTCACTTCTTGCCTTTGAAGCCCCTGCCAATTTTTTGTAGCCAATGTCTAAGTTGCCCATCCCTGTCTACTCTGTGCATGGAGTGGGTGGGAATGATCCTTGCTGTAAAGAATTTTTTCCTCTTTTGAGCTACTGCATCCATATATGTAGGTCGAATTCATCAAATTGTATCTGATTACTCTTTTTTTCCTCTTCTTTCTTCTTCTAGTTGAGCTCTGCTTATCCAGTCACTGAAGCCAAGTCAAGTGGGTATTACCTGCAAGTGTGGGTGTTCTTATGCATATGCCCTTTCTTCTTATCAGCTGGATGTTTCACTGTCCACTCTAGTCCTCTCTGGCTATTTCACTGATCTGGGCCCAAGAGTCCCCAGGTCTTGCCACACTGCTGGCCAACCAGAACTCCACCCGGGTTCACAGGAGTCTATTGAATGTTGTAGGGATTAACTCACAGCTTCATTGCTGTTTTTTCCTCTCTTCCCTTTGTTGGTGATGAACGAGGTCACCAATCAGAGCGCATGTCTTCTTGTGTATTCCTGTTGAGTTTAAGTCTTGGAAAGGTGTTTGCCCTGAGGGGACCCAAACACTTGTCTTGATGTCTCCTCGGTGAGCAACTTGCTTGTTCTTGTAGTAATCAGTCAGATTGCCTTTACTGTTTTGTATTTTTCCTGTCAGTCTTTTTCTTAAGAAGTATCTTTTGTTCTGCTAGCTGTTCTAGCCTGGTCTGCTTGTCCTTTTCAGTGGAAATTTCGCACCTCAGAAGATTCTGGATGGGGTTCAGGATTCCACCTATGGTCTTATGTAATGCAGAGGCTTCTCAGGAAGCCTCCTTCACTGGGCACATTGCAGTCCCATTTTAGGTATTCCAATCAGTTATAGGCAGAAGACAGACTTACAAGCTTTCTATGGTGAATGTTTTAAAATTGGGAAAGGTGTGAGACAGGGTTGTATTCTTTCACCATACTTATTCAACCTGTATGCTGAGCAAATAATACG
>NW_006408587.1:1948891-1949610 GCF_000296735.1 Chrysochloris asiatica
CATGCAAACCTTCCTAATTGTTTTCCCTTCTGCCTTGTCCTTCCATTCCCCTCCCCCTTCTTGTGTATGGCCCCCCCTCCCTAGCACCCAAACTATCCTGTGTCTATTCCCCCTCCCCCCTTGAGTATGGGTTCTTTTTCTTAGTCTTTTATAGTAGTGGTCCTATGCAGTATTTCTCTTTTTGTGACTAATTTCACTCAATATAATGTCCTCAAGGTTCATCCATGTTATGCGGTGGCTTGCAGCTTCCTTGTTATTCTTCAAGGTAGTATAATATTCCATTGTGTGTATATACCATAGTTTGCTTATCCATTCTTCATTTGATGGGCACTTAAGCTGTCTCCGTCTTTTTGCTATTATAAATAGTGCTGCTATGAACATTGGTGCGCATATATCTACTTGTGTTATGGCTCGGTTTTTTTGTGGGTAAATACCAAGTAGAGGAATTGATGGCTCATAAGGTATGTTTATTTCCAACATTCTGAGGAAGCTCCATATTGCTTTCTAGTGAGGTTAGGCCATTCTGCAATCCCACCAGCAATGCAGGAGCATCCCAGTCTCTCCACATCCTCACCAGCATTTTATTGTCCTCTACTTTTTTTTTATGAAGATCAAAGAGCACACCCTTTGGTATGGATTTCATCTCAATGTCAAGAAAACAAAAATCCTCACCACTGGACCAATAAACAACATTCTTATCAATGGAGAAAAGATTGAAG
>NW_006408587.1:1950295-1960511 GCF_000296735.1 Chrysochloris asiatica
GGATCTCCTCCTTGGTGAAGTGTCTGTTCATATCTTGTGCTCATTTTTTTTAATTGGGTTATTTGTCTTTTTCTTGTAGAGGTGTTGTAGTTTCCTGTATATTTTAGAAGTTAATCCCTTGTCTGATGTGTTGTTGCAAAAGATTTTTTCCCATTCTGTGGGTTCCTTTTTTACTCTTCTGGTGAAGTCTTTTGAGATACTTAAGTTTTTAATTTTTAGTATGTCCCAATCATCTATTTTGTCTACTTTCATTTGTGTAGTTTTCAAAATGTTTAGTATTCTGTGTGTTCCCTGAATTAGTGCCCTCACATTGGTCCCTAGTTTTTCATTGATGGCCTTTATAATTTTGGGATTCACATTTAGTTCTGTAATCCATTGAGTTGGTTTTTGTATAGGGCATGAGGTAAAGGTCTTGTTTCAGTCTTTTCCATAATGCTTTCCAGTTCTTCTAGCACCATCTGTTGAAGAGATTATCCCCTACTCATGTGATATATTTAGGTACTTTGTCAAAAATCAGTTGGCTTTATGTGAATGGGTTAATTTCTGGATTCTTGATTCTGTTTCATTGATCAATGTATCTTTTATTGTACCAGTACCAAGCTGTTTTGACCACTGTAGCCGTGTAATAAATTTTGAATTCAGCAAGTGAGAGGTTTCCAACCTTATTCTTCTTCTTAAGCAGCACTTTGCTTATCCTGGGTCTCTTTCCTTTTCATATATAATTTGTAAGAATTTTTTCCATCTCTTTGAAGGGTCTTGTAGGAATTTGGATTGGGATTGCATTATATGTGTAAATTGCTTTGGGTAGTATTGACATTTTCACAATGTTAAGTTCTCATATCCAGGAACATGGTACATTTTTCCATTTTTGTAGGTCTCTTGGTTTCCTGTAGTAGTGTTTTGTAGTTTTCTTTGTATAGGTCCTTTGTATCTCTGGTTACATTTATTCCTTGATATTTCATCTTTTGGGCTGCGATTGTAAATGGTACTGCTTTCCTAATGTTCTTTTCAGCATTGTTGTTATTGGTATAGAGGAATCCAACTGATTTTTGTGTGTTGATCTTATATCCTGCCACATTGCTGAATCTTC
The DNA here is from genome assembly GCF_000296735.1 of Chrysochloris asiatica. Lineage (NCBI taxonomy): Eukaryota > Metazoa > Chordata > Mammalia > Afrosoricida > Chrysochloridae > Chrysochloris > Chrysochloris asiatica. The sequence continues at coordinate 1,951,386 of NW_006408587.1, forward strand.
CTATCAGGTCTATTAGCTGTTTTACTGAGTATAGGATCATCTTGTCTGAAAATAGAGAGAGTTTTACTTCCTTTTTACCAATTTGGATGCCTTTAGTTTCCCTGTTTTGCCATATTTTTCTTGCAGGGACTTCCAGCACAATATTGAAAAGAGTGGTGACAAAGGGCATCTTTGCCTGGTTCCTGTTTGCCGAGGGAATGCTTTCAGTTTCTCCCATTGAGAGTAATGTGGACTGTTTGTTTTGTATATATGCTCTTAATTGTGTTGAGGAATTTCTCTTCAATTCATACTTTGTTGAGTGCTTTTATCAGGACAGGATGTTGGATTTTGTCAAATGCCTTTTCTGAATCAATTGATACGATCATGTTGTTCTTAAATTTATTTATTTATATAGTGGACTACATTGATCATTTTTCTAATATTGAACCATCCTTGCATCCCTGATATGAATCCCACTTGATCCTATTGTATTATATTTTTGATGTGGTGCTGGATTCTGTTTGCTAGGATTTTGTTGAGAATTTTTGCATCTATGTTCATGATGGATATTGGTCTGTAATTTTCTTTCTTAGTGATGTCCTTCCCTGGTTTTGTTATGAGGGTTATGCTTGCTTCATAAAGTATATTAGGAAGTTTTCCATCCTTCTCGTTATTCTGGAATAATTTGAGTAGAACTGGTGACAGCTCTTCCCTGAATGTCTGGTAGAACTCACCAATGAAGCCATCTGGGCCTGGACTTCTTTTGGTTGGGAGTTTTTTGATGACCTGATCAATTTCTTCTTTTGTTATGGGTCTGTTCACGTTTTCCACTTCACTGTGTGTAAGTTTAGGTAGGTCGTGTTTTCCTAAAAATGCTTCCATCTTCTTTTGATGTTTCTGCGTCATTCAATATTTTGTCCTTGGAGTTTCTTCAGTATTGAAACTTGAGGTTTGAAATTTTTCTTCAGTTCTTCAGCTGAGACAGGCTGAAAGCCTTTTGGTTTTCTAACTCTAGGTCCTTGCACATTTAATTGTAATACTTTAGCCTTCTTTAGCTACTCTTTGAAGAAGGGGTTCTGGTAGCTGCTAATCTTAAAGTAAGCATCTTGAAACTACCAGCAGTTTCTATGGGAGAAAGATGAGGCTTTCGGTTCCTGTAAAGATTTACAGTCTCGAAAACCTATACAGGGTTGCTGTGAGTTGGAAATGACTGCACTGCACGTAACCACTACCATCACCAGCTACCCTTTGAACATTTCTTTTACTTCCTCATTTCTTCCATTTGCTTTAGTGTCTTTATGCTGGAGACCAAATTTCAGAGTCTCTCTGACTTAAACATTGGGGTCTTCTTTCTTTTTTCTCTTTTTAATGACCTTTTGTTTTCTACCTGTATAATGTTCTTTATGTTATCCCACAACTCTTTTGGCCTTCAGTCATTAGTGTCTAATGCATCAAATCTGTTCTTTTGTGGTCTCTAAATACAGGTGGGATATATTAAAGAAAAAAAGTCATACTTTGGCTCCTTTTTCCTTTTAATTTTCTTCAGCTTGAACTTTTATTTTAGCAATTGATCGTCTGTTCCTTATTTTAGCTGATGATATTGAACTTCACCATCTGTTTCCATAGATGTAAGCAGTTTGATTCTTTCATATTGAATCTGGTGAGGTTCACATGTGTAGCCACCTTTTGTGTTGCTGAAAAGAAGCATTTGCAATGAATAAGTCATTGGTGTTGCAAAATTGTATCTTGCTGTCTCCAACATCATTTCTATCACCAAAGGTCATGTTTTCCAACTAGAGATCCTTACTCTTTGCCTCGAACTTTCACATTCTAATCACCAGTAATCATCAATTAATTCAGTAATCATCAAATAATTCAGGTGGGATATATTCCAGGTCATATTTTGGCTCTCATGGACTTGTTTCCATTTTCGTCAGCTTCAGTTTGAGTTTGCATATGAGTAATTGATGGTCTGCTCTACAGTCTGCCCCTGGCCTTGTTTTGACTGATGATATGGGGCTTTTCCATCCTCTCTCTCCACAGATGTAGTCAATTTGATTTCTATGTATTCCATCTGGTGAGTTTCGTGTATATAATTGTCTCTTATGCTGTCTAAAGAAGGTATTTGAAATGAACAAATCATTGATTTTGCAGAATTCTCTCATGCATTCTCCAGCTTCATTTCTTTCAGCAAGGCCATATTTTCCAAGTACTTATCCTTCCTCTTTGTTCCCAACCTTTGCATTCCACTCACCAGTAATGATCAATATATCTTGATTGCATGTTTGATCAATTTCAGATTGAAGAAGTTGATAGAATTCTTCTATTTCATTCTCACTGGCTTTAGTGGTTGGTGTGTAAATTTGAATAAAAGTCGTATTAACTGGGGTTTCCTGTAGGTGCATGGATATTATCCTATCACAGACAGTGTTGTACCTCATGACTGATCTGGATATGTTCTTTTTGGTGATGAATGCTACAGCATTCCTCTTCAATTTGTCATTCTCGGCATAGTAAACCATGTGATTATCAGATTCAAAATGGCCAATACCAGTCCATGTCAGCTCACTAATGCCTAAGATATCGATGTTTATGCATTTCATTTCATTTTTGACAACTTCCATTTTTCCTAGATTCATACTTCGTACATTCCATGTTCTGATTTTCAATGGATGTTACAGCTGTCTCTCTTCATTTTGAGTTGTGCCTTATCAGCAAATGAAGGTCCTGTGGGATTTTCTCCCACGAGGTTTACTCCATTCACGTTATCATGTTCAACTCTACTTTGAGGAGGCAGCTCTTCCCCAGTCGCATTTTGAGTGACTTCCAACCTGAGGGGCTCATTTTCTGGCACTATATCTGACAGTGTTTCTCTGCTATTCATAAGGTTTTCGTCATTCTTTCTTCCTAGTCTGTCTTTGTCTGGAAGCTCATCTGAAACTTGTCCACCATGGGTGACCCTGCTGGTATTTAAAATACCAGTGGCATAGTTTTCAGAATCATAGCAACTCACAAGCCACAACGATACGACAAGCTGACAGATGAGTGGTGGCCGTTTGGGTAAGACACGATAAACAAGTAGTCTAAGGTTTATCAACAAAACAAATTTAAGATGTATCCTAGGTTGGCTCAGTAGGAGTAGTGATGCTTATTGCTTGATCTAAGGACTGGCATGGATATTGTCATATACTTATGGGAGACAAAGACCAGGAGAAAATAGCTTTCATCTGCCCACCAATTTTTTTCCACCATTTTGGTATGAGTCTCTCTGAAGTCATTGTGTTCTAGTGGTTAATAGAGATGGTTGCTGTTGTTGTCGTATGTCATGGAGTCGATTCCGATTCATAGAGACCCTATACAGGGTTTCTGAGGCTGTAAATCTTTACGGGAGCAGAAAGCCTCATCTTTCTCTTACGGAACAGCTGACCATGAGATTAGCAGCCCGATTCGTAACCACTACACTACCAGAGCGCCTTAATAGAGATGGTATAAAGGTATAAATTACATGGAACGGCTGATGTATTTGAGTAATATAGTTGGCCTTGGAAGAACTTTGCAAGGTCATTGGAAACAATTCCTTAAACAGTTACATTTCCTTAAGCAGAAATTGTTATTGGACAAATATGGTATTATATACTGAACTCTATATGACATCTTTGTTCCAAATATGAATGAATACAGATTTGTCCTGAAGCACCAGGTAATTCTGACCAGTTCAAAAGAAATAAAGAAAATTTACAGTTTATGCAGTAATATTAACATTTTATTAAAATGTATCATGAATTTCTAAATCATTAAAGAATATCAGGCTAGATACCAAATCAAAAACCCGCTAACATCATGTTGTTTCTGACTCATAGTGACCCTGTATAGGGATTCTGAGGCTGTAAATCTTTATGGGAACAGAAAGCCTCAGTTTTCTTCTGAGGAGAGGTTGGTGGGTTTGAACTGCCTACATTGCAGTTAGCAGCCCAGAGCTTATCCCACAGCACCACCCGGGCTCCTTATCTGGTTGGATAGTGGTTTTGAAACCTGGAAAAGAGGAACAAGGATCAGTTTTGAAGAAAACAGGCAAGCCTGGGAGCTGGCAACCTATAATACTTGAGTACCAATTAATTAACATCCATATATTAACTTCTGTAGATCTTAAAAATTCTCTTCATACCAGGCACATATTAGCTTGGAAGGTTTATGGAGAATTCAAGGGAGATTCTGGGGAGAATTGAAGTATATCTGACAGTAAGATGATAACTCACATTTGAAGAATCTAGTTCTAAAGTCCACATTTTCTAATACTAATATTTTAATCACTCTGAGAACTATAAAAGTTCATAGTATTTGCATAGATAAAATAGAGTCAATTTCTTAAATTTGAGAATAATTCTATTCCTTGGACCTATTTATTGTTGTTGTTAAGTGTCATCGAGTCGGTTCCGACCCATGGTGACCCTGAACAGGGTTTCCGAGGCTGTAAATCCTTACGGGAGCAGAAAACCTCATCTTTCTCCCGCAGAGCAGCTGGTAGTTTCGAACTGCTGACCTTGCGATTCACAGCCGAATTCGTAACCACTACGCTACCAGAGCTCCTTTTTTTAAATAAGTGATATGAAATATAGACTTGACAGCACCTAACAACAACAAATACAGCCCCATTATTTTCACTTTGAAGGCACTTCAAGTTTCCCTTTAGAAACTTTCTGAGAAGAGAAGTTCTCTTACTAATCAGTCTCCATTGTATTATCACACACTAGTTCCTTAACTATTGCCTACCCGAGAGGCTGAGTCCCATAGTGTCTTATTAACATGTGTTCATTTCCAGGGCACCAATGCCACTCAGGTGCTAAACTGTAATGAAGCCCTGTGAAACCTAGCTCCCTCCAGACAGTGAGAATTAGCATGTGACTTGTACTTGTGTACTGGGAATGTCATCGTGAAGATCAGAGGTACTACAGAAAAAGAAAAACATTATGACTGTCTTGGTTAATATACGTTGTCAACACAAGTATGTTCTTGTGCTAATTGGAGAGTTAAACTAAATGGCTGCTTCTCTCAAAGGACAAAGGGGATGTCTTTTCAGAGTGGTGACAGACATCTGGAATTAAAGGAGTAGGTTGCATACAATTTACTACTTTTTGAACAAAGAAGCATCTTCCCAGAATGACTCCAGCTCCCCTTGCTCATTTCCCAATTTCCTACTTTAAATGTGCCTCCAGATTAGTGTGGAGTCCTGGTGTGGCGCTCCGGTTGATGTGCTAGACTGCAATGTCAGTGGTTCAAGCTCACCAGCCACTCCTCAGAACCCTATATAGGGTCGCTATGGGTTGGAACTGACTGGATGACACTAAACAACACAACAGCAGCAGATTAGCGTGGTGTGGCTCTGTAGGATCAGTGCTGGATTGTGAGCCACAATGTCGGCAGCTAAAACCGACCAGTTACTCCTTGCAAACCCTATACAAGGTAGCAATGAGTTGGAACTGACTTGATGGCACTAACCACAACACACAGAGATTAAGTAATGGTTTACAAACTGGGCTGCTAACTGCAAGATCAGCAGTTCGAATCTATGAGTTGCTCCACAGGTGAAAGATGAGGTTTTCTGTTTCTGTTAAGATTTCCAGCCTCAGAAACCCTATACAGAGTTGTTATGAGTTGGAACCAGCTAGATGGCATGTAACAACCACAACAGATTAACCAAGATATTTCTCTTAATCCTTAGTCTTCAATTCCTGTCTCACTGTAAGGGAAAAATGATTCCTCCATATTCAGTTAATATAGCATGGAGGTGGTGGTTATGTGCTGTGGAGTTGCTATTGGTTCCGGCTCATAGCAACTCTGTAAAGCGTTTCTGAAGCTGTAAATCTTTACAGTAGCAGAAAGCCTCATCTTTCTCCTGCAGAGCAACTGGTGGATTCAAACCACACTGACCTTGTGTTTAGCAGCCCAATTTGTGACTCACTGTGCTACCAGAGCACCTTAATATAGCATTATTGTTTTTGTTGTTCAGTGCCTTTTAGTCAGTTCCGACTCATAGTGACCCTGTTTAGGGTTTCTGAGGCTTTAAATCATAGCAGGTGCAGAAAACCTCCTCTTTCTACTGTGTAGTGACTGGTGGTCTCCAACTGTGGTCCCTTGTTTATCATATGGAGCTGCCACGTTCTCTAATATAGCATTGTTAAGTGCTGTCAAATTGGTTCCGATTCATAGCGACTCTGTATAGGGTTTCAGAGAGGCAGTTGTGAGTTTGTCAACATGTGGTTCACACCAGTGCTGATCCTACAGCGCCACATCAGGAGTCCTGAATACAGCATTTGTTGTTGTTGTTAAGTGCCGTCGAATCGGTTCCGACCCATAGCAATCTTTTATAGGGTTACTGAGGAGTGACTGGTGAGCTCGAACCACCAACCTTGCATTCATTCAAACTGACTTCACAGTCCAGCGCATTAACCCGCAGTGCCAAACCAGTACTCTGAATAAAATACCTAAAAACCTAGAAAGCTATAAAGTGCCTAGAAAAAATAGAAAGCTATAGAGTGCCTAGAAAAAGTAGAAAGCTATAGAGTGTCTAGAAAGGTCCCTGTACTAACTTTATACTTTTTTTAGGACTCTTTATTTGGTGACCTGGTGTGGCGCTGTGGGTTCATGTGCTGGACTATGAAGTCGGTTTGAACCTCAAGGTTGGTGGTTCAAGCTCGGCAATTATTCGTCAGTCAGGAATCCTATGCAGGGTCGTGATGGGTCCGAACCGACTTTATGACAGTAACAACAACAACAGCCCTGTAAAGTAGGGGTGGGGAATGTCCGGCCTGCGGGTCGTATAAGGCCAAAAAATCATTTCGTCTGACCTTGCCAAGGCAATTAAAGTTCCAGCCTTCACGTTGTTGTTGTTAAGTGCCGTACAGTCGATTCCGACCCATAGCGGCCCTGTATAGGGTTTCTGAGGAGCAGCTGGTGAGCCTGAACCACCGACCTTGCAGTTCAAACGGCTTTGCAGTCTGGCGCATTCACCCACAGCGCTACACCAGGACTCCAGCCATCACATTGTTGTTGTTGTTATGTGCCGTGGATTAAGGGTGAGTTAATTAAATGACCAAATATAGTAGGCTAATAATTTGTACGGGTCTCATTGATGTTATAAATTTTGGTAGAAAAAAGGTTCACCACCCCTGCTATGCAGGGTTTCTGACAGCGGCTGGTGGGTTTGAACTGCCTGCATGTGGTTAACGCATTTAACAGCCCGGTGCCTATCCTGCAGTGCCACTACCTTATTCTTTTAAACTCAAGAAGAGAATGGAATATTTTTTCTAATTTAATTGGATGTAGTGCTGTGGGTTAATGGACTGCAAAGTCAGTTTGAACTTCAAGGTCTGCGGTTCAGGCTCACCAGCTGCTCCTTGGTAACCCTATACAGGGTCGCTATAGATTGCAACTGACTTGACAGCACTTAACAACAACAACCATTAAAAACAACAACAACAATAAAACATGGTTACCGTGGAGTTTGACTCATGGCGACCCTATAAGACAAAGTTGAACTGCTTCATGGGTGTCCAAGACTAAACTTTATGGAGACTGGATGCCACCATGCTGTTCTCTGCAGAGGGGCTGGTTAGAGTGAACTGCTAACCAGTTAGCTAGCAATGGAACACTCAGCAACTGGGCCACCAGGGATCCCTAATTTATTGGATACTTTCCATGGTTTATTAGGATAATTTCTCCTTTCTTTCACAATTTTTACCTGGTGTTATTATCTTTTTTGTGTTTTGTTTTATTAATGTTCTTTGTGTTAGCTCAAATCCAAACCTTGCTAAATTTGTATAAACCACCTCTCAGTATATCCAAATGCATTCATTATTCTATTAATTTAATTTTTGAAAATATTTCCCCAGAAATTTATTTGCTACAGTACTTAATTGGTGCTCAGCATATTGGATATAGAATTATGATCTTGGGGTCTCTCTTTATCATTATCCTGGAGAATTATTTTGCCTCTAACTTAGGTTGTGTCTCTGGTTCCTAAATTTTGTGTTCATTTTTGTTGGTTTATTCCTTATATTTAAAAAAAACTCCTTCAGTACCTTCCTGAAAAAGTGATAATTTTATTGAGACTTTGTTGTTGTTGAGTCGGTTCCGACCCATAGCGACCCTGTATAGGGTTTCCGAGGAGCAGATGGTGAGATTGAACTATCAATCTTGTGGCTCAAACGACTTTGTAGTCCAGCGCATTAACCCATACAACCACACCACAGATTTAAGATGTCTGAAAATATCCTTATTGCATAGATGTGTTGTCTGACTATAAAATTCTAGTTTGGAAATTTTTTCCCTTTAAAATTTCAAAATTCAATAGAATTGGCTTCCCTGGTCATTCTGTTATGTCATTAATGCTATGGTGTGATGCTGCAGGATAATGTGCTGGATTGCTAGGTCAGTTTGAACTACAAGGTCGGCAGTTCAAACTCACCAGTTGCTCCTCAGATACCCTATACAGGGTCACTATGAGTTGGAACCAACTCGACGGCACTTAACAACAATAAAAACAGCATGCTAAGAAGGGTTCCAAAAGCTTCATGAGACTGTCAAAAGAATCCATGGCACACACAAAAAGGTAAAGAACCCCTGTTTGGTGAAATAAATAAAAGTTCAGACAAAGGTGGATTAAAAAATTTTTCAAAGTTCTGGATTGCTCTGTTGTTTTCTAGTTTCCAGTGTGGATGTTGAGAACCATGAAGCCATTATGATTCTTGATTCTGTGTTTTGATTGTTGTTTTGCTACCTCTCTGGGAATTTGAAGTATCTTCTCATTCATCCAAGTGGTTTGAAATTTCATGATGATGTGTCTCAGTGTAAACTTATTTTCACCCATTGCCCTGGTTACTACTCAGACCCATTCAGTCTGAAAACCCATGTCTAGGATGGTTAAAAAAAAAAAAGTTTGCTCTGATGATTCCCTTCCCTTCATTTTTTTTTTTTCATGGCCAAGACAAGCGTTTTTATCTTTTGCAGAGTTTGAATTTGGGGAAATTAAGGGTTGCCAGCATCTGTATCCTGCCCTAATTTTTTTTTTTTTTTTAATTTAAGGTTTTTTATTGTGGATTGGGTGAAAGTTTACAGGGCACATCATCAGTTTCACATTCAACAATTCAT
>NW_006408587.1:1963425-1970406 GCF_000296735.1 Chrysochloris asiatica
GACTAGAAAGCAATAGATTTCTTGCTTCTGCCACAAATTCCTCCAGCTGTGAGCCTTCCAACCTTCTAAGTATTCCTTTATATGTGGTTCAGAGTTTTGGGACCAGCCCCTTGAACCTGCTTGGTCGGGTATTCTGTGTTGTTGTTGGCGGAGCTCTCTGCTATACATCCACCCCATCCGCCATCTTGTTTGTTCTCTCCTGCCCTCCCTTCCCTTCATTTTTATGTCAGTTTTTCTAAACCTCTTCGACTGGTATTCTAATTTTCTTATCCTTTGTCTCTGTGTTTTGGTTTATAATCTGAAGAAATTTTCTCGAGTTTATTCTCTAATTTTTCTGTTCAGTTTTACCTGTTTTTGACCATATTTTTAATTACCAAGGGCTGATTTTTAGTCTTTGAATGTTCCTTTGTTAAACCATGCCGTTCATATTTCAAAGACCAATATCTTCACTCCTCTGAAAATACCTATCTCCTGGCATAAATTGTTTTCTTTAATTTGCTTTTTATTATTTTTTTTTATATATACTTTGGTCTGTTTTTCATGTTAAGGATTTTTGGCTGCCTCTGGTAGCATAGTGGTTATGAATTGGGCTGTGAACTCCAAGCTCAGCAGTTTCAAACTACCAGCTGTTCGTGGGAGAAAGATGAAGCTTTCTGCTTCTGTAAAGATTTACAGCCTTGGGAACCCTATACAGGGTCACTATGAGTCGAAACCAACTACACAGCACATAATCACCACCTTATCTAAGATGTTGTTGTTGTGCTGTTTAATTGGTTCATACTCATGTTGTTGTTGTTAGGTGTCATTGAGTCAGTACCGACACATTAGCAACCCTATGCACAACAGAATAAAACACTGCCCGGTCCTGGGCCAACCTCACAGTTGTTGACACATTTGAACCCATTGATGCTGCCACTTGGCCAATCCAGCTCACTGGGGGTCTTCTTCTTTTTCTCTTACCCTCCACCTTACCAAACATGATATCCCTCTTCAGTGAGTGACTGGTCGCTCCTGACAATATGTCTGAAGTATGAGAGATGAAGTCTGGCTATCCTGGCCTCCAAGGAGCACTCTGGCTGCACTTCTTCCAACACAGATATGTTGGTTCTTTTGGCAGCTCATGGCACTTTCAATATTCTCCTCTAACACCATAACTCAAAAGCATCAATTCTTCTATGGTCTTCCTTATTCACTGTCCAGCTTTCGCATGCATATGAGATTATTGAAAATACCATGACTTGGGTCAGGCGCACTTTAGTCCTCAAGCTGACATCTTTGCTCTTCAACACTTTAAAAAGGTCTTGATTAGCAGATTTGCCTAATGCAATATGTAATTTTATTTCTTGACTGCTGCTTCCATGAGTGTTGATAGTTGATCCAAGAAGAATGAAGTCCCTGACAACTTCAGTCTTTTCTCCGTTGATAAGAATGTCTGTCAGTTTGTCATACTGTGGTGTCTTGTGAGTTGCTCTGATTCTGGAAGCTATGCCACTATTATTTTAAATACCAGCAGAGTCACCCATGGTGGACAGGTTTCAGATGAGCTTCCAGACAAAGACAGACTAGGAAGAAGGAGAAATGAACAATTTCCAAATATTTAGCCACTGAAAACCTTATGAATAGCAAAGAAACACTGTCAGATATAGTGCTGGAAAATGAGCCCCTCAGGTTGTAAGGCACTCAAAATGCACCTGGGGAAGAGCTGCCTCCTCAAAGTAGAGTTGACCATGATGATGTGAGTGGAGTAAAGCCCTCGGGACCTTCATTTGCTGATGGGGCACAACTCAAAATGAAGAGAAGCAGCTATAAACATCTGTTAATAATTAGAACATGTAATGTATGAGGTATGAATCTAGGAAAATTGGAAGTTGTCAAAAATGAAATGGAACACACAGACATCGATATCTTAGGCATTAGTGAGCTGAAATGGACTGGTATTTTGAATCAAACTTACAGTGACCCTATATATAATAGAAAGGAGCTCTGGTAGTGTAGTGCTAATGAATTGGGCTGCGAACCTCAAGGTCGGCAGTTCGAAACTACCAGCGGTTCCGTGGGAGAAAGATGAGGCGGTCTGCTCCCGTAAAGATTTACAGCCTTGGAAACCCTGTACAGGGTTGCTATGGGTTGGAATTGACTCGACAGCACTTAACAACAACAACAAATATGTAATAGAAGAAAACATTGCTTGATCCTGTGCCATCCTCACAATTACTGCTATGTTTGAGTCCATTTTTGCAGCTGTGTAAATCAATCTGTAGCATCAATCTTCCTCTTTTTCACTGACCTTCTGCTTTTCCATGCATGATGTCCTTCTTCAGGGACTACTTCCTTTTGATGTCCAAAGTACGTAAGACAAAGTCTCACAATCTTCATTGCTAAGAAACATTCTGGCTGCACTCCTTCCAAGACAGATTTATTAGATTTTTGACAATCATCATTGTTGTTGTTTTTAGGTGCTGTCAAATCAGTTTTGACACGTAGTGAACCTATTTACAAGAGAATGAAACACTGAGTGGTTCTGAGCTATCCTCACAATTGTTATGCTTGATCCCATTGTAACATCTATGTTAGTTCAGGTTTTGTGTCAACTTGACTGGGTCAGGATTATTAGCGGTTTGGCAGTTGTGATGTAGTTATCCTCATAATGAGATCTAATCTATGGTGAGGTCTGCTATCGCAGCCTTTCAATTGAAAGGAAGTCACCTTGGCGGTGTGGCCTGCTTCCAATATATTAGACACTCAGGCAAAGCTTGCTTGCTTGCTTGCTTTCTGCTGAGTCTGGATCTTGCATCTGGTTTGTCCTTTCATCTCTGGTTCTATGGACTTGAGCCAGTTGACTGCTCATGAGTTGTCTGCCTACTGTCTGACTTGTTGATCTTGGTTCATTTGACCTGGACTTGGAACTCTTGCATATCTACAATTGTGTGACCTATGCTGTAAATTTCTTTTTATATATACATATATAAGGTTCACTGGTTTTGCTCCCCTAGAGAACCCAGCCTAAGACACCATCTCATTGAGCATCATCCTTTTTCAGTGACCCTCTATTTTATCAAGTATGATGTCTTTCTACAAGGACTGGTCCTTCCTGATAACATGTGCAAAGTATGTGAGATTAAGTCTTCCCATCCTTGCTTTTAAGAAACATTCTAGCTGTACTTCTTTCCAAGACAGAATTTTTCATTCTGATGGCTGTTGTTAAGTGCCACAGAGTCATTTCCAACTCATAGTGATCCTTTATAGGGTTTCTGAGGAGTAAGTGGTGAGCTTGAACTAACAACCGTACAGTTCAAACTGACCTTGCAGTCCAGAGCATTAACCCACAGCACCACACCTGGACACCTTACTCTCATAGGTGGTGGTGGTGATGGTGATTATGTGCCGTGGACTCGGTTTCAACTCATATCAACCATGCATAGGGTTTCCGAGGCTGTAAATCTTTATGGGAGCAGAAAGTCTCATCTTTCTCATGCTTGTAGTTTTAAACTGCTGAATTTGAGGTTATCAGCCTGACTCATAACCACAACGCTACCAGAGCTCCTTCCTATATAGCTATGAGAGTGTGGATATATAATTTTGAGACTAAAGAGAGAGTGCATAATTGGAATAATGGATCTGTCTACCATAATTTTCTAAACATGATGAGTTTTCTTTTTCTTTTTAAAATTTATTCAGTACTTCCCTTTGTTCCTCTCTCCATCTCCCATGCTTTTATCTGAGACTGTTTTTTTTTTTTTTAAATCAGGCTGCTATTGTTTTTAATTTGAATATTCATTCTTACAGCAATATGGACCTGCAGGACACTGCATGAATCTGAGTTTTTATGGTGGCTGCTGGGATGAGCGGCTCAGAATCTTCCTCAGGAATGAAGGATGAATTTCCACAGGTGCTGAGAGTGTTGCCAAAGAGTGCTCAGCAGCCAGACACCAGCTAAAAGTGCCTTGATTGAAGACAGTTGCCCCCTTCCTAGGTAGCTCACATTGAATGACTAGCCCAATTGAGGACAGAAAGGTCAGCACTTCTGTCCTATTGTGGGGTAGTTCTATAGTGATTAGATTTTCAGAACTCCTCCTAAACTGAGCTAAGTCTTGCTGTATGTTGAACTGTTCTCCATCTGCCTAATTATACTCACTTATTCGCTTTCTTTTTTATTAATATTTTATTGTGATTTTGGTTTATACAGTAGTTTAGGTTTCCATCAAACAATTATTACACCAATTGTTTGGTGACATTAGTTACATTCTTCACAAAGTATAAACATTTTCATTATTTCCATTCTGGTTGTTCTGTATCCATTAATCTAGTATCCTTGCCCTCTTACATTCACATCTTTGTTGTAATGTAATTGTTGACCTTTTGACTTCATATGGGTGATTTTTTTAAAGGAGCACAGTACTCATTGGTGATAGTCTTTCCTTTTGAACCATTCTGTTATTTAGCAAAAAGTAACTTCAGGGGCTAGTTTGGGGTCAAGGTTTAGAGGGATTTCAGGGGAATGGTCTCAGGGAATTCTCCATCTCAACCAATCCAGTAGACATAGTTTCTTTTCTCCCACTCTATTAGAGTGACCCTGATCAGAATGGTTGTTTATGGTTGCTGGGCACCATCTAGTTTTTCTGGTCTCAGGGTATATGAGGCCATGGTTTGTGTATTATCCTGTAGACTAATTTCTCTTTAAGTCTATGCTTTCCTTCTTTCTATTTTGCTCCTGACAAGCAGAGGCTAATAGTTGTATTTTAGATGGTCACTTGCAAACTTTTAAGATCCCAGACACTACTCATAAAACTGGGATGTAGAACATAAGCTTTAGGAAGTATACTATGCCAAAGCTAATTGATTGAGAAGTCCTATGTGACTATGATCCTAATCTTCAAACCTAGGAAACCAATCCTGTGAGGTGCTTGATTATGACTAAGAAGTAGCCATAAGAGTACCCCATATGCTTGAATATATATATATATATATATATGAATATATGTGTATACAGTCTCATATATGCATATATATATGCAAACACCTATATATACTCATGGAGTCCTGGTATGGCACTGTGGGTTAATGTGTTGGACTATAAATTCGGTTTGAACAGCAAGGCTAGCAGTTCAAGCTCACCTGCTGCTCCTTGTAAACCCGATATAGTGTTGCTATGGGTCAGAGCCGACTTAACGGAACGTAACAACAACAACATCTATACTAACATATATGTACTCTTATGAGAAGGCTTCACAAATTTTATGGGAAAACTGAATGAAAAGATAATGGAATTTTTCCACTAGAGAATGAATCCTTTTCTCCTTCTATTCCTCTACCCTTCCATCCTTAGTAATCACTAATTAATATTGCTGTTTTTAAGTGCCATCAAGTTAGTTCCTGTTGGAGACTACCCAAAAACTAGCCATGAGGAAGGGGTCAAGTCTGAACATTGGCTTGAGGAAGTGGCACACCGCTAGTGATTCACGTCAAGTGTAATATATTGGCACACTGATGTAGAACGTGATGCCCAGATGTGATGACTCAGACACAGTGTGGTGTTCTTGGGTTAATGAAAAGCTAAATAGTGGGTCTGTTTTTGGCCAGGAAATGTTCCTGGCCTAAAAAGTCAAATAGTCTTCAGTGTATTTTTGATGCATACTTTCTGGGAGGTTTCGTGGAATGCAGAGTCTAATAAATACTGAGACATGCTTTATCTTGGGGCTCTTGATCCTAGATATCACGAGTCCTGCTGTCTCTCTTAAACCCTAACTAGTGTGTGTGTTTTATTTCTAAAGCTGTGTTGTCTCATTCTGACCCTGGTTGCATGAGCTGGCTCGTGCAAGTTCCAACTCATAGCAACCTTGTATAGGGTTTCTGAGGAGTGGCTGGTAGATTTGAACTGCAGACCTTGCAGTGCAAACAGACCTTGCAGACCAGTCCTTATCCTACAGTGTCCACCAGGATTTAGTTTCTGTCTGTTAACCTGTTGATGCCATTTCATAAAAGTGAGAACATACTATATATATACATAGTAAATGATTAATTTTGTTCAACATAGTGTCCTCCAGGTTCATCCACGTTCCAAGATGTTTTGGGCCCTCATTTTTCTTTATCTCTGAGTCGTATTTCATTCTATGCATATACCACATTTTACTTATCCATTCATCCATTGATGGGAACTTAGGTTGTTTGCATCTTTTTGTTATTGTAAATAGTGCTGTGATAAACATAGGTATACATATGTCTGTTCATGTCACTCTTATTAGGTTCCTAGGATATAGGATAATTGCTAGATCATACTAGCTCTAAATCTAGTATTTTGAGGAATTACCGGACTGTTTTCCACAAAGGCTGTACCATTTTTCATTCCCAACAGCAATGGATATTGTTGTTGTTAGATGCCATTGAGTCAGTACTAACTCATAGCAAACCTGTGTACAACAGAAAGAAACACTGCCCCATCCTGGGCCAACTTCACAGTTGTTGCCATGCTTGAGCCCATTGATGCTGCCACTTTGCCAATCCATCTCAATGGGAATCTTCCTCTTTTTCTCTGACCCTCCACCTTACCAAACTTAATATCATTCTCCAGCGACTGGTCCCTCCTGACAACATGTCCGAAGTATGAGAGACTAATTTGGCCATCCTGGCCTCCAAGGAGCACTCTGGCTGCACTTCTTCCAACACAGATCAGTTTGTTCTCTTGGCAGCCCATGGCACTTTCAATATTATCCTCCAGCACCATAATTCAAAAGCATCAATTCTTCTACAGTCTTCCTTATTCATTGTCCAGCTTTTGCTTGCATATGAGGTTATTGAAAATACCATGGCTTGGGTCAGGCGTACCTTAGTCCTCAAGCTGACATCTTTGCTCTTCAACACTTTAAAAAGATCTTGTGCAGCAGATTTGCCTAATGCAATATGTAATTTTATTTTTTGACTAGTGCTTCTGTGAGTGTTGATAGTTGATCCAAGAAGAATGAAGTCCTTAACAACTTCAGTTTT
>NW_006408587.1:1970506-1984704 GCF_000296735.1 Chrysochloris asiatica
TAATCCATACTGAAGGCTGTGGTCTTTGATCTTCATCAGTAAATATTTTAAGTCCTCTTCACTTTCAGCAAGCAAGGTTGTATCATCTGTATATCTCAATGGATAAGGGCTCCAATTTCTCTATATCCCCTCTAACACTTGTTATTTCTTTTCTTTCTTTTTAAAATTTTAACTGTCCAAGTGGAAGTGAAATTGTGGTTACGGATAAGGCTGCTAACCTCAAGGTTGGCAGTTTGAAAATACCAGACATTCCGTGGGAGAAAGATGAGGCTTTCTGCTCCTGTAAAGAATTGCAGCCTCGAAAACCCTGTGCAGGGTCACTATGAGTTGGAACTGACTCCACGGTACTTAACAACAACAACAGTGACATTAAACATCTCTTCATGTATCTGTCGATCATTTGAATATCCTCTTTCATGTCTTTGATTTGGCTATTTTTCTTTTTGTTGTTAAATTATAGAATTTTTCTATATATTTTAGATATTAAACCCAATTGTTATGTCATTCACAAAGACTTTTTACCAGTCTGTAGAATATCTTTTTACTGTTTTGGTAGCACCTTTTGATAAATATATTTCAAAAAAGTATTTAACTTTCATGAGATCCCAGTTATTTATTTTTTTCTGGCTTGTGCATTCATTGTTGTCTTTGGTAATCATTGAAGATCATTAGGTCCCAACGTTTTATTTTATTTACTTTCATTCTAAGAACTTACAGTCTTCGATTGAATATTTAGATCCTTGATCCATTCTGAATTAGTTTTTGTGTATGCTGTGAGATATGGATCTTGTTTCATTTTATTGCTTTGAGGGGAGGTTCAGTTTTGCCAGCACTATCTGTTGAAGACATTGTTTCTCCCTTGTATAAAACCTATTTACCACAGATGTTTGGGTTTATTTCTCAATTTCTAATTTTATTCCATTAGTCTATTATTCAAACCCATCCAGAGGTTGGAACTGGAAGACAGGCTTTGTGATCTGCTTCTGAAAACTCACAGCCTTAAAAACCCAATGGACTTCTGGCAAGACGGTAGATGAGGCAGACATGCTACACTACACAGACCCTCTAAACAAAGATTGTTGTTGTTGTTGTTAGGTGTCAGCGAGTCAGTACCAACTCACAGCAACCCTATGCAAAACAGAATGAAACCCTGCCCAGTCCCGTGCCAACCTCACAATCATTGCCATGCCTGAACCCATTGCTGCCATCACTGTGCCAATCCATCTCATTAGAGGGTCTTCTGCTTTCTCTCTGACCCTCCACTTAACCAAACTTCATCTCCTTCTCCAGGGACTGGTTCCTCCTGATAATATGTCTGAAGTATGAGAGATGAAGTCTGGTTATCCTGGTTTCCATGGAGCATTCTGGTTATACTTCTTCCAACACAGATTGATTTGTTCTTTGGCAGTCCATGGTACTTTTAATATTCTCTTTCAACACCATAACTTAAATGCACCAATTCTCCTATGGTCTTCCTTATTCACTGCTCAACTTTCACATGCATATAAGGTTACTGAAAATACTATGGTTTGGATCAGGTACACCTTAGTCCTCAAACTGGCATCTTTGCTCTTCAACACTTTAAAGAGTTCTTGTGCAGCAGATTTGCCAAATGCAATATGTCATTTGATTTCTTGACTGCAGCTTCCATGAGTAGTGATGGTTGATTTGAGCAAAATGAAGTCGTTGACAACTTCAATCTTTTCTCTACTGATATGGATGTTGTTTATTGGTCCAGTGGTGAGGATTATTTTTTCTTTACATTGAGGTACAACCCATAGCAAAGACTGTGGTCTTTAAACTTCATCAGTAAGTATTTTAAGTCCTCTTCACTTTCAGAAAGCTAGTTTGTGTCATCTGCATATTGCAGATTGTTAATGAGTCTTCCTCCAATCCTGATGCCATGTGTTTCTTCGTATAATCCAGCTTCTCATATTATTTGCTCAGTATACAGATTGGATAAGTATGGTGAAAGAATACAACCCTGGCACACAATTTTCCAAATTTTAAACCATTCAGTGTTTCCTTGTTCTGTTCAAACAACTGCCTACTGGTGTATGTACAGGTTCCTTATGAGCACAGTTAAGTGTTTTAGAGTACTCATACTTCACAATGTTGTCCATAGATTGTCATGATCCACACAATTGAAATCCTTTTGTGTAATCAATAAGGCATAGGTGAACATCTATTCTCTGCTCTCAGCCAAGATCAATCTGACATTAGTAGTGATATCCCTCATTCCACGTCCTCTATTGAATCTGGCTTGAACCTCTGAAAATTCTCTGTCAATGTAAGGTTGCAGCTATTTTAGCATTATTTTTAGCAAAAATTTACATATTAATGATATTATCTGATGATTTCTGCTTTCCATTGGGTCACCTCTCTTTGGAATGGGCAAAAATACAGATCTCTTCCAGTTAGTTGGCCATGTAATTGTCTTGCAAGTTTCTTGGCATACATGAATGAGTGACTCCAGTGCTGCATTAGTTTGTTGAAAGACTTCAATTTGAATTCCATCAATTCCTGGTGCCTTGTTCCTTGCCAGTGCTTTCAGTGTACCTTTGATTTCATCCTTAAGTATCATTGGCTCTTGATCATATGTTGTCTCTTTAAGTGGCTAAACACCGACCATTTCTTTTTGGTACAGTGATTCTGTGTATTCCTTCCATCTTTTTTCAATGCTTTCTGTATCATTCAATATTTTGCCCATTGAATCCTTCAATATTGCAAGTCAAGGCTTCATTTTTTTTTTTTTTTTTTCCAGTTTCTTCAGCTTGAGAAATGCTGAGTGTGTTTTTCCCTTTTGGTTTTCTAACTGCAGGTCATTGCACATTTCATTATAATATTTGGCCTTGTCTTCTGGAGTTAACCTTTGAAATTTTCTGTTCAGCTTTTTTTACCTGCTCATTTCTTCCATTTGCTTTAGAGTGTTTCTGTGCTGGAGAGCTAGTATCAGAGTCTCTTGTGATACCTATTTTATTTTTTCCTTCTTTCCTATCTTCTTAATGACCTTTTTCTTTTTTCTTATATGTTGTTCTTAATATCATCCCACAACTCTTTTGGTCTTTGATTTTAAGTGTCTAATGCATCAAATCTCCTCTTCAGATGATATCTAAATTCAGGTGGGATATATTCAAGGTCACATTTTGGTTTTAGTGGACTTGTTTTAATTTCTTCAGCTTCAGACTGAATTTGCATAAGAGTAATTGAGGGTCTGTTTCACAGTTTTCCTAGGGCCTTGTTTTGGGCCCTTTGATGATACAGAACTTTCCCATCATCTCTTTCTAAAGATGTAGTCAGTTTGATTTCTGTATATTCCATGTGGTGAGGTTCATGTATAAGTTGTTGTTGTTACATGCCTTTGAATTAGTTCCAACTCATAATGACCCTACGCACAACAGAATGTAACACTGCCTGGTCCTGTGATAGCCTCACAATCATTGCTACGTTTGAATCCATCGCTGCTGCCACTGTGCCAATCCATCTCATTTGTGACTGTCCTCTTTTTCTCTAACCCTCCATTTTACCAAACATGATATCCTTCTTCAGGGAATGATCTCTCTTAACAAAATGTCCAAAGTATGAGAGACAAAGTCTGGCCATCCTGGCTTTCATGGAGCACCCTGGCTGTACTTCTTCCAACAAGGATTGGTTTGTTCTTTGGCAGTCCATGGTACTTTGAATATTTTCCTCCAACACCATAACTCAGATGCATCAATTCTTCTCCAGTCTGGATTATTCATTCAGCATACAGACTGAATAATTACTGTAAAAGAATATAAACCTGATGCACACCTTTCTTCATTTTAAACCATTCAGTATCCCTTTGTTCTGTTCTGACAGCTGTCTCTTGGTCTATGCAGATTTCTCCTGAACACAATGAAGTGTTCTGGAAGACCCATCTTTCACAATGTTATTCATAGTTTATCAAGGTCCACAAAATTGAAAGCATTTGCATAGTCAAAAAAGCACAAGTAAACATCTTTGTGGTCTTCTCTGCTTTCTGTCAAGATTCGTTTGACATCAACAATGATAGCACTAGTTCCATGTCCTTTTCTGAGCCTGGCTTGTGTTTCTGGTAGTGCTCTGTTGACATACTGTTGCAGCCATTTTTGAATTATCTTCAGCAAAATTTTACATGCGTGTGATATTACTGATATTGTTCGATGATTTCCACATTCCATTGCATCACCTCTCTTTAGAATTGGCACAAATACAGATCGCTTCCAATCTTTTGGTCAGGTACCTATCTTCGAAAATTTTTGGCATAGATAAATGCGTGCCTCCAGTGCTGCATCAGCACATCTTAACATCGTTTCCCCACTTTTACTCATTTATACCATGCCCCAGTCTTTGTATCCTCAAGCCCTGTTGTTCCATGGTTGTGTTTACATCGTTATTTACCTCTTTCCTACTTAGTCCATGTAAACCTGCCTAGCTATCCTCCCATCCGCCTTGTGTTTCCTTTCCCCTTCCCCTTCTATTGTGTGTGCCTCCCAGCACCCAAACTACCCTGTGTCTATTCTTTACCCTGTGCTCCACTGTCCTGTGCCTATTCCCTACCCTGTGCTCCACCTTCCCCTCCTTCCCCTCACCCCACATCATACACGTGGTAACCAACAAAAAAATAAAATGAAAAAAAAAAGCAATGAAAAAATTTAAAAATTTCCCCCCCATTTAGTGTGGGTGCTTTTTCTTAGTCTTTTACAATAATGGTCCTATGCCGTATTTCTTCTTTTGTGACTGACTGATTTCACTCAGCATAATGTCCTCAAGGTTCATCCATGTTATGCAGTGGCTTGCTGCTTCCTTGTTATTCTTCAAGGTAGCATAATATTCCATTGTGTGTATGTACCAAAGTTTGTTTATCCATTCTTCCTTTGATGGGTACTTAGACTGTCTCAATCTTTTTGCTATTCTAAATAGTGCTGCTATGAACATTGGTGTGCATATATCTACTTGTGTTATGGCTCGTAGTTCGTATGGATAAATACCAAGTAAAGGAATTGCTGGATCATAAGGTATCTCTATTTCCAAACTTCTGAGGAAGTGCCATATTGTTTTCCAGTGTGATTGGACCATTTTGCAATCTCACCAGCAATGTAGGAGGGTTCCATTCTCTCCACAACCTCACCAACATATATTGTCCTCTGCTTTTTTGATCTTTGCTATTATTGCTGGTGTGAGATGATATCTCATTGTTATTTTGATTTGCATCTCTCTAATGGCTAGTGTTTGTGAACATTTCTTCATATATTTGTTGACTGCCCAGATCTCCTCCTTGTTGAAGTAGTCTATTCATGTCCTGTGCCCATTTTTTAATTGGGTTATTTGTCTTTTTCTTGTAGAGGTGGTGTACATTCTTACATATTTTGGAAATTAGTCCCTTGTCTGATGTGTCACTGCAAAAGAATTTTTTCCCATTCTGTGGGTTCCCTTTTTACTCTTTTGATGAAGTCTTCTGATGCACATAAATTTTTAGTATGTCCCTTTGATCTATTTTATCTACTTTTGTTTGTGTAATTTTCAAAATGTTTGGTAGTCTGTGTATGCCCTGTATTAGAGCTCTCACATTTGTCCCTATTTTTTCATTGATGGCCTTTGTAATTCTGGGATTCACATTCAGGTCTTTAATCCATGCTGAGTTAGTTTTTGTATAAGGCATGAGGTAAAGGTCTTATTTCAGTCTTTTGCATATCACTTTCCAATTCTGCCAGAACCATCTGTTGAAGAGATTATCTGCACCCCATGCAATATACTTAGGTACTTTATCGAAAATCAGTTGGCTGTATGTGGATGGGTCAATTTCTGGATTCTCAATTCTGTTCCATTAATCAGTGTATTTTTCATTATACCAGTACCAGGCTGTTTTGACCACTGTAGCCATGTAGTAAACTTTGAAATTAGGGAGTGAGAGGTCCCCCACCTTGTTCTTCTTCTTAAGCAGTGCTTTGCTTATCCTTGGTCTCTTTCCTTTCCATATAAAGTTTGTAATTGTTTTTTCCGTCTCTTTGACGAATGTCATTGGAATGTGGATTGGCATTGCATTATATGTGTAAATTGCTTTGTACAGTATTGACATTTTCACAATGTTCAGTCTTCCTATCCAGAAGCATGGTATATTCTTCCATTTTTGTAAGTCTCTTTTGGTTTCTTGTAGTAGTGTTCTATAGTTTTCTTTGTATAGGTCATTTGTTTCTCTGGTTACATTTATTCCTAGATATTTTATCCTTTGGGTGGCTAATGTAAATGGTATTGTTTTCCTAACATCCTTTTCAGCACTGTTGTTATTAGTATAGAGGAATCCACCTGATTTTTGTATGTTGCCGCTTTGCTGAATTCTCCAGTGAGGTCTAGTAGCCTTTTACTGAGTCGTTGGGGTTTTCTACATATAGGATCATATCGTCTGCAAATAGAGAGAGTTTTACTTCCTCTTTGCCAATTCGGATGCCTTTGATTTCCCTGTCTTGCTGTATAGCTCTGACTAAGACTTCCAGCACAATATTGAATAAGAGTGGTGACAAAGGGCATCCTTGTCTGGTTCTTGTTTGCAGAGGGAAGGCTTTCAGTTTCTTTCCATTGAGAGTAGTGTAGGCTGTTGGTTTTGTATATATGTTCTTGATTATGTTGAGGAATTTCCCTTGAATTCTTACTTTGTTGTGTGTTTTTATCAGGAATGGATGTTGGATTTTGTCAAATGCCTTTTCTGCATCAATCGATATGATCATGTGGTTCTTGTCCTTTTTAAAAAATTTTATATGGTTGATTACATTGATTGTTTTTCTAATGTTGAACCATCCTTACATCCCTTTTATGAAACCCACTTGGTCTTGATGTATTAATTTTTTGATGTGCTGAGGGATTCTGTTGGCTAGGATTTTGTTGAGAATTTTTGCATCTATGTTCATGAGGGATATTACTCTGTAATTTTCTTTCTTGGTGATTTTCTTCCCTGGTTTTGGTATGAGGGTTATGCTTGCTTCATAAATTATATTAGGAAGTTTTCCATCCTCCTCTATATTCTGGAATAATTTGAGTAGAATTGGTGACATCTCTTCCCTGAATGTTTGATAGAACTCATCAGTGAAGCCATCTGGACCTGGCCTTCTTTTAGTTGGGAGTTTTTTGATGACCTGATCAATTTCTTCTATTGTTATGGCTCTGTTCAAGTTTTCTACGTCACTCTGTGTGAGTTTAGGTAGGTTGTGTTTTTCTAAAAATGTATCCATCTCTTTTAAGTTTTCAAATATGTTGGATTACAACTCTTCATAGTATTCTGTTATTATCCTTTCGATTTCCTTTGATTCTATTGTGACATCGCTCATGTGGTTTCTAACGTGTGTTATTTGTGTCTTCTCTCTCCTTTCTTTTGTTAAGTTTGCCAGTGGTTTGTCAATTTTTTTAATCCTTTCAAGGAACCAGCTTCTTGTCCTGTTGATTCTTTATATAGTTTTTCTGTTTTCTATGTAATTTATTTATGCTCTGATCTTTATTATTTTGTGACTGTAGGTTCCTTCTGTTGGTCTGTTTCTAGTTGCTGGAGATGCTGTGTTAATTTTGATTCTTTTCTCTTTTTGAATGTGTGCATTTATCGCAATAAATTGACCTCTCAGCACCACTTTTGCCATGTCCCAAAGATTTTGGTATGTTGTGTTTTCATTCTCGTTTGTTTCTTAGGAAGTCTCTGAATTCTCATTTAATTTCTTCTGTTATCTAGTTGCTCTTCAGCAGGTTGTTATTCAGTTTCCATGTATTAAACTTTATTTCCTTGGTCTTATTATTGTTGATTTCTAATTTGATGGCATTCAGGTCTGGAAAGATGCTTTGTAGTATTTTGATGTTTGTAAATTTATGGAGGCTTGCTTTGTGACCTAACACATGATCAATTCTAGAGAATGTTCCATGTACACTGTAAAAGAATGTGTATTGTGCTGTTGTTGGGTTGAATGCTCTGTACATATCTATGACGTCAAGTTGGTTGATTGTGCTGTTTAGTTCCTCTGTTGCTTTCTTGAGTTTCTTTCTGATTGTTCTATCCCTTTTTGAAAGTGGTGTATTAAAATCTCCCACTATAATTGTAGATTTATCTATTTCTTCAATTCTAGTAGGGTTTGCTTTATATATCTTGGTGCTCTTTCATTTGGAGCATAGATGTTAATTATAGTTATGTCATCTTTCTCAATTGACCCTTTATTCATGAGATAGTGTCCTTCTTTATCTCTAATGCTGGTTTTTGCCTTTAAGTTTATTTTATCAGAGATTAGTATTGCCATTCCTGCTTGTTTTTTATTGCTGTTAGCTTGGTATATTTTTTTCTATCCTTTAACTTTTAGTCTGTTTTTATCTTTGTGTGTAAGGTGTGTCTCTTGTAGACAGCATATTGATGGGTCTTGTTTTCTTAATCCATTCAGCCACTCTCTCTGTCTCTTCACTGGTGCTTTTAATCCATTGAAATTCAGTGTAATTATCCATACGTATGGATTAACTACTGTCATCATGTTAATTTTTTTGTGGTGCTGTTTGTTCCTTTGATCTGCATGCCGTCTTGCACTGAGTTCATGGTTTTTGTGGTATTTCTTGTTTTTTTTTTTTTTCTTAGTTTTAATGTTTCCTTGTTCTGTTTGGATTTCATATTCATAAGTTGTGAAGTATTAATTTTCTTTGGGGCTACCCTATAGTCTATTAAGTTTTCCCTGCATTTAAAACAGTCTGTTGTAAATATATGGAACACTTCATGAATTTGCGTGTCATCCTTGCTCAGGGGCCATGCTAATCTTCTCTGTATCATTCCAATTTTAGTATATGTGCTGCTGAAGCGAGCACCCTTCCATCTTCTTTTGATGCTTTATTCATAGTTCAATATTTTGCCCATTGTTGTTGTTCTTGTTGTTAACTGCCATCGGGTCAGTTTCAACTGATAACAACCCTGTATGGGGTTTCCAAGGATCAGTTGGTAGATTTGAACTGCTGACCTTGAGGTTAGCAGTCCAGTGCTTACCCTTCAGTGCCATGCCATTAGCTTCAGTATTACAAGTTGAGGCTTGAAGTTTTTCTTCAGTTCTTTCAGCTCTAGAAATGCTAACTCTTCTTCCCTTTTGGTTTTCTAACTCCAGGTCATTGCATGTTTCATTATAATACTTGCCTTTGTCTTCTTGAGCTGTCATTTGAAATTTTCTGTCCAGCTCTTCCACTTTCTCATTTCTTCCATTCACTTTAGCATCTCTATTTTGGAGAGTCTTTTCTGACATCCATTTTGGTTTTTTGTCTCTTTCCTGCTGTTTGAATGACCTTTTGTTACCTTTCTATATGATGATTCTTGATGTCATCCCATAGCTCTTCTGGGTTCATGTTTAATGCATTAATCAGTATTTTCTAAAGCACCAAACCTTGGTAAAGTAGAATGTTAGACCAAAAAGAGGAAGACCCCCAACAAGATGGATTTGCACAGTGGCAGCAGCAATGGACTCAAGCATAACAACAATTGTGAGGGTGGTGCAGGACCAGGCAGTGCTTCCGTCTATTGTGCATAGGGTCGTTCTGAGTCGGAACTGACTTGCTGGCATCTAACACAACAGCAACAATAATGTGTCAAATCTGTTTTTGAGATTATTTCTAAATTTTAGGTAGGATACCAAAACCAAGCAAAGATATCATGAAAAAAAGAAAACTTTAGACCAATATCCCTCATTAACATAGATGTAAAAATTTCTCAACAAAATCCTAGTCAATAGAATCTAACAACCAACATATCCCCCCAAAAACAAAACAAATACAACATGACCAAGCAGGATTTATATCAGGTATGTAAGGATGATTCGACATTAGGAAAATAATCAGTATAATCCACCACATAAACAAAACAAGGCAAAAGTACCACATGATAATATTGATTGGTACAGAAAAGATATTTGACAAAACCCAATGTTTTTCCTGATAAAACACTCAACAAAATAGGAATAGAAGGGAAAATCCTCAACATACTTAAGGGCATATATCCAAAATGAGGAATCCTGGTATGGTGCTGTAGGATAAACACTGGACCTTGAGGTAGGTTTGAACTGCAATGTCAGTAGTTCAAACTCACCAATCTCTCATCGGAAACCCTATGCAAGTTCTCTGTGAGTCAGAACTGACTTAATGGCACTTAAGAACAACACCACCATAAAACTAGAGTTCCAAGTTGACTGTTTATTGCATGATAATGCATGGTAGGCAGTTTGGTTGGTGGTTTGAGTCTATCAATCATTCCATGGAAGGCAAATGAGGCTGTCTGTTCCCATAGAAAGTTAGTGCCTCAAAAACCCTATATGGGACTGATATTAGTTGAAACAGACTTGAAGGCACACAACAACAACAACATACAAAACCAATGCCAGTTTTAAGAGAAACTGAAAGCATTCCCCTTGCAAATGGGAACCAAATACAGATGCCCTTTGTTATCACTCCTATTCAATACTGAACTGGAAGTTTTAGCCAGAGCTATAAAACTAGAGGAGTCCTAGTGTGGCACTGGTGGGCTAATGTGCTGGACTGCAAAGTCGGTTTGAACCACAAGGTTGGCAGTTCAAGCTCACCAGCTGCTCCTTAGAAGCTCTATACAGAGTCACCACTATGGGTCGGAACTGACTCAATGACACTTAACAATGTAAAGCTATAAAGGGAAATTTAAGGCATCCAAAGATGCATAGAAAATCTAAAACTCTCTGTATTTGCACATGATATGACTCTATACTCAGAAAATACCAGACTCAGCAAGAAAATGATTGGAACTCATTGAAAAATTCAGCGAAGTGGCAGGGTATAATATCAACAAACAAAAATCAGTTGGATTCCTTTACACTAATAAAGAGAGCTCTAAAAAGGAAATCAGGACAACAATACCATTTAGAATAGCCACCCAAAAGCTGAAAACATTTAGGAATAAATTTAACAAGAGAAGTGAAAAACTTATAAATCTAACCATAGAAATGGAAGACTACAAACATTACTATAAGAAACCGTTGTTGTTGTTGTTGTTAAGTGACACCAAGTCAGTTCCAACTCATAGCAGCCCTGTGTATAGGGTTTACAAGGAGCAGATCCAGTAAACACTTGCAAAAATGGAACAATATGCCATGCTCATGCGTAGGAAGACTTAACATTGTGACAATGTCAGTACTACCCAAAGTAATCTGAAATCTATATTGAAACATCATTCTTTAAAGAGATGTAAAAGTAACCACAAAGTTTGTATGGAAAGACAAGAGATCCCAGATAAGCAAAGCATTACTAAAGAAGAACAACAAAGTAGGAGGCCTCTCACTTCCTGATATCAAAACCTACTATACAGCCACAGTAGGCAAGACAGTCTGGTACAACAAAAGACACATAGATCAATGGAATAGAATTAAGAACCCAGTAGTATATCCAATCTCCTGTGGTCAGCTGATCTTTGACAAAGGGCCAAAACATATTAATGGGGAAGAAATAGTGTCCTTAACAAATGGTGCTGGCAAACTGGATATCTATATACAAAACAAACCCAAGATGGATCAAGTGCCAAATATAAAATCTAGAACTATAAAGGTCATCAATAAAAAAAAAATAGGGACAAACTTAGGACCGCAGATACATGGCATAAATAAACTATCAAACATAAATGAAAACACACAAATAGCAGAAAACAAAATAGATGATTGGGACTAATCTTAAAAATGAGACACTTATGTGCATAAAAAGATTTCACCAAAAGAGTAAAAAGAGTACCCACAGACAGGGAAAATTTTTTTTGGCAATGACATATTAGACAATGGACTGATCTCTAAAATGTGTAGAATACTTTAAAACCTCAACAAGAAAAAGACCAAGAATCCAATTTAAAAATGAGCAAAGGACACACACAGACCCTTTCACCGAAGAAACCATTCAGGTGGGCAGCATACATAGGAAGAAATGTTTGTGATCATTAATCTTTAGAGACACAATAAAAAAATGAGATATCATTTCACCTCAGCATTAATAGCAAAGGTAAAAACAAAAACAAAAAACACCAACAAATTCTGGCAAAGGTTTGGAGAGACCTTCATATGGAAACTTCATACACTTCCTGCAACCACAGTGGAAAACAATATAGCACTGCCTCAAAAATTGAAAGTAGACATACCATATGTCTCAGCATATGGTATACATACTAGAGAAATCAGAGCCACAACACAATAGGCATGTACACACCCATGTCAATTGCAGCACTATTCACAATAGCAAAAAAATGGAATCAACCTGAATGTCCATCCATGGAAAAAAGCATAAATAAACTTTGGTACATATACACAATGAGAAACTTCGCAATGTTGAAGAATAATGATGAATCTACAAAACACCTCATAACATGGATGCACTGGGGGATAATGTACTGAGTGATGTTGGTAAGTGTCATCAAGTTGGTTCCAACTTATAGTGACCCTGTGTAGGGTTTCTGAGAAGGGCCTGGTAGGTTTGAACTGCTGACCTTGCTGTTCAAACTAATCTTGCAGTCTAGTGCCTTATCCTGCAGTGCTACACCAGTGACATTAGTCAATCACAAAAAGGACAAATGTTGAATGAGACCACTATTGTCAAAAGTTAAGAAGTGGTTTTTCCAAGAGAGGAAACATTCTTTGATGGTTATCAGGGATGGGTGGGAAGCGGGAGTAAGGGTAGATATATGTTAATTTGAGTGAAGAAGGCGGCAATAAGAGGGAGGTTGGCAAAAGACTGATGAAGGCATTGGAAGACATAAGAAGGAGTGCAAGAGTTAAAGGCAACAAAGTAAATACTGTTTTATACACAGTCCTGCAATAATAATTATCTACCTGGATAGACACACAGGCAGAACAGGTGTGATGAGGAGAGTGGGTGTCTACCCACAAATATATAAAGGTTTCACAGAGGATATTTGTACATGAGTATTAGCCTGTGTTGCAAACACACCTATTAATGTGGAGAGAATAGAGGGGGATGCTATCTAGAAGGATTAGATTGGATCCTAAGCCAGTCTCTTTTGAGATATAAAAGCAAAGTTCAAGATAGAAGTAAGCAGAGAAAGAAGGACATATACCTCTAAGAAAGAAAAGCCAAGGAGTGGAGTGTGCCCTTTGGACCTGCATCTCTGAACTGTGAAGCTCCTAGATTCAGGGAAAAAATGATGCCAAGACATGGAGATTCCCAAGGAATGCTGGGTCTGCAGATGCTGAATGGAGAAAAGGACTTTTCTCTAGAGCTCTGAATAGCAGTATGGTAGTTAAAATGGTGGGTAATTGGGATGGCAGGTTTGTGGAAGAAATGTATCAAGCATTTGAGAAATATTTCAGTATGTTGTTGTTATTAAATGCCATCAAGTCACTTCTGACTCATAGCACCCTTAGAGGGTATCCAAGGCTATAAATCTTTGTGGAGCAGAAAGCCTCATCTTTCTCCTGCAGAACAGCTGGTGAGCTTGAATTGCCTACCGTCTAGTTAGCAGTCCAGTAATTATCCTACAGAGCCACCTTGCTCCCATATGTAACCATAAGCACAATGAAATTAAATGGCCATTGCTAAACTCAATTGATTGTTTGTTGGTCCAGTGGTGAGGATTTTTGTTTTCTTTCCATTGAGATGTAATCTATACCTAAGGCTGTGCTCCTTGATCTTCACCAGTAAATGTTTTAAGTCCTATTCACGTTCAGCAAGCAAGGTTGTATCATCTGCATATCGCAGGTTGTTAATGAGTCTTCCTCCAATCCTAATGCCACGTTTTTCTTCATACAACCCAGTTTCTCAGATTATTTGCTCAGCATACAGGTTAAATAAGTATGGTGAAAGAATACAACCCTTTCACACACCTTTCTTAATTTTAAAACATGTAGTGTTCCCATGTTCTGTTGGAACAACTGCTTCTTGGTCTCAGTACAGATTCCTCATGAACACAATTAAGTGCTCCAGAATACTTATACTTCGCATGACTCAGTGGCTTTATCTTCTCGAGCTGATCTTTGAAATTTTCTATTCAGCTTTGGACCTCCTCATTTCTTCCATTTGTTTTAGCATCTCTATGCTGGAGAGCAAGTTTCAGTGTCTCTTCTGACATCCATTTTGACCTTTTCTTTCTTTCTTGTCTTCTCAATGACTTTTTGCTTTCTTCATGTATGATGTTCTTGATGTCTTCCCATAACTCTTCTGGTCTTTGGTTTTTTGTGTTT